>NC_081347.1:62966078-63175162 GCF_029784015.1 Lycium ferocissimum
ATAAAATTAGATAACTAATTAGCAAATAAAATTAGATTAACACATAAAATTAGATAACTAATTAGCACATTAATAATTAACATGGATTAAAATATTTTACAAATAAATAAATTATTAGGAGATTAGTATATTTTCTATAATCAAACAATTAACAAATCAGTAACAAAAAATTAAAGATTATCAAATCATTATCAAATAATTAACAAGTACCTAATCAAACAATTAACAAATAATTATATATTAACATATCATTAACAAATAATTAACAATTAGCTAATCAAACAATTAACAAATAATTAACAAAAAAAGGGGCCGATTGCACACTGGACAACCCCTATTGCGCTATTTTTTTTTTGAAACCCACATTAATCATGCTTAGGATAATAAGATATTTAACAATGTAATAGAAAATTCATAGTAAAATACCTAGATTGAAGGTTGTTTTAATTTTTGAGTTTTTGAAATCGAGTTTTACGCCGCTTTATTCCCAAATCCAAACTTTGAAACTTGTTCCTATACCAAGAATATTGACTTTCGGGTTAAAAAAATAACACGAAAATGATGTTATTTTTAATGTGGGAACCACTGTTTTTTTGTTGTTGGTCCTTTTTTTTTTTAATGGTGGGGGGACCGTCGGGGTGGGGAAGATGGTGAGACTTTTATTAAAGACATTACGCACTAATTTAGTGCGTAATGGGAGAGACCGTAAAATGTAATTCTGATTTGGTCGCAATCCTACGCACACCAAATTAGTGCGTATAAGGTACTTATGTAACTTTTTTTTAATGGGTTATTTTTGGTACCTCCACCACCTTTTGGGTCATTTAGTTGCAATTCGTGAAGTCATACCTTTCTTCCAGGAGAGAAAAGTGATAAAGAAATAATGAGGGAAATTCAACTAGCTATGAGTCTATGACACGAATAGCTTCCACCATCACTTATTTGCCTTGTGTAAGCATCCTTTGTGCTTGGAAAGAAATAGAAGGGCAATATTGCGTAGGATGTTTCTTGATGAGATTTTTGTTCATTAATGTGTTGGCCACATGTGTGTGTTTGATGTGTTATCATACATTTATATACTGATATTGCAGTTCCTCACTTGGGTTGACAATGATTCTAAACTCAAGGGTTTGACACCAAGGTAGGACCAATCTGCTTCTTGATTCTGATATGAAAACTAGGGATATTTCAGAAACCTAATCCGAGTTTTCTTTCTCTATACAGATTCACAAGGTTGCTACTTTTGTTTCACATAAAAATGATGAATGGGAATGAGGCTTAGGCCATCCTTATTGTACTTGGGGAATGATGAACGTAAATCAGTGATTCACATCTTTCTATGTTTGATTGTGTAAACCTTAAAACATCTGTTAGTTGTACCCTCAATGAAGACTAAACAAAATTGACCAGTTAGATCAATTTTGTGTAAGCTTGCTTTTTCTCTTGCTGTCCACAAATGTATTTGATATGCTAGCCATAGAATGTTTTTCTACACGGACTTTGATTGAAAATAACCTCGAATGATCACATACTTCTGTTAAATATGCAGCTCCAATTATGTTGTAACTCTTAGAAACTGTGTATTAAAGTTTGATTACCAAGTTATTGGGCCTGTGCACAGCACGGACAACATCCCACTAGTATATGTATAACCTTTGACTCATTTTTCTTCTTCTTCTTCTTGTCTTCATACAATCTTTGGTATTAGGCCTTTATCCTGTCTTGGGCTGCTTTTCAGGTTCTTCTTGGGTTCTTCTTTCTAAATCTTGATTCATGCTCTTCACATTCCGTTTTGGATTTTTCTCCTTTCTAATTCTTTCATTGACGGACTCCCTAGCTACTGTATCATCCATTGAAGTCTCTTTGTAATTTTCTTATTCCTACCACGAAGTAGATGTTGTCATCGATAAAACTTAATCCTAACAATCTTCTCCTTTTTATGACAACTATTCATAAGAATGAGAAAAATATTAAAAATTTCATTATTGAGCTCTTTTAGCTACAGGTTATTATGGTAAATTTCATGATTGTGTTCTGCTGCTGGCTACCCATTCTGGTGTTCATATCAGCAGATTGTATAAATACTAAATTTCCATCACATTACATCATAATTGTGGCACATAAATAATTGAGCATCAAACAGCTTAAAATACAGACAAATGTATGGGGTTTCACACATTTGTGAAAGTCGAAACTATAACTTACTATCCCCTTCATTTCATTTAGGTTTATGTGACACTATAATTCATTTAAAAAGGAATAACATATTTATATATATTTGTAAACAACTAATTTTTCACTTTCATTTATCCGTAATGATAAGTTTTTTATAATCACACAAGTATTATGACATGTTTAATGCCACAAATTTCAAAAGTTTTATATAGTCGCACAAATATTATGACATGTTTAAGAGCATAAATTTTAAATAACTTAATCTCTTTTTTAAATTTTGTGTTGAATCAAACTATATTACATATTTGTAACGTGATATAGATATGTAGTGGATTATGTTTTCTACTAGCTTTTCACAACTAATTTTTTTTGTAATAAATTTGGGGGTTGGGGAAGGGACTGTTGATTATATTAACACTATATAAACGTGATATAAAAAAGGGAAAAGGGTTCAAAACATTATTCAATGGCAAAGTTGTAACACTTGTACATGACTTTTTTGCGGAGGTCTATGATCTTCCCATTACTTATTTTTGTGTATTTTGTACGCTTTTATATGGTGACGTGTACAAGCGATTGTATCTACTCTCTTTGAGCGCGTAAGATTCCATAAAAAAGTGTAAATAATACATAAAAAATAAGTCCGGGGGTCATAGGACCCCGCAAAGTTCGTGTTATGGAAAACTTTGCAAAATCGGTCGAAGAATTACTATTCATCTTCTTCATAGAGAACTGAACCGAAATTTGATCCTAATGCACTTTAAATCTCAACCAAACATCACAAATTTCGATTCGAATTCCTCTCGACGTTTCGGTTCTTTTGATATATCACCCACTCGAAATGAAGCTCATTTTGCGGCAACCCGAAATTTGAGTTCGAAGCTTCAAGCTTTGTTCATGGCGTGGCCTGCATGGAGTCGTTCGGCCTTCTTCACGTTCCGGACGTCTTCTAAGCTTGAGTTCGCCTTCAAACAATCGGCAACCAAGAATTTTATTCATCAAATCCGGAATTTGAAGACCCGGATCGAAAGCTTCAAGTCGAAACTCGACGTCCCTAATGGAAGTTTTTGTTTCATTGGTTCTACTATCTTAATCCACTATGATTAATCATGTTTTCAATGTCGACAATGTCACAAATCCTATATAATATCGAAAAAGACCCGTTTGATTTGGTCGTTACAATGGAGTTTTTTGGGTTTGAAATTTTGGAAAAAAATACCCAATTGAAGAATAATTAAATCTTTTAAACTCAACACAAAGGAAAGCAAAAAGGCACAACTTCTTGAAATGACCACAAACTCAACACAAAAGGCACGAAGCAAAAAGGCACGATAATTGAAAGAAAAATTAGCTCTAATAACTTGAAAAAAATTTGGTCACTATAAGTGCACTTATAACGACCGATTTATCTCCTTCGTTAAGAAGTGGTCGCTAAATATCAAATTTCGTAGTGAAGCGCGTGCATACACTCAAATGAGTTTGGGTGACTTTGTCCATTGAAAAGCATAGATAATACACAAAAAATAAGTCCAGGGGGGTCATAGGACCCCCACAAAGTTTAGGTGTGTTATGGCAACTTTGGCCATAGTTTAAGTGTGTTTTGAACACTTTTCCCTATAAAAAATGATCTACTTGCATCAATTTAATATACCAAGAAACCGATTTCCATAAATAGGATTATTTGAAGGTGTTTGGCAATTACCATAAAATATTTTTCAAGTAAAACATTTTGCACCAAAAGGGGAAAAAACTTCTTTTACTTGCGAGCGGAGGTTATGTCCTTGTAGCTATTTTAACATTTAACATTATTTTACTTGTTCTAAAACATAGACGATATTATTTATCATTAGTACTCAAAAGTATCGTCAAAACACTCTTTGATATGTAAGTATTATTATTAGTCCTTAGTGTATCTTTTACTCAACCAAACACCTGGAAAATATTTTCCAAATATTCTTTTAAAATAAAGAGCCTTTTTCCGCATTAAAAATTACTTCTATCAGACCAAACAGTATAATCAAATTTCTATGGCTTTTCCTACTAATTCCTATATTTTCCACTATGCTAAATTTTCTTTTGTGATTTTTAAAGCTAATTTGCATGAAAAAAAAAGGGATAAGGCACCGTTACCCCCCTGAACTATACCCGAATTTGCTACGACACACCTTACCTTCCTGCAAGGTCCTATTACCCCCTAAACTTATTTAAAACTAATAATTACCCCCTAAACGCCGATGCCCACTCATATGGGAGAGCCGACATACACTCTCCTTGCCACATGTGTATTTATTTGTTTTCTTTCTTTTTTTTTAATTTTTTCAGCTTACGTGTCAATTTTTTTTTAAAATAAAAATAAAAAACTGAATTTTCATTAAAAAAATGAGTTTTAAAACCCGTTTTTTTTTTTAATTTGAAAATTTGATTTTTTTAAACCCATTTTAAAAAAAAAAAAAAAAAAAACAAACAAAACTGAAAACATGGATTAAAAAACTGAATTTTCTTTTAAAAAAAGTGATTTTTACAACCCTTTTTTTAAAAAAAAATTGAAAATTTGTTTTTTTTTTTTTTAAAACCTGTTTTTGAAAAAGAAAAAAAAACTGAAAAATGATTTTTTTTTTTTTAAATATGGAAAAATGGATTTGTTTAAAATATGGAAAACTTGATTATTTTTTTAAAATGTCTTAAAAAATCTTGATTTCATTTTCTTAGGACACTTTTATTTTTCAAATAAAATCTGGAAAAATGTTTTTCTTGCCAAAATGTGAAAAAACTGAATTTTTATAAAATTTTGAAAAAATTAATTATTTTCTTAACATGTGGAAAACCCGTTTTTTAAAACTAAATGTGGAAGACTAGATTTATTTTAAAATTTTTAAGAAAATGCAGATTTTTAAGGAAAAAAATTAAGTTTTCCCCTTTTTATGTTTCTCACTCTCTCAACAGAGTGAAACACACTCTCTTTGCCACATCAGCGTTTAGGGGTAATTATTCCGTTTTAAATAAGTTTAGAGAGTAATAGACCCAGGGAAAGGTAAGGTGTGTCGTAGCAAATTCGGGTATAGTTCAGGGGGGTAATGGTGTCTTATCCCAAAAAAAAAATTAGATAATCCAATCATTGGGAGCTTCAGATAAATTTTACAGAATATGAAATTGAAAGCAAGAACAGACAAAATAAATTAGATGAATATATCATTTTGTCAATATTTAAATCTTTTTATGAGGAATTGACCGTTAAAATTTTGAGTAACATCTCTGTTATTTTAATGATTATAGATGGAAAAGACAAGATTGTTAAGGAAGTGATCGAAGCCGTCGATCATCAGAAGAAATCAATTACTTGGAAAGTGATTGGAGGAGGTTTGTTAGAGTTGTACAATTCCTTTACTATTATCACATCATATGAAGATCACTGGGTCACATGTACATTTGTGTATGAGAAAAAAACTGAAGACACCCCAGAGCCTCTTGTTCCCTTTGGTTTTGTCCCTGCTGTGAACAAAGATATAGAGGGTCATCTTCTCAAGTAATAGAAGATCTTTGGTATCCGATGGCTCTTAGAATTACATAAGAGTGTGTGCGCGAGCGTGTGTTTATGCATACACAGATATATCAATGTGTCTTTATATGTGAGTTTGTGTAACAAATATGTTGTAGATTTTGTAATATTAGCTAGTTCTAGCTAGCTAGCGTGTGAAATAAATAATGTTGTGTTTATTAAGAATAAAACTACAGGGCACTCTCCCTCTGGATGTATTCTCAGTGGCCAGTACATATGTAAGATCTTTTCAAGCGTGAAATCTACTTATTACAAATACGAGTTATATTTTTAACTGTGCTATTCAAATTCTTTTTCAGATGGAAACTAACGATTTTGCTCCCCTTCAATGGGTATCCCCTCCTTTACATGCTAAAATGATCTACTACCGTGTATTTTATCAATTAATGGTCAAGATTTTAATTGCCTTAACTTTTTGTCTAACTGTAGTTAAAAACAATTATGTTAACATTTAATTGAGATTCCTACCATAACCTCAATCCCTTCCACAAAAGCTCCTTCGTCACATTTGGAAATTTATTAAAGGGAAGAAAATGAATGAAGGTAGGGTGTGGTGGAGGCGGGAGTGGGGAGTCCGGGGTGGCGGGGGTTAGGGGTGGGGAGAAGAAAATGAGGTTGGGTGACAAGATTATAGACCAATCCAGTGAACTTCCAAGGACAGAGATCAGACCTTACCGAGTGGATAGGCTATCGGTACCTGCTTTAAGACGAAAAGTCACAAAACATTCTTCACCCGGCATACTTCATATGTAAGACATGTGAACTCAGTGTTAGTTTTCATGTATCCAGTTTTTTGTTTTTCGTTTTCTTCGGAGGTGTTTGGTTTTATGCCCCTCTCTCTGTTTCTAATTATTTCTTTTATGCTATGACGAGGTAGGGGTCTATGTCAAACTCCTAACCACCACGGAAGGTGAAAAGCTGGGTGGTTGGTTTAGATTAAATAAAATGGAATTTATTTTCCGTACTTCCACTAGGAAAGTCATTTTCCTAACTCAGGGGCGGAGCCACGCCCACCCAAGGGCGGCCAGATGAACACCCTTCGTCGGAAAAAGTTTCCGGGTATATAGGTTAATATTTTGTTTTTTTGGGTATATATTAGCCGTTGAACAACCTTGACAAAGAAAAAGGTGATGGTCCAGCGGCCAAGGGTGTGCAGATTCTCCTCCTACGTGCGGGTTCGAGCCTCCGCTGGGACACCTTTTTTTCCTTTTCTTACAAGTGACGAAAATTCTCTTTCATTAATTAAAAATCAGCCAAGATGACGTCATTTAGACTCTAATGTTTGACTTTGTTTTTTTTAATTAAAAAAGTAGTTACTCATTAAATAAAAGCTAGACAATATTTGTCTTCTCTTACACTCTTTGGAAAAAGAAACATAACTTGCCATTGCTGCATTGAAAGAAACAAAAAACCCTTCTCCCCTTCTCTTTCAAGTTTCAACCCTTTTCCCTCCACAACCGTTATTATATTTTTTTTCCTCAAAGACATTGCAGTGAAAAGGTATTCTTTAGTTCTTCTTATCCCTTAGTTATTTAATCAAATATTATATTTTTTTGATAGCATTAATTCTTTTTCTCTCTGAAATTGATGTGTATTTCTTGAAATTGCTTTTGTGCATTTTTTCTTCTTTGAACAGAGTAGTTTCATTTTTTAGTTTCTCTTAGTAGATAACTAATGGCCATATAATTAAGGCTTAAGTAACTAAAACGCCCCTGAACTTGACACGTTTTGCAACTTTAGTACCCAAACTATTGATGGACTTCAAGACACCCCTAAACTCGGCTAAATGGGTTTTATTACACCCTTGAGCTCATGACCCGGAGTGAGTGTAGTCACTCGCGGGTCCAGCTGTAATAAAAGGCTTATGTGGCCCTCCACGTGTAAAATATTAATGCCACATGGCATTTTCATCCTATGTGTCCTCCACATAGATAAATTATTTTGAAAAAAAAATGTAAAACTAATTTTATTTTATTTTTTATAAAAAATCTGGAACAACGAAATATTTATTTTAAATCTGAAAATTTTGATTTAAAAAAAACTACAGTTTTAATTAAAATATCAATTAAAATGGATTTTTTTTAAAAAATGAAAACTTGATCTTTTTTAAAAGTGTCCTAAAAAATCCAGATTTTCATGATTCTTTTAAGACACTTCTTTAAAAAAGAACTAGAAAAACTGATTTTTTTTAAATGTGTAAAACCCATTTTTTTAAAAAATAAAAAATCCCGGAAAATTATATTAGTTTTAAAATCTAGAAAAAAAAATCAGTTTTCCACTTTATTCTTAAAAAAATCAGTATCCCAGATTTTAAAAAAGTCCAGGTTTTTAATCAAAAATTCAATTTTTCAGATTCTTTTTTAGAAAAATGGGTTTATTTAGTTTTCCAGATTTTTAAAAGGTCTAGGTTTTTTAATTAATCAATTTTCCAGATTTTTTTTTTTAAAAAAAAAGGGTTTCTGAGTTTTCAAGATTTAAAAAGTTATAGATTTTTTAAGAAAAAATCCAATCCAGTTTTTTTTTAAAAAAAAATAAAAAATGGGTTGTCCAGATTTTAAAAAAAAATTATTTTTTCTGATTTTAAAAATATACTTTTTAATGAATTTTCCAAAATTGATTTGCAAAAAAAAAAAAAAAAAAAAAAAAAAAAACTAACGTGGCACCTCTTACGCGCCTGTTGGCGTGTGACTACACTTGCTGTGCCATGTGGCAGCTCGGGGATGAATTAAAACCCATTTTGCCAAGTTTAGGGGTGTCTTGAAGTGCAGCAATAGTTCGGGGACTAAAGTTGCAATTCGTGCCAAGTTTGGGGGCGTTTTAGTCACTTAAGCCTATAATTAAAAAATTAATAACTTAGTAGTTAGTACTATTTGGGGGAATTGAACCAAGTTTCAAGAATTCTTGAATTCTACCACAGTAATATTGTCTTTATGTTGTGCTAGTAAAAACTTATTTTGTATGGGTTGAATTCTGTTAAAAACTATCAATATGTTAGAGTAGATTTATATATCCAAGGAGTAATTTGTATGACTAATTTTTAACAATGTGATGCATTTAACTATTATTTCAGTTTGAAGTTTCAATGAGCTTGGAGAAATATCTCCATAAAGTATCAAAAACAAGTTCGGTGTCTCAAAATCAAAATCAACTACATCGAGATGAAAATGCGGACCAAATAGAAATACTATCTCACTCTTCTCTGAGACAAAACTTTGATGTAAATGTTCTAAAGGCTAACCCGGCTGAAAGAACTCCACTTTTGGATTATCATCCAAACATTCGTGATGAGATAAGGAGGGCATACATTCAAAAACGTCCTTGCCAACCTCAGGGTCATGTGTTCCCTCAAACTGACTTTTTTGGAATACCACGTCGTTTTGTTTCTGGATGGTTTGATGAATATCCTGATTGGTTGGAGTATAGTACAAGGGAAAATGCAGCTTATTATTTGCCTTGTTATTTATTCAAAGGCGAAAACAATAATCAAGGTGGCGGTGAAGTATTTTTGACTACAGGGTTTAGAGATTAGTATAGAAAGGATAGCTTTCCAACACATATTGGTCCACCGAATAGCATTCATAATCAATCAAAAAGAAAGTGTGAACATCTAATGCGAGGAAAACAATCCATTGGTGCGCATTTCACAAGTTGGATGATAAAGGTAAGCAAGACTATTTGGTTCGCTTAAATGCTTCAATTGATGTGGTAAGAGTTCTCCTGAATCAAGGTTTGGCACTCCGCGGTCATGATGAAAGTGAATCGTCATTGACGAAGGGTAATTTTCTTGAAGTTCTTTCATGGTACGCGGATAGATGTGATGAAATTAAACCTTATGTGTTGGGAAATGCTCCAAAAATAATAAAATGACTTCTCATGATATCCAAAAAGATATTGTGACTGCGTGTAAGATTGAAACAATTAAGGCTATAATAGAGGATCTAAATGGTGGCTACTTTGCTTTATTGGTTGATGACTCTAGAGATGTGTCATGCAAAGAGCAAATGGCTATTTGCTTGCGATATGTTGATAAAAAGGGATTTGTGATGGAGGCATTTATTGGACTTGTTAATGTTAAAGATACTAGTGCTTTATCTCTAAAGAAAGCAATTGTGGATGTGCTTGCTCACCATTCTTTAACTTTATCTTATGTACGTGGGCAATGTTATGATGGGGCAAGCAATATGCAAAGTGAGCTAGGTGGTCTTAAAACATTGATTAAGAAAGAAAGTAGATCAGCTTATTCTATTCATTCTTTTGCTCATTAATTCCAATTGACTCTTGTCGCAGTTTCTAAAAAGTGTATTCAGGTGGGAGAACTTGTACTATTGGTTTCAAATATTCTAACTGTGTTGGGAGTTTCTTTTAAACGTGTGGATGCATTTCGAGAGTCTCAAAAAGAAAAACTCTGAGAGGCATTAGATATCGGTGAGCTAGAAATGGGTAGAGGCCTGAATCAGGAACTTGGTCTTATTAAAGCCGGTGATACTCGTTGGGGATCTCACTACAAGTCATTTGGAAACTTTATTAGTAACGTTGCCT
The DNA here is from genome assembly GCF_029784015.1 of Lycium ferocissimum. NCBI lineage: Eukaryota > Viridiplantae > Streptophyta > Magnoliopsida > Solanales > Solanaceae > Lycium > Lycium ferocissimum. Next base: position 62,976,349 of record NC_081347.1, read on the forward strand.
CTATTGTTGATGTACTTGATACTCTCGTTGAAAATGCAAGTACTCTGGATGAACGAGCAAGCGCATCGGGATTTCTCAGAAATTGTCAAACATTTGAGACTGTTTTCTTGTTACATTTGATGACTGATATTTTAGGAATCACATACGATCTTAATGTGTCATTACAGAAAAAGGAGCGAGATATTGCAAATGCCATGATTCTTGTTGAGGTAGCAAAGAGAAGGTTGCAAGCTTTAAGAGATAATGAATGGGATCCTCTCTTAAAAAAGAATATTGGATGGGATTCACTTAAATAAAAGGTTGAAACCTTCTGTATCAAGTATAAAATTCCATTACCCAATTATGATGATCCATATGCTAACTCTGGAAGATCACGACGTAAAGTGTTGATCATTCAACTTTGCATCATTACCGTGTGGATATGTTTTATAAAATTATTGATTGGCAGTTACAAGAACTTAATGATCGTTTCAACGAGGTGACAAGTGATTTGCTTAATGGAGTAGCTTGCTTAAATCCAATTGATTCATTTTCTAGTTTTGACATAAAAAAGATAGTGAGAATGGTTGAATTATATCCTGATGACTTTGATGGATTTAGCATTAGGGCCCTTGAGAATTAACTTGCTAATTACATTATTGATGTTCGTGATATTGATAAAAGGTTCTCCAATGTAGGTGGATTTGGGGAACTTTCAAGAAAGTTGGTTGGGACAAAGAAGCATTTAACCTATTCTCTTGTATTCCTTTTGGTGAAGTTTGCTTTGCTTCTATCAGTTGCCACTGCGACAGTTGAAAGATCTTTCTCAGCAATGAAGTTTATCTAGAATGACTTGCGGAATCGAATGGACGATGAATTCTTAGATGGTTGCATGGTGCCTTTTGTAGAAACGAAAGTATTTAAAGATGTTTCTAATGAGTGTATTATAAAAACTTTCAAGAGATGAAGCCCTGTCGAGTGCAATTGTAATATTTTAATTAAGCTTTCATTAATAGAATTGTTTTTTTGTTGACTGTTTAGTGTGTGATTCCTCAAAATGGAGATGAGTTCTATAGGTCCTAATCCTTTAATTGAGCTTTCTTCTTTCTCATAGAAGAGTCCTTTATTTTGTGAAACTCTATTTAACTATAAGTTGTTTCAGTACTTTCTTTAACCTTGCACTTATTAATGTGGTATGACATAAAAATCACGTAGCTTTTCCCAATCTCATGGGATCTATTAATTGTTGAATATGTGAACTGAGAATGACTTTGAATAGAGCTAAAGTGCCACCTTGAGTTTGGTATGCAAGACTGAATCATGTGTTGATGTTGAACATGGGACCTAATATACTGTTGATACGATTTGCTCGAGAAATGAAGTTAATGCATATCTTCAATTTCATGTGCAGAAGACCAACAGTTAGGCTATGTTAAATTAGGATTTAAAAAATTAGTGGACATATTAGTACTATTTTGCTAGTTTCTGTTTTAGGATTTTTTTTTTCTTTTGAATAGTTGGTTCATATGATTTGAGCAGGAAGAAGGATGACCAACTATGGGATTGCAACCACTGAATATGGGAATAGGTTTGGGTAGGAGTTGTGATTTTTCTACTCTCACTTCCTCCACAAATTCTTCAGATTTGGACATTCAGGTCAGTCTTGCACCTTTATATTAACATAGTACAATTTCATGCTAGTACAATTACATGCGCTGCTTTTCTTTCTTTTCTCACCCGCCCTGTTCGAAAAGTATGAACACCCTTAATGAAAATTCTGGCTCCGCCACTGTCCTAACTTCTAACGAACTTGTTTTTCTAAGGAAAATATTTTAACATTTTGACCAATCAAACATGAAAAAATTGGAATTTTCTTCTATGCCAAACATACCGTTACGTAAATTATGATATATTTTTTTCATGAATATATTTAGATAAGTTAGTAACAATAAGCTTTGCGCGCACATTGTTAAACTTAAACGCATCATGTATTTCAAGTAAATATGACCAGTAAACTTCAAATGGAAAGAATAAATAAAATAAAATAAAATAAAATAAAAACTAGTTAAATATGACTTTATGTAGCCACCAATGGAATGTTAGCACTTTGTGATTATGTAAATGCACTGTCGCATTGGTAGGCACAGAATTTGGCAAACGGCTATATACAAGCTCGTTAACATTCAAAATTTTAATTACATATAAATTAGCATATGGTTTTATGCTGCAGAGTTTACATTTCGCAAACACATATAACCCAAAGTTTCAAGTCGCAGGCTGGTTAAATAAGGCTTAAAATTTATTTTTGATATAAGCCACTAAAAGACGTATTGTTTGATAGCTGGTTTGGAGGCGAGTTATACAGGTATTAATTCTGCATAAGTAATATCATGTTTGGTAGCTTGTTAGGAGGCAAGTTATTCATGTATAAAATTATTACGGTGTTTGGTATCCAATTCAGAAACACGCATAATAATTATGTGTATAAGTTATGAGAGAATTTATGCAACATAGAAGGAGGAATCACTAATATATCAATATCTAAACCCTGTATAACTAATCCATACATAAAATAATACGTAGATTCTCTCATAATAACTCCTTAATCTTGGCGATGTGGGGGTCCAGCCCCTATTTTGAGGAAGAAAAAATCTTCCTTGTCCATGGCAAAGTCAAAAATGTGGGCAAGAATTTCAAAGGAAATCTTTTGCTTTTGAAATTTGAGACCAGCCAAATGGCACCGGCCAATTAATGTCACGATGAAAAATTGGCACTCTTCGTCCCTATAAAAGAGAAGTATTCCATTAGTTGTTATACACCAATCTCAGACAAATACATCTAAGTATTAGAGAGCGGAGTGAAGTTTATCGTAGACTGTGTAAGGAAATAGTTGTGAAGATAAATAAAGTGTGAGCGATATTACAGCGAGGTGGGAAAATCAAAAGAGTGCTATTTCTTTTGAGTGTGTAGTGGTCTTTGGAATATTTATACTCGTGACTACACGGTGTAAAATTCCTTACTATAGTGATATTAATTACTCCTCTTGGCCCGTGCTTTTTCCCTCATTCAAAAGGATTTATTGCTTCATTTTATTCTTGCTGATTTAACCATAACTTAGTGTTCCGCGTTTATCACTAATATCATGAATATTAATTTTATGGGTCTATTTTATTCTCAACAAATGGTATCAGAGCGTTGGTTTGAAATATTTGTATTTGTGATAAACGATGGAAGCAAACACTAGTAGAATGATTACTTTGAGTGGCGTCAATTATGACATTTGCAATGGCAAAATGGAAGATTTGCTCGATGTCAAATTTTTTTATCAACCAGTCTTTGCTACTAAAAAGTCTAGTAGTAAATTAGATGAAGAGTGGAATCTATTACACAGATAGGTTTGCGACTTTATTAGACAGTGGGTTGACGACAATTTGTTGAACTATATATCTGGGGAGACACATACTCGGACCCTATGGGAGCATCTTCAAAGTTTGTGTGCTCGGAAGGGTGGAAACAACAAGATGTTCTTGATTAAACAGAAGTTGGGTTTAAAATACCATGATAGTTCTCCGATTACGGATCATTTGAATAACTTTCAGGGGATCATGAACTAGTTATCTACTATGGGTATTAAGTTTGACGAAGAAATTCAAGGCTTGTTTCTACGTGGTTCCGTACCAGATTCCTGGGAAACTTTTAGAGCTTCATTGTCAAATTCTGCTCTGGAGGGTGAGATCTCTATGGATCTTGCCAAGAGTAGTTTTTTAAATGAAGAAATGAGAAAAAAATCTTAGGGTTCCTCCTCGTCAGATGTCTTGCAGACTGACTCTAGGGGGAGAAGCAAGAATTGTGATTTTCAAAATAGAGAACATAATAGAAGCAAATCCAAAAGCAGACTTAAAGACATTTAGTGCTATCATTGCGGGAAGAAAGGGCATACAAAGAAGTTCTGCCGGACTTTGAAAAAGGAGAATAGAGACAGGGAGGAAAATAAAGAAGATGGCAATCGTGTGGCACCCGTCACTACAGAAGATCTTGTTCCTGTCCTTGATGCGGATCTGATAAATATTGCTTGTGATGAGTCAAGCTGGGTTGTGGACAGTGATGCCGCATGTCTCGTGACATCAAGGAAGGATTTTTTCTCATCTTATTCTCCAAGTGATTTTGGAACTTTAAGCATGGGCAATGAGACTGTATCTAGGGTGGCTGGTTTTGGAACGATTTGTTTGAAAACTAATATTGGAACTAAACTAGTTTTGAACAATGTAAAGCATGCACTCGATGTTTGTTTTTACTTGATCTCTGTTGTTGTTCTAGATGATGAGGATTATATTAGTACCAATGGTGTCGGGAAGTGGAAACTCACTAAGGGTTCCTTGATTGTGGCTCGTGGTCAAAAGCGACGTGGTCTATACTGGACTACGGCCTTTACCTGTGGTGATATGGTGGATGTACCTGTGGTGATATGGTGAATGCATTTGAGAGCAATAGCTCTTCAACACTATGGCATAAGAGGCTTAGACATATTGGTGAGAAAGGACTAAATGTTCTGGCCAAGAAGAAATTTCGAAAATGTTAAATTAGAAAAGTGCGAGCACTGCTTGACTGGAAAACAAAATAAAGTTTCTTTCAAGTCTCATCCTCCTTCAAGAAAGACATCATTGCTTGAGTTGGTGCATGCAGATTTATATGGTCCAATGAAGACAAGGACCTTGGGTGGTGCACTTTACTTTGCTACTTTTATTTATGATTGCTCAAGGAAACTATGGGTCTACATCTTGAAGACTAAAGACCAAGTGTTGGGTGTCTTTATGCAGTTTCAGGCTTCAGTTGAAAGAGAAACAGGAAAGAAGCTGAAATGTATTCGCACTGATAACGGTGGTGAATATTGTGGACTATTTGACGAATACCGCAAGCAATAGGGTATCAGACACCAGAAGACTCCTCTTAAGACTCCTCAGCTTAATGGTTTGGCGGAGAGGATGAACAAGACCCTGATGGAAAGGGTTAGATGTTTGCTTTTTGAAGCAAAGTTGCCGAACTCATTTTGGGGTAAGGCTTTGTTGACCACTGCACATGTTATTAACCTATCTCCTGTTGTTGCTTTGCAGAGTGATGTTCCAAACAAAGTTTGGTATGGCAAGGATGTTTCCTATGACCATTTGAAAGTGTTTGGCTGCAAAGCTTTTGTACATGTGCCTAAAGATGAAAGGTCAAAATTAGCTGCCAAGACAAGGCAGTGCATCTTCATTGGCTATGGCATTGATGAGTTTGGTTATAGGCTATATGATCCAATTAAGAAGAAGGTTGTGAGAAGCCGTGATGTTGTCTTCGTGGAGGATCAAACTATTGAAGATATTAACAAAGCGGAGAAGCTAAAATCTTCAAGTTTTGAAGGTTTAGTTAATCTTGATCAAGTTCCTCATACAAATAAGGATGAAGTTGGTGGGCTCGATGATGATGGTGATGCCCAGAATCATGTTCCAGATCAGCATGTTGATGGTAATGATGTTCTTTGTTGATAAGGTAGATGCTCATATTCATGATGTGGATGAGTCAGATAATCCACTTAGGAGGTCTACTAAACATCATGTTTCTTCTTCCCGTTATTTACCTAATGAGTATGTATTACTCACTGATGGGGGAGAACCCAAATGTTATGAGGAGGCCATAGAAGATGAGCACAAGGGTCAATAGATTGAAGTCATGTAAGATGAGATAAAATCTCTGCATGAGAACCATACTTATGAGTTGGTGAAATTTCCTAAGGGCATGAGAGCTTTGAAGAACAAGTGGGTGTTCAAAGTTAAAGCAAAAGAACACAGCTTGAAGCCCAGGTAAAAAGATAGATTGGTTGTTAAGGGATTTGGTCAAAGGAAGGGTATTGATTTTGACAAAATATTTTCTCCAGTTTTGAAAATTTCTTCCATTCGTACAGTCCTTGGTTTGACCGCTAGTCTTGATTTGGATATTGAGTAGATGGATGTGAAGATTGCTTTTCTTCATGGTGACTTAGAAGAAGAGATTTATATGAAACAACCTGAGGGCTTCAAGGCAAAAGGTAAAGAAAATTATGTGTGCTAACTTAAGAAGAGTCTCTATGGATTGAAGCAAGCTCCCAGACAGTGATACAAGAAGTTTGAATCTGTTATGAGGGACCAAGGATATAAGAAGACCTCTTCAGATTACTGTGTGTTTGCATAAACATTTTTTGATGATGATTTTATCATCCTATTGCTATATGTGGATGATATGTTGATTATGGGCAGGAATGCTTCCAAGATTGTCGAATTAAAGAAATAGTTGAGTAAGTCTTTTGCTATGAAAGACTTGGGTCATGCTAAACAGATTTTGGGCATGAGGATTACTCGCTTCAGAGATGAAGGGGAGCTTTATTTGTCACAAGAGAAGTATGTAGAACGTGTACTAAAGCGCTTCAACATGAAGAGTGCTAAGTCAGTTAGCACACCTCTTGCTGGTCATCTGAAATTGAGCAAGAAGATGCGTCCGACAAAAACAGAGGAGAAAGAGAGCATGTCCAAATATATCCTATTGCTCTGCCGTCAGAAGTTTGATGTGTGCAATGGTATGCACTAGAATTGCTCATGTATTCAGTGTTGTTAGTAGGTTTCTTGAAAATCCAGGGAAAGAGCATTGGGAAGCTATAAAGTGGATACTAGAGTATCTAAGAGGAAGCTCAGATGAATGCTTATGTTTTGGAGGATCAAATCCAATCTTGAAGGGCTATACAGATTCTGATATGGTAGGTGATCTTAATAATAGAAAATCAACTACTGGATACCTGTTTACTTTTTCAGGGGAGCTATATCATGGCAGTTAAAGTTGCAGAAGTGTGTCCCACTATCTACAACTAAAGCGGAGTATATTGCGGCTACTGAAGCTGGCAAGGAAATTAAAGGGGTCAAGAGATTTCTACAAGAACTTTGATTGCAGCAAATGGAGTATGTTGTCTATTGTGACAGTAAGAGTGAAATAGACCTGAGCAAGAACTCTATGTACCATGCGAGAACAAAGTACGTCGGCATCAAATGTCATTGGATTCGTGATCAGGTAGAGAACGAATCATTCCAGGTCAAGAAGGTTCACACAAGTGAAAATCGTGCAGATATGTTGACCAAGGTGGTACCGAGAGACAAGTTCAAATTGTGCAAAGAATTTATCGGCATGCACTTATACTAGAAGATCGGTGTAGCCTCCTTCAGGTGATGGGTCTAAAGGGGAAGATTTGTGGGGTTCAACACCTATTTTGAGGAATAAAAAATCTTCTTGTCCATGGCAAAGTAAAAAAAAAGTGGGCAAGGATTTCAAAGGAAATCTTTTGCTTTTGATATTTGACACCGACCAATTAATGTTATGAAGAAAACTTGGCACTCTTCGTCCCTAAAAAAGGGAAGCATTCCTTCAACTGTTATACACTAATCTCAGACAAATACATCTGAGTATTAGAGAGCGGAGTGAGGTTTACCATAGATTGTATAAGAAAATAGTCTGTGAAGAAAAATAGAGTGTGAGCAATATTGTAGAGAGGTGGGAAAATCAAAAGAGCGTTATTTCTTTTGAGGATGTAATGGTATTTGGAGTATTTATACTCGTGACTACACAGTGTAAATTTTATTACTATAGTGATATCAATTGCTCCTCTTGGCTTGTGTTTTTTCCCTTATTCAAAAGGGTTTCCACGTAAAATTTTCGTGTCATTGTTGCTTCATATTATTCTTGCTGATTGAACCATAACTTAGTGTTCCATGTTTATCACTAATATAGCGAATATTATTTTTGCGGGTCTATTTTATCCCAATAGGTAAATGATGATAGCGTTCTCTAGTAACTTTGGGAATCAAACTGTTGGCATTGGAGGCATTTTGAGATACAGAAATGAAAACTTAATCATGGTTTTGCCAAAAAGGTATATTTTTGTACTAACAATCAGGCTGAGCTCATGGCTGCCACTTTTACGATAGATTGGTGTGTTTCCACATATCATACCCAGATTAATTAGAGGTGGACATCATGTTGGTGGCTAATATGATAATTGATATCAATAAGATCTCATGGGAATTGTATCACCACGTTCAAAGGATCAAGAACAACATGCAAAGTCTCCACATTACAATCATGCATTGTTAGTCCGGGTCGGATCTAGGGCACCGAGTATGGATTTTCGATAATTCAATAAATTTTGCGCATACCATGTATTTATATTGAGAAATCTATTAAATATATAAGAAAAATTCGTTGGAAACCCAGTAATAGAGTAATCTCTTGGTCCAGTGACAATAAAATGGAACCTGCTTAAGCTTAGCTGGCCTTCTGGATGGGGGTTTGATTCCCCTTGGGTAGATATAAACAAATTTTCTCCTTAATTTTGAGATTGTTGGGAACTTATAAACATCAAACTCTGGATCCGCCTCTGATTGTTATACAAAAGTCAATTTTGTGCAAGATTCATTGGCTAAATTTGGAAGGCTAAATTTGGAAGTAATCTTCAGCATTGCAATGCCAATTACCTCTTCAACCCTATGGAACTTCTCAGTGCCACAAGAAGGGCTATGAGAAATGGACTGAATGAATATAAGACGCCTAGTTTCGGGATTAGGCTATCAAGGAATACCAATCAAAATCAAAGGATATGAATCAATTGATGATGATGCTGGTCAAGAAAGCTGCTGTCTGGAACTGTAAATCAGTCAAAGGGATCTAGGTCCTTTTTGTTTTTTTTGTTTTTTTTATAGTATTCAATGCAATTTTCATCCACTGCTTGTGTTATAATTAGCTTTCCACTAGACATGAGTCAGTTATCTAGGATTGGTCATAAATCTTTAAGCGCAATGTTTTTGAAAAAACAAACTCCTACAGTATTGGGAATCCCTAGTAGTCAACTATTATGTGAGGAGCAAACACTACCAAAAGCAGGGCCAAGACCGACATACAACCTCGGATTTTTCTTTTTAATTAAACCAATGGCCTTGCCAGCATCAGTTTAAGGCGGATCGGTATCACCAAACAGACGGAAAACGTCAATTTTAGCTGAGGAACGTCCATCGATTATGTAATATTAAACTCACCCGATTTTTATTTATAACCCGGTAAGTGAATTAAAATTAACCAACAAACAATGTCAATTTTTTCTAATCGATATTATTTTATTTTATTATTAAAAATATTTTAGATTAATCAAAAAATTATTTATATTGAAAAAAACCGATGGACTGTGTCAGTTATTTGGGTTTTTGTATCTGTTTTTTTTTTTTTTTTTTAGAATACTGACAGACTAACCGACATAGTCTGTTGGTTTTCTGCAAAATAAAAACTAGATCCAGAAACCTGCATTTTAAGCAGCTCACATGCTAAAAAAAATTCAACCATATATACCATGTATAGCCAACAATAATGTTGTGAAGTCAGTCATAAAATCCTCAACACAACATCGAAATATATTCAACTACTTCACAATCTCAAAAACAATACTAAAGATCCGTAAAAAAGATCTAAAAAGCCCACCTAAGTTCAATGATATACTAAGCATTCAATAGTACCAATTAGATTCAAGAGTATCAACATGCACATATAGCAAATCCAAACTAAGGTAACTCATCATCATGTATCCGAGCTACATATTCATCATCTTCATATGTGGATTCTTCATCATCTAGGTTGGGGGGAGGAAAACGGGGCACCCCATGCCTCCCACAAGCAATGAGGCTCTTCACTGTGCCTTGAGCGATTCAACGGGCTTGCACATAACCTTGTTTTTTGCGACCTGTCTTACTTCGTCCTATTCATACGCGGGAGTAAGCATTTTGATCTGGTGCATAATAGCTGCGAGCTGACACTATCAGCTCCCTCGCCTTGGCTCGAAGACCCTATACCTTGCAATTTGGACTGAATACGGTGAAAGGTCTTCCTCGGACCTAGACCGTATGCTCTCCCCTTCTTTTCCCCCCAACAATCCCAATCCACATATCAGTCACTTGATCAGGTGGAGGTTGGGTTGGCTCACTCCGGTCATTGGTCGGTTAAGTTTGACTATACTCCTCCAAAATTTTATTAAACTGAGACTCCATATTTAAAATAGAAGTTAGTATATACGAATAATATTATAAACTCATATAATACTTTAATGGGAATTTATATCACTTACATAGGAATTCTCATCCCTCGGCTCGACCCATTGATCTGGATCTGACTCGTCCTTTTCTATGTGTGTCGCTCGGAAGAGCTTATCTTGAGTCGGCTCACGCTTCAATTGCTTTTCTGCAAAAAAAATAAAATGAATGACTCTATTACATATTAGATCACATATAAGTTAGAAGAATAATATTACTTACAAATTTTCTCATAATCGCCCCAGTGCTGACTGCACCCTTAATGTGTAACAAGCCACATTTCTCGAATCTCCAGGCTTTATTTACTTGTTCACACTTTGTCTTAAACTCATATGCTGCCCAATATAATTAAAATGTCAGAGGGGTATAAGGACTCATACGGTTTAAGAAGTGTTTGGAATGATCCCAATATGTTTTTGGTATAAATACGAAGTGATTTAAGTAAGGAAAAAAAAAAGGAATAATTACTTGACATAGATACTTCTAAGAGCTATTTATGAATAATAACTACTATTTACAATAATTATATTTCGTAGCTCCATGATACAACACATCAAGCGGCTCAGCTGCAGTGGTTATTGGGTGTGGGCTCTGCCTGCGCAGGTTCGAACCCAACCGGCCACATTATTTTTCTTACATATTTTTTGCAGCTTCTTCTCCTTTGTATGAGTGTATTTGAGTGTATTTTGCTATATGCATTTGACTCATATATCTTGTAGCTCATATGTATTTGGCTTCTTGTCTTCTATCTGAATGTATTTGGCTTCATAGGTATTTTGAATGTACACAGTGTATTTTGAAATTTTGTTTAAATACATTCAAATACAGTCAAATACATGTGACATCAGATAAGGTTGGATACAACTGAACAGTGTATTCAAATACAATCAAATACAGCGAAAATGTCTATTCAAATACACTCAAATACAGTCAAATACAACGAAAATGTCTAATGGTAGCTACGAATTGGTAAACATGAAAAAGATAGTTATGGATGATTAATTACTCCTAAAAGGTAGTTATTTATGTAAGTTGCCAAAAAAAAAAAAAAGTAATCAAACAGATTTAAAAGAAGAAGTCATGGGCCAAAGCCCAAAGTGACCAAAACATAAGTGACGGTGCAATATGGGTCACATTTTGGTACATTATGAAGTGGAAAACCAAACTCTTCCACGAAATATAGAGAGACAGGAAGAGGCTATGAGTTTGTGCACCGATTAATTCAATGAATTGGGTTAAACTGATGATGATTTTGAAGATGTATTTGGGGTTTGATGAATAAATAGATATTAAGACTTGTTTGTCATTTTTTTTTTTTCTAGCAATAACAAGTTACCAATCTTTTACCATCCTAATTTTCAGCTTTTCTTTTGTTCTTCTGTTTTATTTTGTAAACAATCCCTCCTTAAGTCAACCCTTATTGTCTATTCTTCATAAGATCTATTTAACGTATCTAAATATTCAAAGACTAGCGTCCGATCTTCTGAGTTCCAAATAGTAGCTTTTTTTTTCCGACTGAATTTGTTTGAAATAAGAAGCTCATCAGACAGTACTTAAAATTTTCCCTAGAAATATGCAATTCTAATTTCTACTGAACAGCAAAAATATCATATGATCAACTGGATAATGAAATTATAGTTTAGTCTTCTTTCGACTGGAATAAACATGTTGTATCATTCATATGATGCAAACTTGATCAAAACTTTCCCTAGAAGTGTAAATGCAATTTTAATATTTATCTAGTTGATCGCATTAAACTTTTGACAATCAATTCCAAAACTGTAATGAAGAATCTTTTTGCATCGACATAAAGAATCATTACTAATAATTTTCATATGAAAGATAAGCTTTTTAGGAGTTTCATTGCTCTTAGACAATGTGGATCAACCACAAAATATCCGTTTCTCTAATTTTTTAAAAGAAAAAAAGTATGTATACCATATAAACTAGAGCTGATGTGCACCAAGAGATTTCTACCGTTCATATATCACTTGACCTGAGCTTATAATAAAAATGAAATCATATTTTTAGATCTTAGCTTATTTATCCAATTTTGTATATAATTTGAAATACTTAGGAATAGAGAAATAATTCCTTAATTTGTGGTTATGATTTTAATTTTTTATGCTTAAAATCTTTGAGCATGACATGTTTAACATCATAAATTTAAACATTGTTCCGTGAATTAAAGTGAAAAATTAAAAACTCTATTGTTGGGGTTTAAAAAACTTGAAAACTCACAAATGAATTTTGTGATCATTTTTTTAGCAAAAAAATTTACGATTTGCTAAAAATTTTGACAAATTGTTGATTGAAGTTCGTTGTGGATGTCATTTTGAAGTTGTGGTTAAAATTTGAAGCTATTCAATAAAGATTTGAGCTATTTCTTCATGTTTTTGACACATTTCAGATGGAGTTTTATGGGTTGAAGTTCGTAGGAGACGGAAATCGATTTTTGTTTCAGTTTGTAAAATATTGTATAATTTTGTTTGACAATGTAAAACTGATAAACACCTCTTATATACTATCATATACTTTTATACAAGGTTGATATATTGTCTACAATAAATATATAATATTATATACCGAGCGTATAAACTCTGTTGCAAAAAAGATCGACTTTACAACTGTAAACTAAAAATATGACTATGTGAGTGCAATGTGTTGTGTTGGGCTGTATATTTTTGAAAAATTCCCCTCTTTGGGCTATTGACATGCATATACAAGTGCCAACATCTTTTGGAAATTTTAACCAAAATTAGGTTTAGCCACTAGCCCAGACAAATGGCATGTATAGCCAAATCCTCCAAAACAGAGGAGATAATTCAAAAAATTTGAAGATTCTCATCCTTAAAAGATGTATCCCCCTCAAAAAGTAACATAGTCATTTTTATCTCTGATCAGAGAAGACCAGATGCAAAAAAAGAAAAAATCAGTTGCTAGAGGAAGGTTGAGAACATTTGGACGAGGCTATATACAGAATTTGAGGAAGATTAGAAGTGATATGGACTAGTGTGGAGTAAAATATAGACCTAAAAAAGTCACAATGTGTATATCATCTTGTATATCCGTGTATTACACATGTTTTCATGTTGTTGAATATCGTGTATAGCACAGGCAAATTTTCATGGATATACATGATATATATGGGATAAACAAATATACAGTGGAAATACTCTAATATACATTGGGAACTACACAGGTTATAGTGGGGAATACATAGATGGAGTCATCTTCAACCTTGAGTTTACAATTTGAAATTCATCTTAAAATTGTCTTAAATCATCTTTAAACATCTCCAAAATTAACCTACTATTCCTTAATTATACAGGATACTCTTAGATTTCAATACAAGGGTGTCTAAAACATTAGAACAATCAAAGAAATCAAACTTTAGATTCTTTTGTACTTCTCATCTGTCTCCAAAAAGTCATCAAACATTCAATAAAGGCCCATGTTGAATTAATTAGTACCTTCTAGTTTCACTATTAAATTTTTCATTTTGTTGTTGTACAAATCATCAATGTTTCTCTAAAAATCTCAGTGGTGGTAGCTTCACTTCAAATTAATAAATGCATCAACTTAAATGTTATAGGAGTACAAAGTAGGTTAGAGGATACTGCTTGAGCATAAACTATATTGCAAAATATCCCACTAACCTTTCCTTCCTATACTTACGCTCACAACCATAGCAAAAATATAGAAATATATGGCTTCTAAATATGATTAGAACTTAAGTATTGTATTGGAAAATAAGTAAATGAATCTTATATCTATTCAAGATGGGAAAGAAATGGAGATAAGGGGTGTGTTTGGCATGAAGGCAAACATTTTTTTGGAACATGTTTTTCCTGGAAAATAAGTGGTTTTCTTACTTATTTTATTTTGTTTTGAACGTAAGCAGGAAATATTGTATCAAAAACATTTGTATATAATCTCCGCAAACATTATGAGAGTGGGGGTGGGCGATAAGGTGTGGGGCAGTGAGGATGGGGGCTATATATAGGGGTTGGGGTAGGCTGTGTTAGAAGGTAGGGAGGAGACCATTAGTGTGCTTGTGTAACTTGTTTTCTCTAGTTCCATTAGCAAGTCATTTTCCTCATTTTTAAGGAATTTGTTTTCTTAAAAAATATATATTTTTCAGAAATTTTGTCTAACCGAACTTACAAACATACCCAAGACTTATACATATTATATAAAACGATGCATTATCTATGAGACAAGTCTAGCAATCTATCAAACTTCTTTTCATGTTATTAAGGATGTTATTGAGGGTGAGCTATCAAATAGGACAATACTTTTAATGTTGATGGTATATGTTTACATTCACTCTTTCTAAAAGTAAAAAACACGAACACTTTTAATGCTGATGGTATTATTTTACTAACTAAGAGCCCGTTTGGATTGGCTTATAGGCTTAAAAAGTGTTTTGAACTTATAATTTAAAAAAAAAATAAGTTGGGGTAGTCCAACTTATTTTTTTTTTTTATAAAAGTTTTCGCTTTATATAGCCGCTTTAGATAAACTAAGTTAAATGGGTCCAATTATTTTTTTGAGCTTATTTTAAGCACAAAATGACTTTAAGTAGTAGCCAAACACTCAAAAAAAAAAACAACATAAAGCCAACTTATAAGCCAATCCAAACGGGCTCTAAGAAGAGGGAACAGCTGACTGCTCTCGGTCAACATGCCAACTTGTTGACAGGGGGCAGTTTGGTCATTTCAAGCGCTGCTATGGCTGGACGCGTGTACCTGTGGAAATCACTTTTCTAAAATTCTGGGTCCCAGCTAAATTTCCATTCTACTGCAAGTTTTTTGACGATATCGTGCTATGAGTCATGGCCAATGACAATATTGCAAATTATGATATTAGGGTTGGGAAGCAAAATCTCAACAGTGAGCTAACTTAGTTAAATATCACCCTTAGAAGTTAGGTTCTTATGCTTCTGCTAAAATTAATGCTCTTTCCATCTGTAGTTAATCAATTTGTTACGGCAAAAAAAGATATGATTACTTTCTCAGTTGGAACATTTTATTATCAAACTTCGAATTTAATATTTGAACAACAAAAATTATTTTTAAAAATTTATACAAATTAAAAAAGAAAGTTCACTACTTTAGAAACAAATACATAGGTAACTCTAATTTTTACATTTCTCTAGACCAATTACGATATAATAGTTAGTGTTTCCGAAATTTAGATAACATATTCATGAAGTTATTATATTTAAAGTTTGAACTTTCTATAACAGTCATCTTATATAACAACATTATAGTGATTAAGTATTCTTTGAAATCGATATTTCATGTTATTATTATATTATATGTTCTATATAACATTTTGCTATGAGAGTTATCCTTGATTTGCATTGTGCCGAAATATACCCCTGTGATATAATACACTAGCTTTACTTGATCACCTATCCCTTGTATAACCTTTAAAAACATTAGCAATAAGTACAAGACGATTCTGCAAATGCTCATCACATGTGTTTTATTTTGTTGAGATGCTACAAGGTACATGTTCTTTTGCTAAATGTCATTTTGCGTTTCAAATGTTTTGTCCTCAAACTGAATATTACGATTACAATTAGAAAGAAACATAATGTACAATGAAATAATACACACTTTTTTCGCGTTGGGTCCGTGCACAGCACGGGCTGTTCCTACTAATATATTTATAAGCTTTAAAGAGGTATCCTTAACTACTTGTAGAAAGATGAGTACGTAAGACATGATTTCATGAAACTCCTTATGAAGATGCACTATTGCTTTGGTGGCAACTTTGTCAGCAGACAAAGAGGACCCTATTAATAACGAGATGAAGAAAGCAAATATTTTAATTTATTTGACTTTTTTAGTCAATTTAACGCATCACACATTTATCTGTTTAATTTCTTTTCCCTAGTATCTATTTAGCCATGGCGGCTTATTGTGTGAGAGAAGGATTGAGATGAACATATATTTCAGCCACAAATATCTATGAGACAAGTCTAGCAATATATCAAGCTTCTTTTCATGTTATTAAGGATGTCATTGAGGGTGAGCTGTAAAAGAGGGCAATACTTTTATGTTGATGGTGTATAATATTTATGTTCACTTCTCTAAAAGAAAAGGAGAAGATCACTTTTAATGTTGATGGTATATATTTTAAAATAGAGAGGATAAAAGATTTTCTTAAACTATGGAAAATTTATAGTATTACTTATCATCTGTTAATAGTTCGGTTCAATCATGCTCTTACAGTTACTTAGTTGGGCCAAAAAGCCCATTTTCACATACGATCGCAGCTGACACAATTAGATGACTGAGTAGATTGCGATAACCTACTTTATCTCTCAATCTAATTAGTTATCTAATTATGCTCATTAAGAGACTAAGTGGATGGGAAAGCAATATGTATTCCCATGGTGGAAAACTTGTACTGATTAAAAGTGTTTTACAGTCATTGCCTATTTACACCCTTACTGCTCTAAGCCCACCAAAGGGTACCATAACTTTGATGGAGAAACACTTTGCAAGATTCTTTTGGAATTCAAGCAATGACAAAAGAAAATACCACTGGAGTTCTTAATTGGGATAACTTATGCTTTCCTAAAGAGGAAGGAGGGGTAGGTATAAGAAAGATGACTGATATTTGTGAGACTTTGAATGTCAAGAAGTGGTGGAGATTTAAGTATCAAGATTTATTTTGGGCCAGATTTACCAAAGCCAAATATTGCATAAGATCCCATCCTGTTTCTAAGGTATGGGTGTCTGGCAACTCTCACATTTGAAAAACTTTGACAAGGACAGAGGGAAAACCTCACATGAAATGGAACATTCAAAATGGGCAATGTAGTTTTTGGTGGGATAATTGAACTGGTTATAGTGCTATTGCTAACTACTGTCCAGATTATGTGCATTCAAGCAGCACCAGAGTTGGAAACTTCATTATCAACAATGAATGGGATCTTCAGAGTTTGAGTAATATTCTTCCTGAATGGTTGTGCCAGCTTATAGGCACCGTTAAGATTGGATCCAACTTGAAAAAGGATTTTCTTATATGGGAACCAGCAACAGATGGAATCTTTTCCAATAAAGATGCTTGGAATGGGATCAGAGTTCATAGACAGAAGGATCAGTTGATCCCCAAGGCTTGGCATAACAACATACCTTTTAAATTATTTTTTCTTAGTTGGAGACTTATTAAGAGTAAATTTCCATTCACTAATAACTCTATTTGCAGGTTTGTAGATATGTCAGTTGACTTCTTATGTTGCATTAATGCTAAACTAGAGACTATTCAACATTTCTTCTTTGAAAGTGATCCTGCATTAGTCCTATGAAAGTTTATTAATCAACCACTAGGAATCAACTATCAGATCAAGCCTGCAAGAGTTTTTCTACATGAATGATGGCTGACTCAGACAAAAAATGAAATGCACAAGATGATCATCCAAACTATTCCAACTATCATTTGCTGGGTAATGTGGACTACAAGGTGTGCTTGTAGATATAGGGATCAAAGGAGATTTTACATCAGAATAATGCAGCAACAAGTACTATGGTATCTGCTGCAATGGACAAAGAATTTCCCAAGTTCAAGCTAGATCTGGAGTGGCACCAATTATGTGAAGTTATGAAAAAGCTGAAACCAAAAGCTAACATCAAAAAGGTGATATGGAACATGCCACAAGCTAGAAAGATTAAGATTAACACAGATGTTATCTATATAGTTAACTCTAATACAGCTGGAATTAAAGGAATAGCCAGAGATGAATGTGAAAGATTGATATTTGCATTTGTTGTTCCTATCAAAGGCATTAATCACAACATGATTGGAGTAATGACTATAAGGTATGTTGGTCAGTGGATACAGGCCAATGGATATAAACAATGTTGTATTGAATCTGATTCACTAATTGTAGTGGAATGTTGAAAATAGGACCACTAATAATCTAATCATTCAGCACATCATCGAGGATATCATTGAAATGGTTGATCAACAAGAAGCAACTGTCCAGCATTGTTATAGAGAAGGGAACCAAGTGGCTGACAATTTGGCAAAACATGCTACAACTCTGGAGAGTCCTCTTATAATTCAGAATGTACAGCAAATGACAAGAGGAGCCATTGGAGCTTATATTTTGGATAAAAAACAAATGTCTAGCATGAGGATAAGATATGACAAAGCTAACTTTTGTGTGAGCTAAACTGTATAGATAGCAGTATATAGTAGAGAATTTATAGCTAACTAGGCTTAACATTCTCTTATGAAGGGATGGATTGCAATCTGTGTTTGTATATCAGGTGTATGGTCTAGCCCTCCCCTCCTTTTGTGTTTGCATAAAATGATACACAACACCCCCAGGACACTTATCTTGAATATACATATATACACACTTAATTGGAGTTTATAACCAAAATGAGCCCATATTTTTTATTTTACCCTATTTAGCTCATTTTGGAAAAAGGTAATAATATTTCAATTTGTGATTATGATTTCTATTTTTGATATTTAGAAATTTATTAAGAGTACATATTTAAGTATTGTTATGTGAATTAAAGTGAAAATTTTAAAACTCAATTGTTAGGATTTTTAAAAGCTTGAAAACCCATAAATGGACTTTATGATTTTATTGAAATTTTTGACAAATTGTTCATTGGGGTTCGTTGGGAATATCATTTTGAAGTTATGATTAAAATTTAAAGCTATTCGATGAAGATTTGAGCTATTTGTATTGTTTTAGTGTGTCGGAGTTCATTGAACAAAACCAAAATTTTTAATTATAAATTAGCATAATACTGTATAATTTTGTATAACAGTGTAAAAGTATGTATAAATACTTCCTATACAATGTTATACACTTTATACAAGGTTGATACATTATTTACAGTAAGTATATAATATTGTACACCAAATATAGATAAACACTTTTGCAAAAAAAAAAAAAAAAAAAAAAAAATTGGCTATACGGGTGTAAACTAAAAATATGGCTACAAGAATGTAATATGTGTTGGACCGGATATTCTTAAAGAAGATTAATTAGTGTATCAACCCCCCCCCCCCCCCACCCCCCAGTCTCTATCCATTTAAACGAAGAAAAAACCAGATGCTCTTCAGGTTGAAACCAATATTATGAGAAAAAGTTGCTAAATTTGAGGCTTCTTCTGTTGATGATGATAAAATAATTGTAAAGTTGAAGGGAAAATCGTTTTGGCTGTGGATTTCATTCTTATGTTGTTGGGTTGTCTGGTTGGGACCATAGTATATAATTTAGTTATCTAGTACCATTTGGTGGTTTGAAAGATATTTTTTGATTTGAAGTAATGTAATAATTTTTTTTGGTTTTATGACAGTATGATTGTTGTATCTTTACCTAAAATTTCTAATTTAAATTGAATAAATGACACTTAAGTCGCTTAAAAATGACACAGAATGTGCTCTATGTGATACCTTAAATTGGTGAGAGAATTCATTACATTTTAACTAAATTGCTTAATATATACAGCGTCACAAGTTGCTGCATAATTACATTTAGGAACTAAATATGTCCATAGTATATGTAAACCCGTCAACCGGTTTGAACCGGACCGGACCGGTAACCGGTTACGGAACCGGCCGGTTTCCGGTTAAAAACCGAAACCTGCCACCGGTTCTGGTTTACCGGTTAAAAACCCGAAATCGGAACCGGTCCGGTTCAAACACGTCCAAAACCCCCTTTTTGTTTTTTTGTTTTTTGTATAGTATATATATATATATATATATATATATTATAGTATTTATTAGTATATTGTAGGTATATTTACATATGTTATATAAGTTTATAAGTAAAGTTTATATATTTCTTCGACTAATTACAACATATATATATATATATATATATATATATATATATAATATATATATATATATATATATATATATATATATATATATATATATATATATATATATATATATTAAGTTATATGCTTAAGTTATGCTATATATACCTAAAATATAGTAAGAATATACTTATATATATCAATATACTTAGGTTATATAACTTATAAATATATATATATATATATATATATATATATATATATATATATATATATCAATATACTTAGGTTATATAACTTAAACATATATATATATGCTTAAGTTATATGAATACTATATATTATAAGTATATTCTTAGTATATTTTAGTTATTTTTCAAGTATATAACTTTCTAGTTTTTAATTTAAGTAGATGTATATTATAAGTATATTCTTAGTATATTTTAGGTATATTCCTAACTTAATATAAGTAAAAATATGAACACAAGTAAATAGAAGAAAGCTCAATGAGCCATATATTTTATTCATTCTTGGATAACATTTATTTGCAAGTTGTAGTTTTTTTTAACTTGCAAATAATACATGAGTTGCAAAGAAATAGTAGAATAATAAAATCACCAATTCTCAATCATTTGGTTAATTTCCCCCATATCATATTCTGTCATGGAGATATCTTCAAAGTCTTCCATTTGGTCCGGTCCACTTGCTATCAAATCTTCAATCTCTTCCTCTTCGCCTTCCTCCGCTTCTAAGTTTTGGTTGCGTCGCTCCGATCTAATCCAATCGCGAATGCACACTAGTATTTGCAAGCTAAAGCCGGATAATGAGTGTCGATGGTCTCCAATTTATTATCTTCCTTGGCTAAATGCACTCTCCGATGCCACGGTTGATACTTGAACTGTAAGGATATCTCGAGCCATTCTTAAGAGTATCGAATGACTTGCCTTGTATTTCTTCCACCATGCTAAGACGTCCAACTCATCTAGTTCCTTGATATCCACATTTGGCTGCATCAAATAAAAGTTATATTCATCAAAGTTTGCACTACAAGAAGGAGTTGGCTGTGAATGTAAAAATTTTAAATGCGACAAACCCGACAAGCCCTTTTTGCTACTTTGAGAAGTAATAGGGCGTGGAGCAACAGGTGTAGCATGTTCTTCCAAATTAGAATAATGAGTAAAAACTTTTCTAAACTCGTCATCAATAGCGAGTTCAGCTTCAGCTAAAGATGGTTGAACTCCCTCTTCAATTTCTAAAAATGTATAAATTTGACCAACCAATGCTTTAGTATAAGACACTTTTAAACAAGGATTTAAAAGAGAACCCAATATAAATAAAGTTGGGATGGGAAAAAAATACTTCTTAAATTTGATTATCATATAAAAAATAGCCACTTGATAGCCGGGTTTATATTTATACTCTTGTAACACTCTAGCTATTTCCGCTAAGTAGGGTAAAATTCCGGTTACCGTGGGATAGAATTGTTTAGAAAAAGCAAGAGTTGCATTATAAAAATTTTCTAAGAGTTTAACACATTCCTTAACATCTTCCCAATGCGTAAAATTTAACCAATCATCACTATTAATATTATATTTGTTGTGAACTTGTTGTATGGGAATCCTATACTCATATGCTTGTTGTAGCATAATGTAAGTGTAGTTCCACCTAGTCTCAATTTCTACTTGAATTTTCCTAGGTCTAAGGTTATTTTCCACACAAGCATTCTTAAAATCTCCAAGTCTTCCCCTATTAGCATTACAAAAAAGAAACGCAACCGCATCTCTAACTTTTTGAATAGAATCGTCAAAACACACAAGACCATCTTTAACAATTAAGTTTAAAATGTGGCAACTACATCTCACATGAAAAATATTTTTTAGCGGAAGGTTTAATTCTCTTTTTAAAAGACCAATCGCCGTTGTATTATTAGAAGCATTATCTAAAGCAATACAAAGTGTTTTTCTATAAATGTTAAAAAATCTCATAATAGTAGACATTGAATCCGCTAAAAATTTTCCATCGTGACGACCTTTTCCTTCATCATATAAAAAAGCTATAATTCTTTTTTGCATAACCCAATTGTCATCAACCCAATGACATGTAATAACAAAAAAATCTAACTTGTTAAGACTAAGACCCAAATCGGCAGTAAGAGAAACATTACAATTTAAAGAATTAAATACATGGCGCAAATAAAATCTATATTTTTTATACAAATCTATAACATCCGCTCTACAAGTACTTCTAGGAATACCCTCAAATAACGGATTATAACAACGTTAAATGTAAGTAACAAACCCCAAACCCGAAGGAAAGGAAAATGGTAAACAATCATAAGCTACCATTTTAGCTATTTCTACACGCTCTTTTTTCTTGTCATACTTAAAATTTTGACCAGTTCGTGGGTCTATCGTCATTTGAATACCCCCCACATTTGAACCCCTTTGCTCTCCCCAAACATCCATATGTTTCTTTCTCATATGACTATTTAGTGTACCCGTTCCACCATCCTTACTAGTTTCTTGCCCAAAAGCAAATACTTGTTCACATAGGGTACATTTAGCTGTTTGGCTTTCCCTATCCTTAGTCATAAATTTTCAAATTTTAGTGGTTGGCTTACGAGTTCTAGGCGGTTTGTCTTGTGTATGTGATTGTGCAGGACATGTATCTCCTATGGGATTTTCGGGGGCTTGTGTTTCATCATCATCATTAATTTCATTAAAAGTGTCAGTATAATGTTGTTACATTGCCTCATGACCTAAAAGTGGATTATTTCCACCAACATCAATACCTAAATTAGGTGTTTCTTCCACAAATGTTTCCTCATTATGCCCACCCCTAACAATACCACTACTACCGGCACCATGTCTAAATCTCTTCGCCATTATTAAATAGAATTAATTTAAATCACACTCAAATAAATCACAAGAAAATAAATTGCAAAAAATTAAATTGCGAAAAATAAAGATAGAGTTGAAACGAAGGTACCAAATTGCCGGACTAATTTCCAACAAAGTGAAGGCGGCTAGAATTGCAAATCCACCAAAGCTACTTCGAATTGTTGCAAAATCACTAACTCCACCAACAATATTATAATTGCAAAATTAATAATTGAAACTATAATAAGACTTTATAATATTTACTTGAGAGAAATTTAAAGTGGCTAATTGTTGCAAAGTAACTATAATTGAGAGATTGAGATTTGAGAGAAAGAGAAGAGTGAATTGGTGTGGATTAAAATGGAAATGGAGAGGGGTTTATATACGGGTGGGGGATGGGTTAAAGTGTTAAAAAAAAAAGTTTGGGGGGTTAGGGAGGGGGGGGGGGGGGGGGGGGAAGGCGGGAGGCAAAAAATGGGTTTGGGACCGTTTGGCAACGGTTTGCAAATGGACCGTTGCCCAACGGTCCAACAGCCCAGCCCCAACGGCTCTATTTAAAAAAAAAAAAAAATTAATTCCACCGGTTTAACCGGTCCGGTTCCGGTTTTACCGGTTTAACCTGTTCCGGTTCCAAAAAAATCGAAACCGGACTGTTATGTAATAAACGGTTAACCGGTTCAACCGGTTCCGGTTTTACCGGCCCGGTTACCAGTTTGAACCGGTAAAACTGGACCGGTTGACGGATTTAAGTATATGTCTGCAAGTCCATACCTACCCTCCAAAAATGCAGTTTCACATGGTCCATACACATTTAGATCAAATATGCCCTTATAGTAAATGTAGAGGTTCGTAATTGCCCTAAAAAATACTGATGGCAAATTTGGTAAACTTATAAGCTAATTAACACTTATTAGTTTTATAATTATGCTCCTTCCCTCTGAAATAAGGGTATTTTTACCCAATTAAGTAATAATAGAGGCATAATTGAATTAAACTATTAAGGGAAAGCGAATAACGTGAATTTCACATACTTTAGTAGCATTCTAATTTTATCGTTTACTTAGCTTCAAGTTCTACATATAATTTTTCATTTGATCGTCTCTATTAGCAGAGGCGGAGCCAGGATTCGAAACTTGTGGGTTCGGGATTCTAATTATTTAAAGTTACTGGGTTCTTAATTAATAATTTATAAATATTTGACGAAAAATTTAATACAAATATATGGTTCGAACAAAAGTCACTGGGTTAGGCCGAAGCCACACCCAAAGGGCTAGCTCCGCTCCTGTCTATTAGTGTGTGATTTGATTGCCTCAGGAAAACTTGTCGAAAAATTTATACTTCTGTTTCATTTTCTGAATATATTTTCATGTCTAGTTTATTAAAAAGTGATGATATTTTTCTATATTTAAAAGTAATTTGACATACACAAATATTAGTACTTTGTCTAGACCACAAATTCGGGAAAAGACAATTGTATCCGATCAAAATGTACCATATATCAATTCAAACAGAGGGAATATACATTCAATGATAGAACATAAGCTGAGAATGAAAATTACGCTCCAGCTCATATTTACGCCAGATAGCTAATATTTTAAATTTGTTATCCGATTTAGCTCATATTTGTGTATAAACACCTTTTATACAATATTATATATAATATTATATACTTTTATACAAGATTGATATATTATGTATAATGCTTTCTTCAGGTGTAAGGTTATATAATATTATATATTGATCTACGTGGTATAATATTTTATGTCGGCCGGTGTATATTTGAAAATATCTATGCTGATCGTGGCTTATCTATGTTCGGATGTTACTATAATTTCTTAGCATTATTTTGTCGTGAATATTGTGTATATTGGGTCCCATTTACATTAATGGAAAGACCTATGAAGATTCATATCTACTAGTTTGGAAGAGATCTCCACCAATAAAATAGAAAATGGTCCAGTGTTATTATAATAGGGTGAATGATAAATTCATGCCATGTGTCCACCCTATTATTTAATGTGCTTAAGAGATGGGTAAAGGGTCAAAAATACCCTTTTACTTTAGAAAAAGGGCTAAAAATATTCTCCGAACTTATTTTGGGTCAAAAATACCCCTCTCATCATTAAAGTTTTCAAATATACCCCTGTCTTGACGGAAATTATCCCCCAAAATAACCCGAAATCATTTTTTAAACCGGCTTCATCATTTAAACCCGACCCAACTAAATAATAACCCATAAGATCCTCTTATTCCCCCAATACGTAGGAGTGAATTTCTCTTTCCCTGACCTTTTATCCAGTTATAGGCTTGGGGCAACCGTTGCTACAAATACCCTTGAGTTTTAGGCCTCTCCTCCCCTTCTCACTGTAATTTTCCATGGATTGGATCCATGGGTGTCCATTGACTCGGAGGTCGGGTGGTTGCTCTGCTACCCTTCAGTAAAAAGGCCACAACTGTTGTTAGAAATCTCTAAATCATGAACAGTTTGAACCATCGGAACTAGAGTACTCTAAGAGCTACAACTTTCATATTGAAACATAGCCACATTAGTTACAAGTTGAGAGTGGTACTCCTTAGAAGTTGGTGTTCGCGATAAATTTTACTAGCAGAAAATAAATAACTGCAATCATAAAACAAATGTGAGAAAAAATCATGTTATTGATTATTTTGTGAGTACAACTCTAGATGTATCCCTTGATTCTAATCTCGTGTTGTTCGCCTTGATTCGAGGGACAATGTAGCGTCTTTCTCGAATGAAGGATGGACTTTTATTGATGTGTCGAATCTTGAAAGGCCTTCGAGTAGCACTTTGGGTTGTTCTTGAGGGAAGACGTCTCTCGAACTCTCCTTCTTGTTGAAGACCTTTGGAGAAGATTTATGTAGATGTTGCTCTCCTTTGCCTCCAATCAAGATGCTATGTAGATTTCAAGATGTCTTTAAAATGGGATATGTGACCCCTTTATATAGGTGTGAGCTAGGGCTTGGAGGGATTTTGGTCTCCAAATAATTCTAGCGGACCTTGGGCGTGAAGAACATGGATTGGGCTGCTCTTGTCAACTTGATGGACCAACCTAAACGTAATTTGGTTTTCATTCAAGTCATGTATTTTTCACTTAAACAATTAATCCGACTTTATTAACCAAAATTTGACTTGGTCAAAATGTCTTAATCCAAATTTTATATGGATTGATTCAATTAAAATTTCGATTTCTACAGATGCTCCCTACTTCAAGACTTGTCGAGTGTAGGCTTGCCGAAATTGTAGACGAGACTTAAAGTAGCCGTGAAGATCACTTTTTTTTTTTTTTTTTTTTTTTTTTTGTCTTTGTACAAAACTTCCTTGAGGCTTGTTTTCAGTGACTTTCTTGAAATGTGGCTTGAGAGTTAATGTTATTTGAATTTGTGAATAACCACAAGACGCACAACTCTCTTCCTTCAATCTTGGGGATGAATCCAAATACCAAAGTTGATTATAACTTCATATGTTAAGAAGATCCGTCTAGGATGGGACAAAATGAAAAATCACATTATTCAATTCAACCACTTCAAACTGAAGGAAAAAATAATGAAATTGATCCTTGCCTTGTATAACTGATTTTGTCTTCCACCTAATTATTGCTTCCCAATCACACATAGAAACAAATTGACTTTCCATCTTTAGTTAGAAGGAAAATTCTTTGTGTTAGGGCAAAGAAGCCAGCCACCGCCTTAAACATCTATAAAAGAATATAAAGATCACTCTTTTATGTGTACCCATAGCCGAGGAGCTAAAATGGAGCTTTGAGGTGTCGAATTCGTTTGCTGACATAGTCTAGCATTGGTTCATGAGGAGTCAATTCAACAAAGGATAGCTTCAGACTTAAATCCCATCCTATCGACCTCCACGTTCTATCAAACCGGAATCGTCAAATTCTTTTTTTTATCTTGTTCGGCATCAAACCTCTTTTGAATTTCTTATTTCTCTTCCTTGTAGGTTCTAGTTGTTGTTGAATTGTCCTGATGTTCGTCATGCCAAACTGAAGCTTCGTACCACTGGCGTAGATCCGTAAAGAAGCAAGAAGCTTCATGCAGTTAGCACTGTGGGCATTGATCCTTATAGAATCGAGAAACTTCATGTGTCTGTGGTAGAATATGGATATCTTGTAGTTGTACTATTCAAATGATGATCACCTTGATTCTGTAGAAAGAAGACATCGATGGCTACGACATATCCAAAAATCAAAGTGAAAATCCTTCCGGATTGACGAGAATTAATTTCTAAAGTTCAGCTCCAGATCTGCGTTTTTGTTTTTCCAGCACTGTACAGTTTTACGGAAAACTCCATATCTTGATATTGAAGTATTCAAATGATGAGTGGCTTGACGCTAAAGATGCTGCACTCGTAGGAATAAGACATATCCAAAAATCAAAGCAAAGCTCCTTCCGGATTGACAGAAATTAATTTTTAAACTGAGCTCTAGATTTGCGTTTTCTTCTAAAAGTTTTGCACAATCTCACCAAAACATCTGTATCTTGGCGTAGGAGCAACCAAATAATGAGAGGCTTGATTCTGAAGACGCTACACTCGTAGAAATACGACATACCCAAAATTCAACATTGAAATCCTTCTGGATTGGTGACAATTAATTTTTAAAATTTAGCTCCAGATCTGGGTTTTCTTCTCTCAGCACTCTGCAGTCTTACGAAAAACTCCATATCTTGAGATTGGAGCATCCAAATAACGAGCGTCTTGATTCCATAGAAAGTAGACTTTGAAGCTATGACATATCCAAAAATCAAGCCAAAATGCCTTCAGAATCGACTGGAATAATTTTTCAAAGTTGGTGACACAATCTGGCACTTCGTTACTTGGGACATCATTCATGGACTCTTTTTTTTTGCTTTCTTCTTTGTAGGTTTGCACGAGGTTGTGAATGGTCTCCATATCAGACCGAGAAGATACACAAGATTTCACAACCATTCCCTGAAGCTATAAAGAAAGCAAAATTCCCAAGGATAAAACGACCTTCAAAGTTCATCCATCGTTGATTGGCGTGGAACTACTTGGAGCGTTCGTCTGTTAGAATTCAGTGAAACTTGTTGCATCACTCTGTCCAGCTCTGCTAAGAAACTACTTGGCTCATCCTCCCTTCGTGATACTTTGGTGAAGAACCACTTGGTGCTTTATCCTTCCTTGCGACCCTACAACTTTGGCAAGACATCACTTGGCGTCTTTGTTGTCACGTATTTGGACGGACTTGACTTCTCTAGGGAATAATACTTGGTGCATCCACCTTTCCTGAGGCATCAGAGAGATCACTTAGAGCATCTACCTTTCTTGCGACGTTGATAGAGGTGACTACAGTAGCCTTTCAACCTTGGTGAGCAAGATTTTATCTAGCTAGTGCATACCATCCATGCAACTTGGCAAGAGAAGTAGATGTCATTCTGATGAAGACGTACAAAGAGAATTTCATCCTTCCAATGACTTGATGGAAGAATTTGTAAAACGTTTCATCCTTCAAGATTTGGTAGAGAAGTGTGTGTCAAAATTTCCGCCATCCCGCGCTAAAGCATTATGGCGTCATCGTTATGGATCTTTTTTTTTACAGGTTTATGAAGGAGCACAAATGGTCTCGATATCGGACGAAGAAGACGTCCACGTGATCGGTGAAGAACCACTTGGTGTGACCATCCTTCGAGTATTTTCGCAGAAACAACTTGGAGCCTCGAATTTCCTTATGATATTTGTAGGACTATTACATGGTGCATCTCATCCTTGCGGATTAGTGAGATTGACACTTGGAGTAGTCCCTTTTCAACCTTGGCAAGAAAGTCGAAGGTTCATATCCCTCTTCTACTTGGGGAGAGAGACACTTGAAGTGCCTCATTTTTTTTTCCAACTATGACAAGCAAGTACATGAACTAAGTAGATATGCCCCCATACATAGTGAGTAGACCCATTGATGCACAAAGATCCATCTAATATGAAGAAGTTGATGTAAAGAGATCGTCATGGAAAATCACTCCATCCTTCAAAGTTGTAAAAGATTATCTTTAGATTCTCCAAGCGTGTGAAAAACACCAACAGAAACCTCGTACAAGCAACTTTTATTTGGGTCCGTGTTGAAGGGATGAGTTTTTTTCTTTACTCATGTGACTGCACTTAGAAGGAAATTCTAAACTGCCTATGCACCTCGGCGAAGAGGATCAAGTCATACGTAGTTCGTAAAAGAGTATTTTATTTGAGTTTTTTTGTATGCGCTTTTATACTCATGCATCATAGAGTATTGAAACGTGCAGTTTAAGCTCATGCAAAAAGGAGCGTTGCAACTTGTAGTTTAGATTCGTGCATCGAGAAGCATTAAATTTGCAATTTAAGCTCGTGCGTCGAAGAGCATTAGATGTGCAGTTTAAGCTCGTGCATCAAGGAGCATTGCAGCTTGCAGTTTAAGTGTCGAGAAGCAGCTTGGGAAAGAAATCCAATAGTGTAACCGGATTTCTAACCCTTTGTGATGAAGCATTGTTGCGCCAACTCTTGACGTCTAACTTTATTCTTCTTCATGTTTGTAGATGATTTATGCTTACTTTTACCTTCAGAATTTGATGCTTATGTTTTGTGTGAGCAACCAACATCCAAGTTTCACCATCCTTTTTATTGGAGTGGCCATCCACACTGGACGTGTTTAAAGATTTCTTCAAAGCCGAGACTTCAATTAGCTCAGAGCTCCCAAATTGTAGCACGACTTTTCCTTGTCTAATCTTCAGAGACGCAACAAAATGCCTACACCTTCGAATTTCTAGCATCAGACTCTTCTTGTTGTGGAGATAAACACTAGCATGATTTGCCTCGACTATATCTTCATCATCAATGATTATTTTTCGGTACCTAACCAATGTCATAATCTTCTCTTTCAGGATGAAACATTTTTCAGTTAGATGACTGATGATGTGATAAAATTTGTAATACTTGGGATCGTTGACTTTGTTGTCTTCATCGGGTTGTTTTGATGGAGGAATTTCAATGACCTTCTTGGTCAGAAACTCATCAAGAATTGAAGGGACATCAGAGTTAGGAAAAGGGTACACTTTTTCTTCGAACTCCTTCAATGTTGGATGCAACTTTTCTTCTGGAGGATGTTGACTTGCAACTTTTTCCTTCATTTTTTGTTTAGCGGGAACTTTTACAGATGTTTTTCCTACCGCCATGGTTTCTTTAGTTTGGCCCCTTGATGGTCGCTTGAATTCTTTCTCTTCCTTCCTAGGATCGAAAACATGTTAAGCCTTTTCATGAGTCATGATGCTCAACTCCATGTTGTGTGATCGCATTGCCAATTCTTCAAAAGTTCGTGGCTTAAGTCCTTGGAGAATATATGTGTTATACCCCATTTAAACGGGTTAAATTAGGTACAACATATTGGAGATTCCTATTTTTTGCTTATTTTAAGGAGTCGCCACCTAATTAATTTAATGGTGAATTAGGACACCTATTTTATTAACTAAGGTAAAACCTAACTATACCTCCGTTAATGGTCTGCTTAATTTTCAATTCTAGGTAAGGGTTCTAATTATCCTAAAGGGAAGGGGTTAGGCATCCTCTAGGATCCGTTAACTACGGTTTACCGGCCAAACTTAGGTTAATTAATTAAAGCTAAATAAGATGCCTGAAATTTTAAGAAAAGGAGCTAAGA
This sequence comes from Lycium ferocissimum, assembly GCF_029784015.1. NCBI lineage: Eukaryota > Viridiplantae > Streptophyta > Magnoliopsida > Solanales > Solanaceae > Lycium > Lycium ferocissimum. The sequence continues at coordinate 63,006,813 of NC_081347.1, forward strand.
AGTGTTGCTAAGGTTTTTAAAGAAAATATAATGATGCTATTTAAAATAATATTTATAAATGCTGCTAAGGCTTCAAGTGGGAATGCAATAATGCTATTTAAAATAGATTTGTAGAAAGGTAATGATTTGCATAAAAGAAAACGATATTTAAAATAAGGCTTATAAATATTGCTAAACTTTAAACAATAATGTTATTTAAAAATAAGATTTGCAAAAATATGATAATTTGCATATAGGCAGAAGAAAATGCAAGTTTATGCAATATTATGACAAATATTTGAAACAACTCAAATGATGAGATATTAATGCGGTTTAGGAGTATTTGAAAATGGTTAATGAGTTTTCTTTATCCTTTCATTATTTCTCACTAACCATACTTAGCTAAACATATGCGTGATTGATTCAAATTTGAAGAGTTATTTATAAAATATACTTGAGCTTATATTTGCGTGTTAATGACGTTTTGAGATGTCTAAAATATGATTCCTTTTACTTGAAATATATGGTCGTGTCCTTTCATAAATTCGTTATTCCCAATAAAACAAATACTAGACATTGAAAATAATCTTAATATATAAAAGAAAAAGAATAAAATCTATGGGGTTAAATTTTAGTCTTCCTTAAACTAACTACCCACTACTAGACTAAACCTGCTAATTTCGCTAAGGTTTATCAAATGTTAGTCGGGCAATAAAATTAAATGCATAAAGAATAAAATAGAGGAATGGATAATTTAAATGGGCTCCGCCCATTTTTTAAAGAAGCTATCAGGCCTGGGCTCAGGCCCAGTTAAAACTGCTGCGGGCTGTTTTGCTGCTGTTGGGCCTCGGCCCAGCAGAACTTTTATACACTGCTGCGGACGGGCTGGACACGGAGAGATGGCGTTGGGCTTTTGGCCCAACATCGAATGTGGAAGAAGAACGAGTCCCTCGGACTCGTATGCGGTGGTCATGCAAAATGAAAGGAAAAGGATTAGAAATAATCGAAAGAATAAGGTCGAACATGCAAAGATAGAATTTCAAAACAGACCAAAGATCATGTATATGCTTCGTATATTTAAGTATATCTCATATATACACACTCATAAGGATGTATAGAAGGTCAATATCGGAAAGCTTTCACCCCCGCCTTCCCGATGTCGCACGAGTTCCAAGGGATTTCATGAATCCCAGGCATGGCTAACACCGGGAGTGTTTAAGCTTGATCCACAATGACCCCACTAACCTCCCTAACATGATACCAATATAGATTCAAAAGAAAGCAAATTCTTACTAGCCCCTTTTTTACAATATATCAAATTCAAATAAGAACAGAATCTTATGTTAACCTTTAGTAAGCTTATTATCCATTTAACTGAACATTTACACCAAGCTAACCATGTATAAATCAACTAATACAGCAGCACACGAAACTATCACATATCTGGATCACGTGGATCCTTAAAGCATAAATCTCGGCCTAACAGAATATTTCTAATTAAACAGAGAGGAGATCAGAATCAGGCCCTCCACAAACAAAGAAAACGCGAAGCAGAAGCGGAAGTAGCAACAGAGCTATGGAGGGTAGAATCAGAATCAGACTCAGCCACACGACTAACAAAAAAGAAACAACCGAGGCATACCATTAACTTAACATTGTATGAAAGAATATAGCACTGATCAGGATAGACTCAGACCTTATTTTGAGCCGATACTTAAGCATACAGGATCATGCTACAGCTTGATGTATCGCCTATCATTACTAGTTGACACAATTAATCACGCACGAGCCCATATGAACACATAAATACAATTAAAACCGAGATTAAACTAGACCAACTGAGACCTAAATAGAGACACTATTAACTACTAAACTGAAAATTAAGCCAAACTAAGGCATGAACATGTAGATACCATTAACCTAAAAAAAAACAGTAGCACGCAGGATACTACTAAAGCGCTAAACTGAACCCAAACCAACTGGAAACAACCAACATATACGAACACACAAACACTTACTAAGCTACTAACCGATATTAAACTAAATACGGGAGAGTTATTTACATACTTAAAATAAACCAGACTAAATTATCATGCATAAACATACTTAACCACATGAATTGACTAACACAGAAACTATCAAATTAAATTAACTTATCTAAACTAACATGTGATATACTTAAACTGCTATAAGCTAAATATCATATGGCTAACCAAAACAAGACATAAAATGAACCAACAGAGCAACTAAAAAGTAGGCACATGCACATAATTAGGGAACTACAAGCTAATACATAGAACTGATCAAATGAAGAATAAATAAGCAATGTGGACCTAACTAGCACATGATTAACTCAAGCTGATACATAATATAGAACTGAACAGCCGCGGAACTCGATACAGGATTAATCTAAGCTTAAACATGCATAATACAACTACAACAACTACAAACAGGAACTAAAACATAATTAACCAAGCAAATCACATAAGTAATTTGAAACACTCAAACAATTACTAAAAAGTTAACTAATGGAAGGTGTATTACCTTCTTCGGGTGCAGCGAAGTGAGGCGAAGGTTTCGATATGACCTCGAACGCTTCAAACCTCCGAGTTTGCGTAGACTCGGATGCGAAACAGTAATGGGAGCGAAAATAAGAAGTAAAGATGAATCGACACTTCAAATATTAAGAAAACAGCGGGCTAATATTTTTTTGGGGAATTTTGTGCGGTTGAAAACTTATTTTCAAGGGGGTTCAAGGCGGCTAAAAAACTTTTCGTTTTTAGGAGGATTTCCGCCGCTGAAAAGGGTTCCTCCCTTCAACGACTCAAAGAAAAGATTATATATAGGGATGAACTAGGGTTCAAATATTGGGCGGGATTTTGAAAAATTCAAACATTGGATTCTGTCGTCGATGTCTCAGACCTCGATCAGAAAAAGAAGAAGTGGACAAGAAATCATCAAAACCTTTGTACCCGAAAGCAAAAGGACCGATAAAGAAAACGATTTTCATCTCACAAACAAACAAAACCCATTACAATCGTTTCAGATTGAAAGCAGAATGCCGGGGAAAGAAAACAAAAATCCAACCTTTCAACCGTTGAAATTCTGAAGGAGAAGGACCAACCATTAATTTCTTTTCCCAAATCAGCTATGCAAGGACTGTGGGAGCGAAAGGGGTTCTGTGATTTTGCTGCTTTGGTCGAGAAAGAGACGAAGAAGTGAGGAGAGAGAGAGCCGCGGATGAGAGAAAGAGAGGAACCCTAGTGGTTCCATATCTTTTGACATGATCGGGTCGGGTCAAAGAGTTAATGGACCGGTTTTTTTTAATGGGTAGTGGGCTGATTGTTAAATGGGCCGGGTGAATTAAAAAAAATGTGGGCTGGCCGGTTTGTCTGATTTTTAAAGGATATAGGCTGGTCCAACAAATGCTTATAAGTTGAATGGGCTTAGGTTTGGGGTTAGATGAAATAAAATATGGGCTGAATGAAAGAAATAGTTTAGGCTTCTAAAATCACGTAAAAGACCTCTTTTAATAAAAATATCACATATCATAAAAGTATGTATTTATCAGCGCTCGGATAGAAATAAAATTATATGACGTCGTGATATTCGTGCGATAATATATATTTAAAATTCAATAGTAAGTAAATACTATTATTAAAATACGCGAAAATAAGGCGATGTGCGTGCATAAGCTGGTAAAATGCTAAAATGATTATAATGCGGGTTATAATAATACCGGTAATAAAAATAACAATAATAATAATAATGATGATAATAATAATACTGGTAAAAAATGGCAATAATAATAATAACGATAATAGTAATATTAGTGGATAATAAAATAACAATAGTAGATCGCAATAATGTGATAATGAACGCCCGGTATTAATAAAAGCTAATAATTATAGTAAAAATATAAATAATTGTTGCTTAAATTACCAAAAATAGTAGAAATGTAAATAAATATTTAGGGAAGACGGGACAAAATCGGGTGTCAACAATATGCAAGGCCCCAATGCATTCTTCGGATGCACATCTCAAAATCAGATATTTCTAAGGGACAATCTTCGCAGTCTAAACTCAATGCTCGCCAGCAGTTGATGTAGTCAATCACTAGTTCATCCTTTTGTTGCTTGGTGGCCGTCAACTCTATCATGTTTACCATTCGACGTGTGTTGTAGAAGCGATTAAGGAACCTTTTTTCAAGTTGCTCCCAACTATCAATTGATTCTCATTCAAGATCGATGTACAAATCAAAGGCGTTTCCCTTCAGCGAGCGAATAAATTATTTAACAAGCAGATCGCCATGTGTACTAGCATTGCTACAAGTCTCCACAAAATGTGCAACATGTTGTCTTGAGTTTCCTTTGCCGTCGAATTGTTGCAACTTTGGTGGTTGATATCCAATTGGCATAGGCAGAAAATCAATTCGCTTGGTATAGGGTTTAGAATAGTACAATGAGCTTTGTAATGGTCCAGCATATTGAGCCCTAATGGTGTTTTTTATCATATCTTGCAGTTGTTGGATAGACAACGTCACAACTGAAGCAACTTGATTTTCACTTTGAGCGTTAGGCAACTTAGTAGCAGATTCAACTTTTTTTCTTGTGGAGTTGGGATGGTTCTTGACTCGTCGGGGCTGTAGAGTTCCAACTTTTTCATCACTATTTGAAGATCTTTGTCCTACACAAATTTCCTCAACGCCTCAATAGTCTGCATCATTGCTGCAAGTTGTTCCTCTGCGTTGGTCGCATTGGTCATCATGGCACTCACTACGTTAGAAGTTGAAGAATCCACCAAGTCCTCGGACTCGTAGAAGTTAAAGCATGCTTGAGAAACTTCTCCAAACTACAAAAATGAGGTGCTGCCCCCAGATCTTGCTAAGGGTAGGCATGGTATTGTAGATACCGATTACCATACCGAAATCAAAAAAATTTATACCGCGGTTTCGGTATTATGGTATTTGGTATGCATTTGTAAAAAGCTTGGTATTCGGTAAGGTATTCGGTATTCATAAAGAAAATACCAAAATACTGAATATCATACCGAAGTATATAATTAGATATACAATTAATATATCTTAGTATTATAATACTAACAAATATGTAAACTAGTATTATTAGAAACGTTGAAACTTTAACTACTCTATCTTGATTTAAATGTCTTTTTTGTGTAATTGATTTACGAAAAGGATTGCTTGTACGTTCTTTTGAATATTTTTACATGTGTAAGGTGTTTAGTACATAATAATTGAGACGTTTTTTTAAGTAGCGGAAGTCATAATTATCCACGATATCAGTATATGTAAGTCGAAGTCAGACAAACTATGGTACCGATTTACCATACTGTAAAATACTGAAACCGAACTTTAAACTACCGAACCATACCGAATTAATTTGGTACGGTAATGGTATAGTATTTTTAGAAACCGAAAATCAAAATTACCGTATCGAAGTTTCAAATACCGTACCATGGCCACCCCTAGATCTTGCAGTAATCATTGTCGGTTTGTTCTTGTCTAGCGTCTCCAAGAAGATGAAACACTTCGATCCCTCCAAACCACCAGCTTTGGACATGCTACGAGTCATTGGGCAAGGAACAACAATAACACTTCTGGATGGAGCACCAAAACTTTTCTCCAAGGCCACCACTGTAGTAGATCTCAGAATTTACAGATTTGATTTTGGAGATAAAGAGATGAAGGACAGAGTTGGTTCCACTGGGCTTGCCAAAAATCTGTTCGCGATAAATTTTGCTAGCAGAAAATAAATAACTGCAATCATAAAACAAATGTGAGAAAAAATCATTTTATTAATTATTTTGTAAGTACAACTCTGGATGTATCCCTTGATTCTAATCTCTGTGTTGTTCGCCTTGATTCGAGGGCCAATGTAGCGTCTTTCTCCAATGAAGGATGGACTTTTGTTGATGTGTCGAATCTTGAAAGACCTTCGAGTAGCACTTTGGGTTGTTCTTGAGGGAAGACGTCTCTCGAACTCTCCTTTTTGTTGAAGACCCTTGGAGAAGATTTATGTAGATGTCGTTGCTCTCCTTTGCCTCTAGTCAAGATGCTATGTAGATTTCAAGATGTCTTTAAAATGGGATATGTGACCCCTTTATATAGGTGTGAGCTAGGGCTTGGGGGTATTTTGGTCTCCAAGTAATTCTAGCGGACCTTGGGCTTGAAGAACATGGATTGGGCTTCCCTTGTCAACTTGATAGACCAGCCTAAATGTAATTTGAATTTCATTCAAGTCATGTATTTTTTACTTAAACAATTAATCCGACTTTATTAACCAAAATTTGACTTGGTCAACATGTCTTAGTCCAAATTTTATATGGATTAATTCAATTAAAAGGTCAATGTGGGTCTTGTGCGACCTATAGCTAGGGCGTCTTCTCTCGTGTTTTGTTTTACTGGCCCCTTTCTGACACTCCAAATTATCTCTAATGCATAGTGTAACCTCGTTAACATACCCCAATGGATGTATACCCTCGTGTAGGTTCCACACATATCCGAATTATATAAATCACGTCATTAGGCACACAACTAATCCGAAATAAATTTTTAATATTTACAGCTTTACAATGTCGTAGCATCATTGGAACCTAGAAACAACTGCATGATCATAAAAAAATATAAACTTCATATGAATCTCATTATTCAATAGCTTTTGTGCTATCACGAATCACCATTGTTCAGGTAGGAAAAGGGAACAACTGATAATTGATGTGTGTTTTAATACATAGATGGTGATATAGTTCAGGTAGAAAAAGGGAACAACTGATAGCTTGAGTGTGAAACTCGCAAAAAATTTATAATTCAGATGTGTTTTGGACCATTATCTCAATAAATTATAATAAATTTTGGGCTAAACATAGCCCTAGACTTTACTATGTACTACATGTTGCAATGTAGAGCTTTAAGGGGTTGTTTGGTTTATGGATAGGATGAGATGAGATTATTAGTCCCATGGGATTGGAATTATTCCATGTTTGGATGGTGGGATAACTGCATTCGTATCCCACCAAATCCCATCTATATGGAATAAAATGTGAGATAAGTTATCCCATCTTATCCCACTCAAACCCATTTACATGGGATAACTTAACCCTCCTACCAAATGACCCCTAAGAGATGACAGGAATGGCAAGCATGTTTTCAAAATTACCTTACCGTTGAATTGTTTACTAACAAAAATGAATTACTGTCATTAAATTAAATAGTAGGGTAGACGTATGACATGAATCAGTCACCGTATTAAATAATACTGGACCATTTTTTATTGGGGTGGATTTCTTCGCCCTATTATGATCGTGTTGTCCAAGGAATGACCAGGCATTTGCCAAAGTACTTTTGTTTCTCCATTTTTTCATATATTTCCTTTTTCCTCTCTCATGACTAAATAATTCAGATAACACTACAGTAGTACTAGGTCTACTTTAATTGATTTAAGATTGTAGATTGTAGGGTATACTTTACGTACGATGTGTACCATGAGGTGTTAATGTTCCTGGTTTTCTTCATAGGCTACGTACAATGACCCCTTCTGAAATCAATCTAGTAATTTTGCACCTAACTTCTATTAGCTGAGATGGTATAAATTACAACCAAAAAAAAAAAAAAAAAAAAAAACATGTCGGTATTTTCTCATGTAGAGTTAAGTTATTAAAAATAAGTAGTTGAATCAACCCGATTTATGGAAACTTAACAGTACAAAACTTGTGTGTTCAATTTTATTATCAACTAAATAATGAATATCTCCCATGGTCAACTAGTTGCACACTAGATTGAAAAATCTTACGTATTATGTATCTCGGGAACATAGTTCACTACAAAACGGAGCCTTATGTCTCCCATTTAAAGTCTAATCATAAGTGTTTGTAGTTGCTGCCAACGCAGGCCCATTTTCAGTACCACCCTTTTTCACTCATGTTAGCAAAAAATTCAAGGTTAAATCTTAAAGATTGGAGATTCAATATTCAAGGTTCAAGAAAAAAAAGTTTGGCTTTGATATCATGAAAAAATCAGAGATAAATTGGAGAGAGAAGTTTTTTTCATTACCATCAGTCCCATATATATACATGCACAAGAATTTCATGCTACACTCTTAAATAAAGTAAACTTCTAAACTTGAGTTACACGAAATATATTTAGCTATTATATGAATCTCCAATATCAGATAAAACTTTGCAAATATTCTTCACAATTGTCAAAAATATCACCAAATAGAGCGTAAATATACTCCCAACGAGGGGTCGAATTGTTACAATAGCCCAGGCTAACACTATTACCACAAACATCATATTTCGGCGATGATCTCGGCAACAGCTGTCACAGCTTTCTTTCCTTTGTTTTAGAATTGTATTAGGATTAGGACTCCTCTACTATATAAAGAGAAGGTTCTCATCCATTGTAGGGGGTTAGCAACAGAAAGAAAGAAAGAGTTCATATCAAAAGCAAAAGAATTACTTGCATTCACCTCCATTTTTGTTCTTGAGTTCATTTCCATTATCCATCGTATACGTACTCAAAGATGGGTATCGACCTCGGTTTTCATACCCTGGTCAGATCTGCTTCCTTATTCACTTATTGGTTTCCCTTGTAATCTAATATCAAATTGAACTTAGCCACATATCTTTGGCGTCACGCATAAATTTAATTGTTCCCCATTTTAAGGTTAAACAGTTTGGCGCCCACCGTGGTGCCCTAGATAGTAGTGGCGGTTCAATACAACATTCTGGTTACACTCGATATTCTTCACTTGTTCTTTAAGGTTTGATTTGTGTGTACCAGAATGTCGGATTCCCATTCTGTCAACTTCCAAGTGGAACCAAGCCATCACGAGCACGACGGTGGAGACGTACCAAACAACAACGCGCCCCCCGTTAATCCTGTTCAAGTCGGATCATCGGTGGGCAACATACCGGCCGACGAGAATAATGGAGTCATGCTGCAGCAGCTCCAAAACCAGTTAGACATGGCTATGGCGCAGTTGCAGGCCCAGCAAAAGATCATAGCACAATTGTAAAACCGAGGTCAGACACCCGATATTGCCCCATCAGAACAGACCCAGGATACGGAGGAAAGACACGTCCCACGGGGTAACGAGAACTACCCCGAGCAAAGCAGCAAATTGATAAGAATGCTCGAAGAATTAACTAAACGGGTCGAGTCCGGTGAAAAGAAGATAGAGGCGAACGACAAGAAGGTGGAGAACTACAATTCGAGGGTCGATCAGATTCCGGGGGCTCCACCAGTGTTGAAGGGACCGGATTCGAAAAAATTTATTCAAATGCCATTTCCGCCGAGTGTGGCACCGATGAAAATCCCCAAGAGATTTCGCATGCCCGATATCCCGAAGTACAATGGGACAACGGACCCAAATGAGCATGTGACTGCGAATATGTGCGCTATTAAGGGCAATGATCTCACCGATAAAGAAAGGGAATCAGTGCTACTTAAGAAATTTGGGGAGACTCTGTCAAAGAGGGCTATGATTTGGTATCATAACTTGCCCGAGCACTCGATTGATTCATTTTCCATACTCGCTGATGCTTTCGTTAAGGCCCATGCCAGGGCCATCAAGGTCGAAACTCGAAAATCGGCCTTGTTCAACGTTAAGCAACGAGATGACGAGACCCTCTACGAGTTTGTGGCTCGATTTCAAATAGAGCGCATGGACTTACCTCCAGTTACTGACGATTGGGCCGTTCAGGCTTTCATCCAGGGACTCAATTCGAGGAGCTCGATCACATCTATGGAGCTAAAACAAAACCTGATAGAATACCCGGCGATCACCTGGGCTGATGTACACAACAGGTATCAGTCGAAGATTAGGGTCGAAGATGATAAGATTTTGAGGGCTGCTTCAGTATCATAGCATTCCGATAAAGGGAGTGATCGCTCGAGGAGAGTGGTAGATCGGGATTCCAGATCATCATATGACAGGTACCAGCCTTACCCGCTCGATCGAAGGGGGAACGGGCGCAACAGCGAATCAGGCAAGAATGATAGGAGGAACGATCGAAGGAATGATCGAGGCCAAAATAGCCGTGGTTTGATAAACAGAAATGCTGTCGATAGAGCCCCGGGAAACAGAGAAACTCCAAGGTTATCCGAGTACAACTTTTGGGTCGATGTAGCAACCATAGCGGCGGTCGTTATCCGAAATAAAGAAACAGGACATCCGAGGCCAATCCAATCTGATCCAGAGAAGCGGGATAAAAGTCTTATTTGTAAGTATCATCATAATCACGGCCATCGAACTGAGAATTGTCGGCAGCTGAGAGAGGAGGTCGCCCGTCTGTTCAATTTGGGATATCTTCGAGAATTCCTAAGTGAACGAGCAAAAGCCCATTTTAAAAACCTGGACTCCAACCAGCAGGATAGGGCGGAAGAGCCTCAGCAGGTGATATACATGATCATAGGAGGAGCTGACATTCCTATTGGGCCGGTTATAAAACGCACAAAAATTTCCATAACGAGGGAAAAGCGTATCCGGAACGATGACCCCAATGGCCCTATCACATTCAATGACGAGGATATGGAAGGCATCGCCCAGCCGCATAATGACGCACTGGTAATAGCTGTCCTTATCAATAAGTTTAGAATTAAACGTGTGCTAATTGATCGAGGTAGCTCGTCTAATATCATCCGATGGAGAGTCATCGAACAGCTGGGACTACTCGATCAGATCATACTGGCAATACGGGTCCTCAACGGATTCAACATGGCATGCGAAACGACGAAGGGTGAGATCACTTTACCGATCAGTATGGCAGGAACTACGTAGCAGACTAAATTTTATGTGATAGAGGGAGACATGGGATACAATGCATTGCTGGGTAGACCGTGGATTCACTTCGTAAGAGCGGTTCCCTCGACTATGCATCAAGTATTGAAATTCCCGACTTTAGAAGGTATCAAAACCGTCCGTGGTGAGCAGCAGGTGGCAAAAGAAATGTTCGTGGTTGAAGAATCTGTTAAGACTATAAAGGCGCCAGATCGGAGCGAAGGGAAGAGTGCCAAATAGCAATCACAGATCCCGATCTCGGAATCTTCAAAAGATCGAGACGGAGACACACCAGACGAGGAGTTAAAATTCGGGGTGCTGAGAACATTCATGGTGCCCGATGATTCTGATGCCACTAAGTCCACAGTCGAAGAACTCGAGCAAGTCATACTATTCGTCCATTTACCAGAGAAGAAGGTATACCTGGGCACGGGGTTAATGCCCGAGCTCAGGAATAATTTTATTGAGTTCCTTAAAAATAGCTCAGATTGCTTTTCTTGGTCCCATTTAGACATAACAGGTATTCCACCGGACGTGACGACACACAAGTTGAGCCTGGATCCAAGTTTTCCTCAGATCAAACAAAAGCGGAGGCCACAACCCGAGGTAAAACATGCATTCGTCAAGGACGAGGTAACTAAGCTTCTTAATATAGGATTCATTGTGACGTAAAATATCCAGATTGGTTAGCTAACGTTGTGGTAGTGCCTTAAAAGGGTAATAAGTTCAGAATGTGCGTAGATTATAAAGATTTAAATAAAGCCTGCCCGAAGGATTCATTTTCTTTGCCAAAGATCGATCGCATGATCGACGCATCGGCGGTCACGACACGCTGAGTTTCCTCGATGCCTATTCCGGGTACAACAAAATACAAATGGACCCGGAGGATCGAGAAAAAACCTCCTTTATAACTAGGTCTGGCACATATTTTTATAATATAATGCCCTTCGGCTTAAAAGATGTCGGTGCCACCTATCAGCGTTTAGTTAACCGCATGTTCGAACACCAAATAGGGAAATCCATGGAAGTTTATATAGATAACATGGCCGTTAAGTCCCTGCGAGCAGAGGACCACTTGAAATATTTACAGGAAACTTTCAGCATATTAAGAAAGTACAACATGAAGCTGAACCCGAAAAAATGTGCCTTCGGAGTCGGATCGGGCAAGTTTCTTGGATTCATGATATCAAATAAGGGGATCGAAATCAACCCGGATAAGATAAAGGCAATTGAAGATATCACTGTGATCAACGACATCAAAGGGGTGCAAAGGTTTACGGGACGGATAGCTGCCTAAGCCGATTCATCTCCAGATCCTCGGACAAGAGTCATCGGTTTTTCTCACTGCTAAAGAAAAAGACTGACTTTGCATGGACTCCTGAATGTCAGATGGCCTTAGCTCAAAAGGTACTTATCAAACCCGCCTCTACTCCACACGCCAAAAGCAAACGAGCAGTTGTACCTGTACTTGGCGGTGTCCGAGATAGCGGTGAGTGATGTCCTGGTTCGAGAGGAGAAAGGTACGTAATACCCGATTTACTATGTAAGTAGAACCCTCGGTGATGCCGAAATCATGTACCCACATTTGGAAAACATGCTTTGGCTTTATTGAGTGCATCCAGGAAATTAAAACCTTACTTTCAGTGTCATCCCATATGCGTCGTAACGTTGTACCACTTAAGGAATGTCATGCATAAACCCGAGCTCTCAGGTCGCCTAGCAAAATGGGCTGTGGAGATTAGCGGGTATGATATTGAATACAAACCCCGAACTGCGATCAAATCCCAAATATTAGCGAATTTCGTGGTTGATTTTGCACCAGCCATGATTCCTGTGGTCGATAAGGAAATGCTTCTTACCTCGGGGACTAGTACGGGAGTCTGGACCCTTTACATGGACGGTGCGTCTAACGTAAAAGGGTCCGGATTAGGGATCATTCTCAAACCTCCCTCGAGTGACGTAATAAGACAGTCAATTAGATCGGCTAATTTAACTAACAACGAAGCCAAGTATGAGGCTATGATTGCAGGTTTAGAGCTGGCTAAAAGCTTGGGAGCAGAGGTCGTAGAGGCCAAATGTGATTCTCTCCTAGTGATCAACCAAGCGAACAGAACCTTCGAGGTCAAGGATGACCGAATGCGAAGATGCCAGGAGAAACTTCAGGTTGTCCTTCGCCGGTTAAAGGAATGGACGTTGGAACACATTACCCGGGATCAAAATAACGAGGCGGACGCCTTGGCAAATCTGGAATCCTCGGTCGAATCGGATGGGTTCAACTCCGGAGTTGTAGTGCAATTGACAAAATCAGTCATAGAGACCGGACATGCCGAAATAAACACAACCAGCCTCACCTGGTACTGGAGGAACAAATACATAGATTATCTTCAAACAGGAAAATTGCCATCCGATGCTAAGGAATCAAGAGCCCTCCGAACCAAGGCAGCTAGATTTTGTTTGGTTGATGGCTAGTTATACCGACGATCGTTCCACGGCCCCTTGGCAAGATGTTTAGGACCCGGAGAAACCGACTATGTTCTAGGGAAAATTCACGAAGGGACTTGCGGCAACCATTCGGGAGCCGATTCATTGGTTCGCAAGCTGATCCGAGCAGGATACTACTGGAACGAGATAGGGGAAGACGCCAAAACCTTCGTTCGAAAATGCAGCGAATGCCAAAAACATGCCCCATCAATACATCAACCTGGGGAAAAACTCCATCCGGTCCTTTCCCCATGGCCATTCATGAAATGCGGTACGGACATAGTAGGCCCTCTGCCATGGGCCCCAGGTAAGGCACAGTTTATTTTGATTATAACTGATTATTTCTATAAATAGGTTGAAGCACAAGCATTCGAGAAAGTCAGAGAAAAAGAGGTCATCGATTTCATTTATGACCATATAATCTGTCGGTTCGGGTACCCGCGGAGATCGCGTGTGATAACGGAAAGCAGTTCGTAGGCAACAAGGTTAGCAAGTTTTTCGAAGAATACAAGATCAAAAAGATCTTATCTACCCCGTATCACCTGAGCGCGAATGGCTAGGCTGAATCTACCAATAAAACTATACTGCAGAATTTAAAGAAAAGACTGCCGATTCCAAACACCGATGGAAGGAAGTTCTGCCCGAGGTTTTATGGGCTTATCGCACAACGGTAAGATCAAGCACCGGGGAGACTCCGTTTTCCCTCGTATACAGAGCCGAGGCCCTAATACCCGTCGAAGTTGGTGAACCAAGCTTGAGATTCCAGTATGCTACTGAGGACTCGAACCATGAAGCAATGTCTGCTAGTTTGAATCTCGTGGATGAAAGAAGGGAAGCTGCTTATATCCGAATAGCCGCACAAAAACAAAGGATGCAAAGATATTATAACCGGAGGACCAACCTTAGGCACTTTTAGATTGCGGACTTGGTACTGAGGAAGGTCACTCTTCATACAAAGAACCCTCACGAAGGGAAGCTAGCCCCGAATTGGGAAAGACCATATCGAGTCACTAGAATAACCGGGAAAGGCTCTTATCAGCTCGAGAACGAAGACGGACAGCAGTTGAAACACAACTGGAATATAGCACACTTAAAGCGATATTACTGTTAAAGGTATGAATAACTTCTCCTTATTTATCTTCTCTCTAGATCTGACCACGCAGGGATACAGTCCGAGGGACACCGGAGCAGCGCAATGGAAACTGGAAAGCTATAAACTTAGGACTGAATGCACGTGCTGCACTCTTTTTCCCTTCGACCGTTTTGTCCCGAAGTGGATTTTCGGCAAGGTTTTTAACGAGGAAGCATTGAAAAGCGTCTTACGCGAATAGAGGATACCGACCAAAGACCGAAGACTGGGGACTGCATATATCGGGTTAATAGTACCTGAGCCCTCATACCTCGGACTTGAATACTAGGGGACCATTATACCATGAGTTAAGTGATAACTATATAAAAGCCAAGGCCTGAACGATAGGATCAGATGTAAGGACCAAACGATCGATTGAATCGTGTCCACTTAGTTTGTTCTTGCCGCGGCAGCAATTGTGAATGCATCTCTGGCCGGTTTTTAATAAAAAACTTACTTCGATCAAAAGGATCCAATGTTGCCAAATACCGAAAGGCTATGGCCTAAACGGTCAAAGAGTACGGTATAGAAAACGTACACAAATGCTAAAAAGCTATGGCGTAAACAGTTAAAGACTACGGTCTAAAAAACATATGCAAGCTCAAAAGTTTCGACCCAAACGGTTAAAGACCACGGTCTAAAAACACAAAAATGTCGTGATCGGCTCTATCTTGCAAATTATAAATAAATCAACGACTAAAGTCAACACGGACTAAAACCCAATCACGAGCCGTTACCACTTGAATTTTATCCTAGCCGAAAATAATATGGCAAATTATAATGATGGAATAAACTGAACAAACATTGAACTAAGGAATACTTTGCAAAGATCAAATACAAATTTTGATTTTCATTCATACATACATATAAGTAGATTTACAAAGGCTCGGACTAGTGGCCTCGAAACAAAAGGGTAAAAATAAAAGAAGGGACGCAAGGCCTCGAACCTAATCTTCACCCGACCTCTCGGCCTCTTCATCGGCTGACTCGACGTCGATATTCGAATTCTCAGGGTCGAACGCAGCCTTTGCTTCCGCTTCAAGCCTCTTGGCTTCCTCGATCAGATTTGATAAGTCCACTCCAGTGACTTGAACTTCTTCGAGGGTTTTCTTTCGGGATAAGCACCGCTCGTACTCGACTCGAAGATTACTGGCCTTTTCGGCAGCAGTCACATCGGCCTTATACTGCTCTAACATATCATCATAACCCGAGATCTGGTCAAGAGCCTTTCCATGTTCAGCTTGCAGATCGGTGATGACCCGATTCAATCGATCCCGTTCAGCTTTGGCCGCAGTAAGTGATGAGCTAAGGCCGTTCATTTGTTCCACCGACGCTCGAAGCTGCTCCCTGAGAACATCACGTTCGACCACAGTGCCGATGGTCACTTCGTGAAAGACATTAAACTCGGGCTTGATCCCATCCAGCTCTGCCCGAAGTTGGTCGATCTGGCTAACATAAGCCCGGGCCTGAGAAGGAAGGGCATTAGCATCTGTCGTTAAAGATTTATTGAAAACTTCAAAATTCCTTACCTTCTCTGCCAACTGGTCACGCTCCCGCTTAGCCTTGGCAGCTTCATTTCGAGCTACTATTAAGTCTAACTTCAGGATAGAAAGGTCAGGGAGAGACGAAATGTATTGCGATTTCTACTCGTACAGATCCATGAGCTCGTCCACCTCCTAACTTTTGCTTTTAAGCTCCTCCTTGAGCCAGCCCACTTCTTGCCTGAGCCAATGAAAGCTGGCATGATGAAGCACGGAGGCCTATAAGAGAAAGAGGGACGATTGTAAAATGAGACATGAAGTTAAAACTAAATGAAAAGAGCACAAGAACAAAATTTACCCGGTTCAATGCCTGCTGGGCCTCGTTGAAAAGGCATGATTCGCTGACTTCATCTATTTTTCGACGGTCTTCCTGGGACACCAGAGGGTATAATTGCTGGCCACCCCGACCGGGCCCGATAGCATGTTCATGTCGGCCGGCACCTTGAAAGTTATTAGCCTCTTCCGATTTGGGTCGGTACTAGGGGCAGAAAATAGTTTCTCCAACCTAGGACCGGAATTAACCCCGAAACGATCGGCCACGGGGATGGACAAATGCTCAAAACCCGACATACCCGGAGCGGGTATTTCATAACCCTCATGACCGGCTGCCCTTTCCTCGGTCATCTTGCCTTTGGCTTTTTCAACATCGGCGGGAATATCCACCAATGGCGGCGGAGAATCCTGTATGCAAATTATTATTTCAGATGAGGCCACAGCTTGTATCGGAAGGACGGAACCAATACCGTACAAAGGCAGAATATTAGGTACCTTTGGGCCTGATACCGAGGAAGTTGCCTTCGATCCAGCGGCTGCGGCTGGCAGTTTTTCAATACTTCGAGTAGGAGTGTGCTCGGATGCCCCGACCTTCGACCCGATGCTCCCTGCGTCCGTCGGCCTCGAGATGCCCCTCGATCCAGCCGGAATTCGACTTGAGCTTTCCACCAATGGTGGAGTGATTGCAACAGAACCGGTCAGATCATGCTCGAGGAGCTCGTCAATAAGACGATGCCCACCCAACGCCTGATCATCATCGTCAGAATGGTCCAATAGTTGATCAACAACCTCAGCGTCTAAAAAACGGGCCGAGACATCTTCCGATGAGGTCTCTCGGATAACGATCCTCGATCTTTTCCTGGCCTGGGAAGGAGCTCGAGAAGATTCGGAGGATCTTCTTTTCCTCTTTTCAGCTGGGTCTCCCTGATCAGGAGCTTCGATATCTTGCTCGTCAGCTGAGGCCTCGGCAGTTTTCTGGCCTCGAATTCTGGTGGCCTTTGATAAACCTGTGAAGCAAAAAGAAGAACAGTCCTTACCTATCTAACGTGGCGTATTGCGTAGAGAAGAAAGGACGACGCTCTAAGGGAAGGAAGGATGACGCTCTAAGGGAAGGACTTACCATGGGTTCCGGCCTCCCAACGGGACCGGGACAAACCTCTCCAGGTACGATCGGCATAAGTGAGTTGGGAGCAGATTTTCTTGATCCACTGGTCAAGGTTAGGAACTGCACCAAGGGTTCGGGTAAGCGTTGTATACACACGAGCAAATAAAAGGTTCAGTATAGGTGCAGGCACATGGCCGTATCGTACCAACATAAAGTTACTTACGATTTGTGTTCCATCTCTCGAAAAACGCCAATTTGTCAGCGGGAATCAGATCTGCTGTCCTGACTCGAACAAACGTGCCCTGCCATCCTCAGTCTCTATCTTCGTCCAGACCAGAGAAGGGCGCTTTTCCGACTCGTTTTGAGAGTTCAATCATTCCCCCTCTGAAGACACGGGGACTATATAGCCGGAGTAGATGGTGCATCGTGAATGGAATGTTTACGTTTGAAGTAAAATAACGGAGGAGCACAACGATCCTCCAAAATGACGGGTGAATTTGGCCGAGGGTAATCTCGTACCGTTTGCAGAAATCGACCACCACAGGTTCGAGTGTGTTGAATGTGAAAGGGTAGGTATAAACACTTAAATACCCTTCCACGTAGGTCATTATGGCTTCGTCCTGGCCAGGGATAACGACCTCCTTACCTTTCCAACCGCAATCTTCTTTGACTTGCTCGAGTTTATTCGGGGGTATCGTGCACAAATAGGCCGATATTTTGACACCTCGATCCCCCTGTTGAGAAGGTTTCTCGACCTTGAAGTCCCGAATGGTCGAACAGTCTTGAGGAATAAAGTCAGTCAGCAGTGGCTCTAGTTTTGGAGCCGAAGAGGTCTCACCAGCTTTAGCCTTTGAAGATTTGCTCTTCATTTTGGAATTATGAAGATAAGAAGGCTTTGAATGAAGGTTTGAAGATTGAGTAGGAAACTGATATGAAGATATGAAGGTACGAAGGTTTGAAGATATGAAGATCAACGTATCCAAGGCATACGAAGGTAAAATTCCCTTTGGTAAAAGTCAGAAAGTGAAAAATGAAAGGGAAAACTTGCTTTTATAGAGTAGGACTGAGACGGTTTGCCTTCCGCAATCGCCTTCAGAGCCAACAGGCCTCGACCCGTGTCGATGTCAGACGGATGTGACGGATGTGACCTTGATCCTATCTAATCATGGGAAGCATACGCGAGAAGGAACCGGGACGTCCACTCAACCAACAGATCGTGCTTAAACGGGTCGACTTTCCGAAGAGACCTAGATCGGGACCTCGTACGAACACCTCTATGATCGAGTAAAGCTTCCGAATAGGACGCAAAGGATGTGGTTTTGAACCAGTCGTAGCCGAGTTTAATAATAAGATGCTCGACTATGGTGTCCGGCGGCAAAATATTTCAGGTTTTCATGGATTATGGAGTAAGTGATTATTGATCGAATATAACAAGGGCATATACAAAGGTTTGGGTACAAACAATACACATGGAATGCTCAATGAAGTCCAATAACAACCAATTCGCGAAATTCTATTAAAGATTTTTTCCATTCCACAAAATTCCGACTATGTCGGATACATCAGTACATCAGGAAAAGCAGAAGAAACCCTACTCTACGACCAGTAATTCGAAAACAAAAGTAAGACAGCCACACCCTTAATCAACCTCACAAGTCGGAGGATGAGATCTTCAAGCCTATCCACGGGATGTGGCAATGATGGGTGATACCGATTAGATATCCCCGTGACTTACACCATAGACGAAAGACCCGGAGATATCCAATCCCGGTAAATCTTCCTCATCGAGCACAATTGTTGGCGGAGCTTCGCCCGAAGGCATTTCCCGTTGGGTCCCTATGATATGACGAGTTCGAACTCGAGATCCAACCCCCAAATGCATAACAGGAAAACTTCCAGCCTCCCTGCGTCTAGGTGGCCTCGATAGAGCAGGTGTTCTTCTTCCCCGAACTACGTTCTCAGCTACCGACTTTCCCTTGGAAGCCCTCCTCGTCTGAAGTCCTGAAAACCAAAGGTATTGAGTTAGGATATAATATAGGGAAACGAGGGTCGAAACGATCAGATTAAGAAATTACCGTGGTCTTTGCCTTTCTACCCTTCAGGTGCCATTCTTCTCCAAGAACGGCCTAAACTACAAGAAGCTCGAAGAAGGGCAATCACCCATTCAAAGATAGAAGTTTCAAGCTTGGGTTTAACCGGATCCGGTGAAGGGTTCCACACTTCGGGAAAATCGGCAGACGATGGACGGTGAAGTTGAACCGTACGTATCATCACGAACCGGTAAAGCCATCCTCGATCATAATCATCTTCGGGGTCGATTAGGCTTCGGCTTCCCCTGGCAAGCATCTGAACAATTTCCCCTCGGATCACCCGAGGTACATATAAATGAAGCAAATAGTCGAGGGTGAAAGCGACTCCGGCCGCATTAGCCAACTTTTCAATGCAATACATGAGCCTCCAAATTTACGGGGCGATCTGCCCGATACATATTCGGTACCGACGACAGAAGTCATCAATCACTCGATGAACAGGGAGGGTGAACCCTATGGCAAAGGGATAAGTATATGATAATGAGTAACCGGCAACATGATGATTTATTTTCACACCATCCCCAACGGGGAGGATGTCGACGTCTGCGCCTAGATGGCAATCTTCCCTGACCGTAGTAATGGCGCTATCACCGATACAAGATTCAAAATTCTCCACCAAGTCGAGATGAAGAAGAACTTTACAGTTGTTCGTATAGATAAAACCCGACGGAACAATGCCAGCAGCGATAGATTCTAACCCTCTATCAGAACCAGCGACTCCAGTTGATGGCATGAACGAATGTTGATCTTCACCTTGAGTCAATAACGGTACGTAAGCCATGTTCGTGAAAGGTTTTCCTTAACGATAAGTAGTTGCGCCCTGAAAAAAGAAGATTGAAGATCCGAGGAGTATTAATTATGGGCTCAATACAGGAATAGCAGTAGGTTTTTGAGGAGGAGCAAAGTGAGATCTAAAGAAGTGTAGGAGCATGAAGGATGCATGGGCTTTATATAGGAAGAGAATCCAGAGGTACTGTAGCGTATCAAGGACTCTGCCACGGTGAGGTCCCCAAAAGGATCTGGCGGCTGGGTAATGATGACCTAGCATCGGGCAGAATGAAATGTTGCACGAAAGGTCTTGTCTTAGGTAATAGGAGGCAGGCTGTTCAGCTTTATTTGGGTCCATTTCCCGCCGTCAATAATTTTACCTCGGGAAATGGGGGGACTATCTGTATACGGGTAAAACCGAGGATACGGACATGCTCGGTTTCCCGATGTCATGGTTGTGCTCGGGTACGACCCGACCAGGTCATCGAGAAGGAGGCGTCGAATTCGGATTGGGGACCAGGCGTTATAGGAAGGGCGGTTAACTGCCATAAGAAGAAGACCGAAATATCCGCCCTCAACCGGATATTTCGGCGATGATCTCGGCAACAGCTGTCACCAGATTTCTTTCCTTTGCTTTAGAATTGTACTAGGATTAGGACTCCTCTACTATATAAAGAGGAGGTTCTCATCCATTGTAGGGGTTGGCAACAGAAAGAAAGAAAGAGTTCATATCAAAAGCAAAAGAATTACTTGCATTCACCTCCATTTTTGTTCTTGAGTTCATTTCCATTATCCATCGTATACGTACTCAGCATAGGGTATCGACCTCGATTTTCATACCCGAGGCCGGACTTAATTAACATCTAGTCAGATCTGCTTCCTTATTCACTTATTGGTTTCCCTTGTAATCTAATATCAAATTGAACTTAGCCACATATCTTTGGCATCACGCATAAATTTAATTGTTCCCCATTTTAAGGTTAAACAGAAATAATCATGCAAATGTAGAGAAAGCTCTTATTCCATCTCAGATACTAGTGACGAAAGGCGTAGCTGCTGGAGACAAAGCTACTCAGGCTTAACAGATTATAATAGTGATAATTTGTCTTAACAGAGATGTTTTTTCATAATAGTAAAGCTAGTTAATGTTCATAATTTTTGAAACTTGAATTAATTAAGATCCTTAATTAGCCGTAAACCACAATATTGGCTATAAAATAAATCCCTTATAGTTGTAAACTTATTAAATTGAGTAGTAAAAATTCCATGCATGCATGGTGAAGGACAATATTAACTTAGTAGTAAGTAGAGAAGATTTGTGAAGGAGGTCACTTTTAAGTTTTAATTGGAAATAAGGCCACTGAATTTCTTTTTCAATTATTTTTCGGGATTAGAATTTAGAAAAAGGGAATGGAGTACATTAATTTTAAAAAGTTTGGAGGTTTTAAGTTATACACTTAAGTCCCTCTGACTTGTAATAAAATATACAAATCCCCCCTCTCTCTCTCTCTCTCTCATCCATCCCTTTCACTTCTTCATTTTTTCTTTCTAGCTTGGAACTCTCAAGCTTCCACCTCTTCCCCAAGCTCCAATACGCCTTGACCGTGATAAACAGTTATTTCTTTAATTCTGCAACTCCGTCGGAGCATTTTGAGCTCCATATTGCCCTGGAATTCTTTTTTTTTTTCCGATCTTGACAAAAACCTAGTGTTCATAAAGATCTGCTTTTTTTTCGAAACCTTTTTTGTTTTGCCTGTTTTTTCATCGAAATGTGTGTTATTTATACTTATTTTTCTTGTTTCCATCTTTCTTTTTCTGTTTTTGCTTTTTGAAATTACCTTATGGTCTATTAATATTCTTTTGCTCGATTATTCTTATTTTTATATCATGGTTGATCAACGTCTCTATTGTTTGTATATAGATCCTATAAATGCCTAGGTGTAGAGGAAGAGGAGGAAAAATGCTCCCCCGTTCTTGTGCTATGGTTGAAACTCGTTCTAATGTGAATCGTAAGGATAAAAAAAGGAGAGATGAAGAAGTAAGCCGAGATAGAAAAAGAAAAAGAAGTGCAAAAGCTGAGATTGCGTCCTACTCAGACCGCATTAATGAGTGTCTTTGTTGATGGTGATGAAGAAAATAGAGTTGATAGTAGAGTTGAGAGTGATGGTTATGTATCTGAGGATTGTTCTTGCCATATTGTGCAAAGATAATTATCGTTGAAATGTATGGCTTGATTAATTAACTGGATGATTATGAATCTTTTCCAGCAAAAGTTTCTGTTAGGAGCAGGCTGACGTTGTTAGTTGAATATAACAAGGATTTGAGAGATCAAAAACAAAGGAAAATGTGGAAGCGTTACTGTTTTGGTCACTTTAGAAAATTGTCAAAATTCTTCATGAATTTCAACGGACGGATGATCCACTATATGGTTCTTCGTCAGGTGATCCAGAAAAAAG
Source organism: Lycium ferocissimum (assembly GCF_029784015.1). NCBI lineage: Eukaryota > Viridiplantae > Streptophyta > Magnoliopsida > Solanales > Solanaceae > Lycium > Lycium ferocissimum. The sequence goes on from NC_081347.1 coordinate 63,029,434, forward strand.
AAGCATGAAATGTGGTTCCTCATGAACGACAAGCCTGTGTGTTTTGGCATGAAGGAGTTTCCATTGATCTGCGGTTTAAATTGGGACTTCTAGGGGTCGTACTACACCAAGTGGGGGCCCATCAGTGCGGATAGAGCATGTGGAACTGCAGCAGCGTGTGGATAAGATGTAAGAGTCTCTGAATGTTCTTCTCGCCCTTGTGGAGGTAGAAAAATTTAAAAGGAGCAAGAAGGCGAAGACGAAGAATCAGGAGACTGTCAAAGAGAAAGGTGAACATTTTGAATTTCTTAGTGTAATTATGTTGTATATGATTTGCATTCTTTTTAATTCTGTCCAAAAAATGCAATACAAGCACCTGTCGAACCATTTGCTATCAACAAGTTGAATGTAGGTGCTGAGCTAATTGTTGAGATCCCTAGACCAGCTGCTCATGAGAAGGTCGAGGTCCCTAGACCAGCTTCTGAAGCTGAGAAACTTGAGAAGGTTGAGGTCGAGAAGGTGTAGCTCCTTATGCCAGCTGCTCAAGCTGAGAAGGCAGCAGATGTTTCTGTGCTAATTGCTCAGGTTAATGAGAAGAATGCTAGCACAAATCTTGAGAAGGTTGAGGTCCCTAGACCAGCTTCTAAAGTTGAGAAAGTTGAGGTCGAGAAGGTTGAGCTCCCTATGCCAGCTACTTAAGCTGAGAAGGCAGCAGATGTCCCTGCTCAGGTTAATGAGAAGAATGCTAGTGAAATGAGTCAAGTTGATCAAAAGTTTAACTCTGAAAAACTTTTGTCGGGCGTCGTCGCCGTATTAATGATTCTTTAGACAACTAATTTGGTTATTTGGTTTGTAATAAACAAGTAAGTTTTTGCTGAATGTGTGTTAGTGGATGATGACAAACAATCAGTACTAATTAATGTCTAAAAGTTTTAACAAACAATTAAATTTGATTGTTTTGGATTAATTTATGGCAAGGTTAGCTTTATATATAATTGTGTTGTTGCCTTTTGAATTTGGATGTGTATTAATATTTTGGATGTTTTCAAATATGATTGTTTTAACAAACAATTAATTTGACTATTATGTATCTAAATGTGTTGTTTCATTGTGAACTTGGATGTCTTCAAATATGAGTGTTTTTACAAGTAGTGGTCACTTATTAATATAATTATCTATTCGTGACATGAAACCTTATTATCTGCTACGATGATTGTTGATCATCAACTGTGAGTTTATATATACTATTATCGACTATGAATAAAGTTTATACACAAACTCAATAAAGATGTTATAACACTTGAGGACAAACACATATATTTTTCATATAAATAAAAACCCCTTCATATTGTCAAAAATTCTTCATACGCCAAAATGAAATACCCAATCTCACTACAACCCTATTACACGTTGCCATATAGCAAACACCACTAATAAACCATACAAAAGCATCCTTAGTCCATTCTCTTTCACTTTAGCCACCATCAACCTCTGTTTTACTTCATCCCTCTCAATCTCGGTTTCTCCCAACATAATTTTCAAGTGATTCTCCTTTTCTTCAGATTCTCTAAACAACGACTGAAGTAATTCCTCGTTCTCTAAAGATTCTCTGAGCCTATTTTGCAGTTCAAATTTGGTTTAGCCTTTTGATGTTGGTGTCTCATATCCACCTGGGCTTTTGCTAGGTCCTGGGCTCATTTGAGATTTTTTTGGTATTGCGTTTGGGTGTGGATAAATAAACCGTAAATAGTCGCAGCCACCATATTCCTGAAACAAACAGCAATCAATTAGGAGGTTTTGAAACCGACACCGCATAAAAAACGCATACCTTAGAAAGTAGTAACTCACAGTTCCAACTGCACAATTAAAGAATCTGCGACCTGGATTCTTTGGGGTGTGTGATGTCTTCAAGACAGTGTATTCACCGCAGAAACAAATGTAGGGATCTTGTGGTTGAGATGTTTCGGATAACTGAGACATTTTGGGTGTTTTGATCAAGAAAAAAGATAATGGTGGAGTTTGATCATGAGAAAAAAGACTATGGAGGTGTTTGTTCAACAAAAAAGACAGTTGATGAGTTTGAATTATGAGTCGGTTTTATATAAGGAAGGGTGTATTGTTACCGTTGTAAATTTAAGAATTTTTTATTTTAACCGTTGTAAAAAATACGTTTTCTAACCATCGAAATAAAGCTAAGTGTGGTGGGTCTATTAATAGTCTTGACTGATAATAAACGACTATGATATATAATAACTCATTGACACGATCTATGATGGACCTTTAAGTTTGATTATAAACCACGAGAATAAAGGTGACTATTGGAACGAGAAGCCTGCTAAATTTGCACAAGTCCAACAGACAAAAACAAAAAAAAAACAAAAAAAAAATCCCAAACCCCAAATCTAAAAAAAGCCAAAACTAAATAAAATAAAATAAATAAAAAGACCTGATATTATTTAAATATTATAATAACACTTTATTGCATCATATGAGAATCTCCATCTATTAGACACATGATCAAAATAATTTTAGGACACCTAATGGTCCTTAAATCACTAATATTAGTCTAAAAAAGCCAAAAATAAATAAATAAAAAGACTTGATACTATTTAAACATTATAATAATGCTTTAATACATCATATGAGAGTCCCCACCAATTAGACACATGATCCAAAGAGTTTAAGCACAAGTAATGGTAATCATATCACTACTATCCAATTAGTCTGACAATAAGTTATTGTTCTCAAAGCACAACATTGTTCTAAGGGCAACATCACTTGTGCTTAAACTCTTTTGATCATGTGTCTAATTGGTGGGGACTCTCATATGATGTATTAAAGTATTATTATATTGTTTAAATAGTATCAAGTCTTTTTATTTATTTTATTTTATTTTATTTATTTTTGGCTTCTTTAGACTAATATTAGTGATTTAAGGATCATTAAGTGTCCTAAACATCTGTCTAATTGATGGGGACTGTCATATGATGTATTAAAGTATTATTATAATGTTTAAATAGTATCAAGTCTTTTTATTTATTTTATTTTATTTATTTTTGGCTTTTTTAGACTAATATTAGTGATTTAAGGACCATTAGGTGTCCTAAAACTATTTTGATCATGTGTCTAATGGATGGAGACTCTCATATGATGTACTAAAGTGGCAGAAGCCTTAGCAGTGGAGCTAGGCATTACCTGTGTTTAGAAAATTATGTTCTGAAAGTTGAGATTGAATTGGATTCTATGATGGTAATAGATTGGATAAAAGGAAAGGCTCAAACCCCCGGGAATATCAAAGATACAATTACCAACATCAACAGGAAGATCCTTCTTATGGAAGAATGTTCTATATCTCACTGTTACAGAGAAGGCAATAACGTTGCAGACATTCTTGCAAATCATGGATTGAAATTGGGGCAACTAACTTGGTTCAACAACCTTCAAGATATTCCAAAAGAAGCGAAAGGAGAACTCAGAATGGATATATTGCAATTTCCTTTCTTTCAGAATTAAGCAACTCAAGAATACCCTCTTTTTTAATAAAAAGATGGAACATAGGTACCTCTTTGATATTCCTTGAGCTGTTATGAATAGGAGAGGGATATCTAGTGTTTCGTCTTCATCTTTCTTTCTCCCCATCTGTAAAGAAATTGTCCTTTGGATAATTTATTTTGTGTTTGAGAGGTAAGGCCACATCCCCCTCCTTGTACTTGAATTTTAGATTATAACTGAAAAGGTGCAGTTCTCAGTTAAAAAAAAATGATGTATTAAAGTGTTATTATAATATTTAAATAGTATTAATCCTTTTATTTATTTTATTTTTGGCTTTTTTCATATTTGGGGTTTGGGTCTCTCTCTCTCTTTTTTTTTTTTTTGGTCTGTTGGACTTGTGTAAATTTAGCAGGCTTCTCGTTCCAATAGGCACCATTATTCTCGTGGTTTATAATCAACCTTAAAGGTTCATCATAGATTTTGTCAATGAGTTATTATAGATCATAGTCGTTTATTATCAGTTAAGTCTATTAATAGACCCACCACACTTAGCTTTATTTCGACGGTTAGAAAACAAATGCAAAAAGCAAAAAAGGACATAAATAAAACACAACACAAGAAATATGAACAACAACCATATATTTCATTTCATTGCAACCCCAACCAAAACAGCAAAAACATCTAAAAGATTTCATATATGAAAGCCCAAAAGCTGCTTCTATCTACAACTTTCACCAATAAAAGCTTTGCAAAAAATTTACAACAAAATGAAAATATACATAAAAACTAAAACTACATAACTAAACTAAACTAGGGGATTGCAGGGGGGGTTATGAGGGCATCTAGGTCGATATCCTTCCTCCGGAGAAAGGACACCCAAAAAACGTTCGATCCTGCGGAGAGACCTTGCAATTCTCTCCCTGTCTTCTCCCAGCCCCCTGAAGAGCCGTTCGAATTTATTTCGTAGTAGAAGAATGTCAGGTGATGGAGTTTGTAGCCGTAGATGCCTAGAAGGTGGATTCTTCTGGGCCTTTTGGAGATGAATGATTTTGAATTTCGATGGGTGTGAGTTTATTTGAAGTGGAGGAAATATGGACTGAAGAAGTTAGATAGACTGGTTGACAAGTTTATTTGAAGTGGAGGAAATATGGACTGAAGAAGTTAGATAGACTGGTTGACATCGATTAAGTGAAACGTCACCCAATGGCTAAGAGACACCTGGCTTTAGGCATGGAGGTTTAGTTTAATTTTGAATTTGATCAGTCTGATTAGATGTGAAAACTGCAGAATTAAGAAAGGTACTCATAACTATTATTGGTTGTGCGTCCACCAAATAGTGTATGAGGGACCTGGTTGTGTACCAGTTACCTTATGCAATGCAGTAAATAAAGAAGGCACTGTTTTTACCGTGGAAACCTCCTTGCTCAAGGGGTTAAAAACCACGACCTTCCCCAGTAGGATTTCAAATCCACTACACGAGCAACTTCAGATTACAACCTATTGTAAGCTAGGAACTAACTGCCATAATCCCTCAACCCTTATAATTGTAGCAACCTAGGAACTAACTAATAGTAGCAACCTAGGAACTAACTCCCGTACACTACTAAAAAAAATAGGATTTAGCGACGGACGAATTCCGTAGCTAAGCAGCAAAATCCGTTGCTAATCCTGTTTAACGACGGATTAGCGACAAATATCTATTAGCTACGAGCAATATAGCGACGGATTAGCGACAAGGTTCGTATCTATTTCCAGTTTTTTTTTGTAGTGGTAGTCCCTCGCAATACACTGATTGCAAACACCTCCACTTGACTAACTCTAGCCAAGGAAACTAAAGTTGATTACCTCTAGCCAAACCCAACTAATACACCTAAGCTAACTTTAGCCAAGGGTACCACTTAATAGATTGAAAGGTAAACTGCCTAAAAGTAACAACTACTAAGAATTTGAAATACCAACAATAACTTCCTTTTTGGGAAAATTAGGTTTACAATTTTAGTACAACAGAACAAAGACTTACAAAAACATCAAGAACTTAGACTAAATCTATATATGGATCTGGTTCTTCAGTTTTGCATGTGACATTGTTCTTGTGATCACTTGAAATCTTGTGACGGCAACTTTTGCCCAATTTAGATTAGGTTTTTTAAATGATGCACAATATGTTGCAATATGTTGTATATATAGTGGGAAGCATGTGGGATGGATAGAGACCACTCATTCAATATTTGACCTAAAGCATGCTACCGGAATTGTTGTATTTGTGTGCGGTGAGCGGCTCGGCTTTGTTGTCTGCAACACCGTGCAAGATGCACATAGAGCAGATCGGACACCAGGCCTTTATATGGTTCTGAATCAATTTGGCAATCATCAAAACACAAATGCACTTAAGCTTATCAATTACGTTGCTCAGTTCCCCATGATAAAGTTTTAATTGGGGAGTATAGACCTCCAAAAGGAAGATTAATATCCTAACTGTGAACTATCATAGACCAACGGAGTGGTTTATTATAAACCTACTAACAGTTTATGATAGACTAATACAAAGTTGATTAATATTGAACTTGCATTCAGTTTTCAGAATTAATACAATGAAACTACATTCAAATTTAAAAAAAAATCAAGTGGGATGCTCTCTCAAATATCGACACGTTGTTTTCTTGTGACCAACCCCTGTACAAATCGAGCACTTGTTTCTCTTCCCTTTGCTACTTTCTTTGGACTTGAAAGATTCTGCGATGCCAGGAATATGCTTCATTCTCTTTCTTCCAAGTTTGGGGTCATAAGGGGGTGGAGGAATGTACATTTTTGCATACTTCTCTGAGACATCCCATTCTGACTCTGGAGGGACTACATAAATAGTTGCAGCAAATACAAGAATGTACGACTAAACTTTAAAAATGGGTGAGCAATATTCGTAGATGCTTGAACCATAATCAGGTCCGTTCTTCAATCTCAAGGCTGCCATTGCATGAGTGCACGGTAATTTCACCAAGTCATATTCTCTACAAGTACATATTTTTTTCAATAGATTGAATTTCGCAGTTAGGCCACTGCCGACTAGGTGAACTCATTGGCATCCCCATTTATATTATTGATAAACAAGGAGTCGCCCTCATTCATCTTTTCCTTTAGCGTCTTTTCAGCCGAAGGCACAAATAAATTAATTGAACCGCTGATATCTGCACGTCTCTGCCTGAAAATTTCAGCAAACCTCCTAGAAATGGAAGTGAATAAGGCAGTCACAAGTACTCTCTTTTATCCCTCAATATTGAGTTTATCAACTCAGCAATGTTTGTGGTCAACACATCGTACCTATTTGCTGGAAAATATGCCCTGCTCCACTTGTCAAACTCGAGGCAATTAGCTGCTTCGGGGTATTTATCCCTTAATTACTGAAAATGGTCATTGAACTACTGGTAACCATATGCCTTTGCTCCATCATAGTATACATGAAGAGAAACTCCACATTAGAAATTTTTTCGAAGGTTATCACCAAGATGCTTTATGCATAGTCCATGATGAGCATGCTCAAAAATTCTGGAAACACCGTTGGCTATGCTCTTGTGCTTGTCAGAGATGATGCACAAGTTTAGTTCATCGGTAATTATATACCTCGGCTGCTCAAAGAACTAGGTCCAAGATTCATCACACTCCTTGTCCACTACGTAAAAGCAATTGGACAGATATGGTTCTCAATATCCTGTGCGATGGCGGACAACAACACACCCTCATACTTGTCGTTATAAATATGTGTCGTCAACAGCAATAATCGTTCGCTTGTAGTTATATCCTCGAATGCAAGCTCCGTAAGCTACGGAGTAATATTTAAACTTGTCCGCATCATCAAGAATAATGCAAATTCTGAAACCTGGATTTAGATTTTCAACCATGTATGAATAAGCCGGTAAGCAAGCATACCCGTGCTCCCGTGTCCCCCTAACCATGGTCTTAGCCGTTACACCCTCCTTCCAATACTGCCAATAGCTTGGTTTACAATGGAACTCCCTGAAAACCGTCATTTGGATTTCCTTTGTCGTTGGCCCTTTGTTATCAATATAGTCATTCATCAAGACTGATGCAAGGACAACTGCCGAGGCATGTTTATGAGTGCTAGTAACGTGTTCAACCCCGCAAGTGTGATCACCAACGTATTTGTAGATGTGAAACCTATCCGAGTTTTTGTACTTATTGGCCCACAACATCCAACCACAATTAGGAGAGGTGCATTCCACCTTATAATATTTGTTATTACTCTTGTTTGGTTTAAAACAAAACGGGATCTTTATTGCAGCTTTCTTCAATAAAACCTTTAAATACTCTTTGTTATCAAATGTTTTCCCATATAAAAACCGATTCCATCATTAAAGTTGTGGTTGCTTTGTGAACCACTTGGTGGCTTTCCATCACCCCCATTATCTCCTTCACACTCTTCGTCATCACTATCAGGATCATTCATATCCATAAAATGATCACCCATTCCCTCATGTTGTATTGAAGTGTCATCGGCTAGCGGCTGTGGCAGTGGTGGGTCTGTGGGTGGGGGTGGTGCTGCTGATGTAGAACCAACTTGAGACCTCTCAATAACATTTATACTTAAAACTAGCCTAGAACCATCAGTAGCAACATCAAGCTTGTACAATGTCACCTGCCTATCATTCATTATGAAAGAAGGATGGGTTTTTCCCCTATTGGGCAAAGCATTAATCATATAACTAATGCGCAAGTCATAGGCTCACAATTTAACTCCCCGCTTTGCATTACGCTCGTAACCAATTCATTATACATACCATTGCGACGCACGGCAATCGGCACTATCACCTTGCTCACAGAATTCTAATTCCAACATTTTGGGGTCTTCTCCCATTCACCCTTGTAATCACCACCTACTATAATATATTCTGCAATTGACGCCATAATAAAAACTACAATATTTGTGACTTTGGTCTATGCACTCGGTCGATGACTCGTTGATGATCGTGGTCTATTACCTAACGGACGGGTACAATATACGTGAGAACCAAAAGAGCGGTGGATAAAGCTCTTTGCTGGGTTGCAAATCGAGGTATTTGAATGGAGAAGTGCCGGAATGTCAGAATGAGGCCAGAATTTTCGCCGGAAAAACGAGCTTTTACAATAATGAGGAAAGCTCCTTCTCAACGATTTCTACCATCTTTTACTTACAATGGCTGAACTATGGAAGCTTCCCGTCGTTGGGGACCGATTATCTGGTGAAAACCCGAAATTTTCGCCGGAAAACTGATCTGAAAACTGCAAAAAACGGGAGTTTTTAGTGGGAAATATTTTTTTTTTTAATTTCTATTTCTCGTAACAAAAATGTTGGGGCTGTGGGGACCAAAGTGTAATTTTCAAAACTTTGAGGCTAGGGTTTGACACAACACATCTCTGACATGCTGACGTTATAAATGGTAGCCAAAGCACCAATTTTTTGAAACTTATGGCCTTTTGGTAAAATAACTTTTCGATATGGCCTTTTGGCCAATTCCCCCTAGTAAGTAATAATACTACGGTCCTACGTAATTATACTTGAAATGAGCTTAAAAACTATTTAATCTTTCATCCATACCAAAAACATGGTATGCAGTGGTCAATGTTTTTTTTTTTTTTCTTTTTTTCTAGCACCTCAGAGCTAAATAATATCTATATAAAGGCCACATATTCTGAATAGTTTCTCCCACCAAACATTCTTCTCACAATTTATTGCTATACGAAAGAAGAAATATGGGTTTGAATGGCAGGTTGGTAGCTTCTTTTGAGGTTAAGTGTGAAGGACACTTGTTCCATGACCTTTATCAAACTAGTTGTCATCATCTATCCAACATCAGCCCAGAAAAAATCCACCATTTTCATATTCATGAAGGTGACGATGTAAAGGCTGGTTCAGTAATTGGCTGGAAATTTAACCATGGTAAGACTCACAACACACATTAATTTTTTTATATTAATTAAGTTTAATTCTTTTCTACTTTTTCTAGTAATTAGTAGTTTGTTTTGATTTTCTTGCCATGTTTTAATTTTATATTTTCAACACGTTGCCGACTTGCCGTGATATTGTCTTTCATTTTTTTCTGAAAACAGAATAGAAAATAGTGAATTATATAATTCGTTTTCCTTGTGGGTGTATGTCAATTGACCGCGACTTAGCCACATAATTTTTTTGTGCTTCCTTAGTTATACTTCACTTTAGTTATATAATTTATCGTTATACATAATTTACTTTATTAGATTTTGTATAATTTATGATTAATCCTAACACTAATATCGTATTCTACGCAAATGCCAAATCTCTTTTGAGACTTTTAAAGATAAGACAATTCCAAAAAAATGTAGAGTCCAACCTTTGTGAGCTTGAGATAATTTCGGAGAAAAAAAGAAAAACGAAAGAAATAAGCTGAACATGTACATTTTATTTTGTAGGACTTGGCTCTCGTCCGGGTCCTCATCTTTTCCATTTTATCCAGTTTTAAATATTTTGCACGTGCCACTTCACTTATTTTATAATGGACCAGATTCATTTTGTTAACCAAATAATATTAACTACTTTCTCCGGATAAAAAAAATTCTTGGTGAAATCGAAAGAATTAAGCTTTTTGTTCGTTTCTTTCATATTTGTCCCTATTAAGTGTTATATGATCAAATCTCAATGCTTATTTAATTAGGGGTAGTTTAGTCAAATTATCTATTTTTGTCTAGAAGTTAATATTTTCTTAAGGAGTGTGCAAATGGCTAAGTGAACTCTTTTTTTTTTTTTTTTAATCCGGATGGAGTAAGGTTACTTGTTCTTTCTCTTCCCTCATTATTATTTGATTAACAAAACAAATCTGGTCCATTAAAAAGTGAAAGGGGCGCGCGTATAGAATTAGTTAGGGTAATATTGGATTAAATGGAGAGATGCGGTATTGAAGGGGACCCAAATCATATTTTTTGAATATTTGTACTTCTTTTGTTTCAATTTATACAGCACATATTCTTTTTTCGTACTGTTCTAAAAAGAATGTCATTTTACTATATTTAGAAATAATTTAATTTTAAATCTCACCATTAATGAGATATTTTATAACTATACAAATATCTATACATTAACAAACGTTTGCATCAAATTTAAGTTTCAAAATCTTCTTTCTTTTATAAACTCCGAACTCGGTCAAATAATGCCACATAAAATTAAGATGAAAGGAATATCTTGGTGATGAATTGGGCAATCGAGCCAGGATTAACATCTCTTCTATTTTCGTAACTTTTTAATGATTACAGATGGAAAAGTTAATGTTACTAAGCAACTGATTGAAGCCATTGATGATGAGAAAAAATCAATTACTTGGAAAGTGATAGAGGGAGATACATTGGAAATCTACAGTGCCTTCACCATTATTGCATCCTTTGAAAATAATTGGGTAACGTGGACATTTCTGTATGAGAAAAAAACTGAAGACACGCCAGATCCTATCAATCTATTGGGTTTCCTCGTCGATGTGACTAAGGATATAGACGCGCACCTTCACAAAGAAACAAAAGGTTGTTAAAGTTTTGGGAATCTCAACCAAAATACCTGTTGCATCGGTACCCGTAATGATATCTATTGACTTTCTTTGTGTGATGAATAATAAAAGTATTGGCTTGTCTTAAGCATGTGAAATAATTGTATTTTACTGTATGGAAGTATCCCTAATTATTAATTAGGTCAGATATTATGGACCCTGGCACGTCTGAAATTTACCTATAACTAGTGCCACAATGTATTGTGTGAGTTGTACTCATTCCGCTGCACGTTTGCACTATTATTATAAAATAATAATTATAAATTTCTGTAATTAGTTACAACTTGGACTTGTTTCTCAATTTCTCCTATTTGGAATGACTCTTCATCAGTATCTCGATTCTGTCTTCTCTGGACATGAGCATTTGATGTGACATGCAATAAATTCTGGGTTTCCTAGACAGAATATGGATATGCATGTGAATTTTTTTAAAATTTTAGAAAATATTACTCCCACTATTCCATAATAAGTATCGCCTCAGAAAATCAAGACATAAATTAATTAATTTTTTCTAATTTTACTCTTAGACAAAAATTAAAAGTTAAAGTAACACCTAAATAATGATTGAAAAAATCACATGGTACCTTGATATTATTAGATTCTCGATACCAAAAGGTTTTACTAACATGCGTATTTATTCTTGAATACGCATGTAAGTATATGTGATCGTATAAGTAATATAGGATTTAAAGTCCAGATATCGTGCCCACAGAAACTTATGATTAACCGTCAATTAAATTAAACTAATGCTAATTATCTAAACAAGAAATAAAATTCAAACTTATTTTTATAAACTAAATAAAAATTAAAGAAAATAAATAGTGAACTTCAATGAAGATAGAGCGGAGTTTTATCGGAGAGGAGATAGATCTAGGGCTATGTCATTTTTCTATATTTAGAAATAATTTATTTTTAAATCTCACCATTAATGAGATGTTTTATAACTATACAAATATCTATAGCTAATTAGCTTGTTCGAGATCATAAATTTTAAAATTTTCTTTTTATAAACTCCGAATTCGGTCAAATAATGCAACATAAATTGAGATGAAAAGAATATCTTTATGATGAATTGAGCAATCGAGCCAGGATTAACATCTCTTCTATTTTCGTAACTTTTTGATGATTACAGATGGAAAAGTTATCTCTACTATATTAGAAATGACAGTTTGGGGTGAACGAACGGACGAACATGGCAAAAGTTGGAATATGAATTTTCTTCCAATCACTTATTGTGCCAAAAATAAAGTAATATAAAGAGAAAATTACACTGTTAGTCACGATATTAAATTTAGGCACAAAATTAGCATAGTTCTTAGATTTCTTCAATAATAGCAGATTTTTTTTTTTTTGGCACATTTACATCTGGTCATTTAGTCTCCTAAATTTAGGATTCACATTTAAAATTATCCCACTAAACGAGGGATTGTGGTCCACTTTAGCTTACATTCGCTTCCTCAATGTTTTCACGGAGTTATTTATGGTAGTGGCTAGTGAGACTCTATTTCTCTCTCTTCTTTATTAACTTTTAATTATGAGTATAACCCATTATACCAATAATATAATGAGTATATAATTATAATAAGAGATGTATATTATTAATTATACTAGTAATTGGTTATTAATATTGGGTATAAATAATTATACCAATAATATTATTCGTATAATTATAATATGTGATGTATATTACTAATTATACTAGTATATATTTGGTATAGTTTATAATATATTTACAGAAAGAAAATATATCATATGTTGTCTATATATATAAGAAGTATATTGTTTATATACATAAAAAAAATTAAAATATATACTTAGTATAATATACATATTATACTGAACATTTAATGCATAAACTGAAATATACATTAAATATATACCAATATTACAAACGAAATATTCTGCTAAAAATTATTAGTATTCTATGAATACGTGGTAAAATAATTATGTACTATGCATGTGTATGCAAATTATTTATGGAAAATTTCTTCTTTGGAAGAGAGATAAAAGATAAGGAAACCCATTTCTTTAGTTGAGCATAAAATTAGCATAGCATTTCCTAATATTTTGGAACAGGATTAAGATAGTTTTCATGGAATTTTCTCGCAGAATGCTAATCAAATAATACTGCTATAATTTTGAAAATATTTTTAAAATATTGCTCATTTATGTTTTTTCCCTAATATAAAAGTTACTTTAAATGGGCCCATCTATTTAGATAGGCCTGTTTGACCTAACACGTATAATGCTTTTTATTGTTTAGGCAGACACTAAGAAATTGTTTTAAAAAAAAAAAAAAATTAGATTGTATTATAAACTTTACCTTATTTCACTGTTGAATGAACTCGTGGGTCCCACATCTCTGATATCCACGTGTAACACTTTACATATAGTAGAAATTTGGGTTTTTATTCTAAGAGCCCGTTTGGCTTAACTTATAAGTTCTTGTTTTATCTTTTTTGAGTGTTTGGTTGGGAACATAAGTCATTTTGTGCTTAAAATAAGCCCAAAAAAATAAGTTGGTTAGTTTGGCTTAGCTTAAAAAAAGGCAGCTTATAAGCTGAAAAAAACTTTTAAGTAAAAATATAAATAAGTTGGGCTACCCAACTTTAAAAAAAATAAGTTGGGCTACCCAACTTATTGTTTTTTTTTTTTTTTCTTAAAGGTTCGTTTTAACTTATAAACTACTTTTAAGCCATCCAAACAGGCCTAGCAAGAGCGCGAAAAATTGAGCGTTTCTTATCTCTCTCCTCCACTACTCTCTGCTTTCTACAATTTTCCATAGCTGCTCCTTCTCGGATTGGAAGTGTCATCTCTTTGTTTGAGAGATGAGTTTTTCAACTTCCTTTTTCGATTTCCCTTCTCTTCAGTCGGATTCTCCTTCTTGATCGGATTTGTATGTTCTACTGAGTTGCTTCTCTCTATCCGTCACTCTTTCAAAGTGTGAATTTTTTGTTGGCCTGAAAAAGGTAAGTGGTGTGGTTCTCCGGTTTCAATTTGTGCAACAAAATCATGTGTGTGTTCAATTAGACGTGCTAATTTTATAAATTTCTTTCTTAATTAGACTATTTTTAATTATTGCTTGCTGGGTATTGTTCGCATTGATATTCATTCCTCTTAGTTGCGGTCCCCTTAAAATGATATTTTGGAACATAACAGAATTTCGGTGTATCTTCCACGAACTAAAATTCTTGAACTGATTATATGTGTACTGAAATTCGTGGCTTCATTTCATTTATCTGTCGAACGAGTGAATGATGTATGCAAGTGTAATTCTATTTTTTGTAGTTTATAATTGTGTTTTCTGACTTCCTACTATAGGGTTTGGCATTGCCAATTCTACATATACCTTCTCTTTCAGGGTGGATTATGTTTATGCATGTGGTTGTTTATTCAACCTTATATGGTAATTTTCTGCTTAGGTGCACAAACTGCAATAGCACTAAGCACATTGAATTGGCATCAGAAAAAATTGTAATAAAAAGGGAAGAAATTTGATGCAGCTAAAGTTTTTGAAGATATGGCTAAACAACTGAATAATTTTAAAAATATAATTTTCTATTCCAGATTCTTCATTATGAACGTCTCTTCAAAAAAAAAAAAAAAAAAAAAAGGACAATAACTAAGCTAAATGTATATGCAGCATATTAGAGATAAAAACTACCAAAATACATCAGCAGGCAGTAAGATGAATGAACATGGACTGAATTGGATAGATCATGCTTTCAATGATAGAACTGAGAATTAAAACCAAAATATGAACAGCATAGTGAATCATGTACATATAGCTCTTGAGACAATAGCTTGGGATTAGAGGAATAACGTTATCAATAGATAATTGAAAATGCTAACTTGCCTGAGTTAGTAACACATATGATGTAAACGACTACTCATAGACCCTTGTGGTTCGGCCCGGACCCCGCACATAGCGGGAGCTTAGGGCACTGGGCTGTTTTTTTTTTAAAAAAAAATCCTTAGTGTTATTTGTTCTCTGAGAAGCTCCTTTTAGGCAGTTATATATAATTTTATATCATTTTGTACAATTCTTAGTGCACTATTAATACACCAACAAGCTACAAGGTACATCTTGATGTGGCAATGAACAATTGCAATAGTAATCATCGTTTTGTTTATTATCTCCTTATGCGACATATCTTAAACTTAGATACATGTTTCGGCATCAAAATAACGCAAAGAAGGATTTTCCGACTGTTCTATTCTTCAAATGTAAAAACTTGAGCAACAAAATAATGTCTTATAAGATCCAGTAATGTAAAATTAAGATATATGCTAACACCATTTTTATTTCGCAGGATGGACATATAGATTATGAGGAATGTGTAACAATGATGAGAGGGAAATGTATAAGAAAAGAGAACCTAACAAAATTAGCAATGACCAAGAATACATTTCTATTTAAAATTTCTTGGTACATGAACAACTTCATTTATAATATGCCTCTCCTTTCAAGATTTGCTTATTTGTCTAATGTCGTCATTGGTTATGCTTTCAGGTAATATAGAGGATTTCTTTGCACCCTTACATACTACGCTTGGAGTATCAATTTTTGTAAGATTCTTTTGCATAACCTTTCGGGAATAAGTCGCACAATTATGATTTAGTATGATAGATTAAGGTGATATCTTGGATAGAGAATTATACTAGATGTTATAAAATATCTTCATGAACTTTTCTTGGCCTATACATGGAATAAATCTGGTTCAGCCAGAGATTATAGGATTAGTTTTATGATAAAATTTTATCTACAACATCCATTAGTTTCTTAAACCCTTTGTAAATCATATCCATGAGACTTCTCTACATAAATACAAAACTCTGGAGGCACTTAATAAGGTATATTTTGAGCTATCGGGTGTGTAAGCTTCTGAAATTTCTTTGAGAAAGGAGATAATTTATCCTCTCTTGTGTTCATTGTAAATTAGTGTATGCACAGATATATATGATCTTTTCACATGTTCTTTTTTTTCTCTTGGACCAAGTAATCTTAACAGGAGATATAACAATTAATTCGATGCAAGAAGAGAGGCCATTAGGTTAGTTAGCCTATTTGATGTTTCTCTCATATCATTATCTCATATATAGTAGATACTAAATTTTAAAAAGCATGGAAGAGAACATATAGTAGATTGCTTTAGTTAAAATAGTGTAGGTTCTTCAATGGATATGATATACAGGTTGATAACCGGGAAAAAGATCAACAAAGACTATTACATAGGAGCTGAGTTTAACCCTGTGCGCACCAGAAGGGTAGCGGTCGCGGGTTCCCATGTCATAAAAAAAAAAAAAAGATCAACAAAGAGATTCATTTTCATAGTTATATCAAAAAGTACTAGAAAGCTTCCCCGTGTTCTCTATTCACAATTAAGTCACCTAAGAGTCCAGTAAATAAAAACGAACAAAAAAGATACTGTATTTCCATATCTTTGGTAACTGCATATTCTCCTCTACTTCTGTTACCAAATAGCAACTCATCATTTGAGAAGATCTTCATTTGCTTATGAACTATTCAAGTTCAAACTAAAATGTACTCTGAATTTAGGCTAATCTGAAAGGCCATTCTGAATTGTTTCACATGTTATATTCTTCCATTCCAATAGGACCACACAATTCTAAAAGGTTTATGTCCCAAACTTTGTATCATTCAATTATAGATGCGATTCTTTTTTTCTACTTTCAGGATTCAGACTCAACATGTAGTAGTGCTACTCGAGTAGTCAAGACCTCGTAAAGATAGCTCTGAAGTCATCTCCTTAGATACTATACAATCATTCTTTCTGGGATTGTTAATAAATTAGTTATTTCATGTAATTAGTCATTCCTCTTTGTTATGAAAATTTTAATATGTCTAGCAACTCTTGGGAAAATATTTAGCGAATGATTTCCACGAAGAACCTATGTTTTATGGATGTTCTTTCAAAGATGCTAACTCACAAAATGCACCCTTATCAGATTGTGAAGTTTGACGTTGGGCCCGTTGGATAGTAATGTTACTAAGCAACTGATTGAAGCCATTGATGATGAGAAAAAATCAATTACTTGGAAAGTGATAGAGGGAGATACGCTGGAACTCTACAGTGCCTTCAATTATTGCATCCTTTTAAAATAATGGCCAAACCCATCGACAGACACCTGTGGTCGTCCACTTCTTTCACTTGAGCATCTAAACTGACCCTTATTCCATTTAAACATTTCAGGTGGGTTATTCCTATTCCACTTAGACACTTTTTGCACCGTTATCGGAGCAAAACCAACACCAAAGGGGGCGCCACCTTATTGCACATCCAATCGACCCAAAAGCCCCAATTTTTAATGATCAAAACTCCACGAATTTACAAATTAGTTAATTTACAATTAAAATGAGTTGGCACAATTTAATTGAGTTGACACAATTTAAATGAGCTGTCACAATTTAATTGGCCACTTAATCCACGTAGGAGACGACTAGTGTTGGTTTTGCTCCGATAACGGTGTAAAAAGTGTCTAAGTGGAATAGGAATGACCCACCTGAAGTATCTAAATGGAACAAGGGCCACTTTAGGTGCTCAAGTGAAAGAAGTGGACGACCACAGGTGTTTGTCGATGGGTTCGGCTTAAAATAATTGGGTTACGTGGACATTTGTGTACGAAAAAAAAAGTAAAATTTTCACAAACAGCTACCTTTTAACTCTTTCTAACAACCTATAACTACATATTCTATATTTACAATTCGTAACTAGAGGAGCCTATATTTATCTAGTAGTCGGGTATACCAAAATATAGCATAAATATAGCGGAAATACGGACGCGAGTTTTCTTGTGATCTTATATATTTATGGAAACAAAATCGTTTCAATTTTAATTAGAATCGGTTATATTGTTCCCTGATTCACGCAAATATCCTCCCATTCCATATCTGATTCCATATCTCATTCAAACAGCTAACAAATTCAAAAAAATTTGAATTCAAACAGTACAATCATATTTTTAACCAAAAATAAAAAGGGCGAAAAACCTTTGAAAAATAACAATATCAAAACAGTGAACATAGCTTGATTATCACGACGAATATATATTTGATTTCATCAAGTTGAGTTCATAATTGAGGTAACGATTTTTTCACTGCAAACTTTTTTTTTTTTTTGTTCGTCTTTTCCGAAATTGTTTTAGCTAAATTGAATTTAACACATTCTTGTATTCGAAAACAACGGGATAATGACAAGCGTAATTGCGTTGATCGTCATTACGGTTTTTGGAACGATCGGAAGCTTGTTTTGTGAATTACAAAATTGATCTTTGTTGTGTTCATTGATAATTGCAATTACGATGAGTTAGTTTGTACGATTATAAATCAATTAGGCGTGGATCCTGTTAGGAAAACTATTTCAATAAAATATACTGTTGAAGGCGATTTTCAACCAATTGAAATACACAACGATATGGGAGTTCGTGTGTACGTTGAGCTTAAGAGAGAAAACAGAGTTTTGGGGATGTATCCGATGTGCGTTAGTATTCATGATTTGGATGTTGAGGATTGTGCTTGTTGTAATCGTATTATTGGAGATGATGTCTTGCAAATTGGATATAGCGAGAATCGGGATGATATGAAAGTTTGTGATTCTACGTAAACAACATCTTTGTTGTTTTGTTTGGGAATGATAACAATTTGATAATTTCGAAACCGGAAGCGAAAAGGAGTTTTTGTCGATCAAATTTACCAGGATAAGGAAACTTTGAAAATTGCGATGACGAAATACGCAATTCGTGAAAGATTCAATTTCAAAACGAGAGAGATCGAATGCTATAAGGTATGATTTTCTAAATGTATTACGGTATCGAAAGTGCGGATGTATTTTTGTTATATTTGTCTTGTATTTATATGATCTTTAATTTTCGCTATGCCGCCATGACATACATACACTTGTTAAAGGAATTACACATTTTATGCATACTCATGCCTTATGGGCGGACTTGGCATAAGTATCCGGGTCCGGCATAACTTTGATAATTCCTTCACAAAATTTTAAAAATGCAAACTTTTATGCCGGATCCGGCATAATTTTGTGAAGGAATTATCAAAGTTATATATTTTTAAGGCATAAGTATGCGGGTATAATATTCCTTCACAAAGTTATGCCGGTGGGGGCATACTTTTAATGGGCAAACGAAGGGCAATTCTGCGAATTGCCCATTTTAAAAATGTTTGATGCAATATATTCTGATATATTTTTTTTATATATTTATACTGTATTTAATTGATTCAATATGTACTATTTGAATTGTATTATGTAGCTACACTGCGGCATCTTTGGTCGCCGGAATGTAAATGGAAATTCGGAGCGTCGAGAATTGGGGATTACGAAATGTTCGGGGGTTAGAGCTTTCGATGACGAACATACATGTCCGTTGAAGGACAAGGTGTATTCACAAAGGCGAGGCAACAAGTTGGTTTATTGGAGAAGCGGTTGTGAAGGCGAAAATAACTAACCATAAAAGGAAGGTCACACTTTGGGGATATAATAGATGATGTTAAGAATGAATTCGGCGTAGATGTTTCTTATATGATGGGCATGGAGAGCTAGAGAGAAGGCTATAAAAGATTTCGAGGTGATCGGTGATTCATACAAGAAGTTGCCGGCATATATATACATACTTGATAAAACGTATCTGGATCGCTCGTTAAAATGCATAAATCACCGGAAAATGAGTTTATGTATTTGTTTGTAGCACTCAAAGCATTCATAAAGGGATTCGAGTGTTGTAGACCAATAGTTGTAGTGGATGGTGCACACCTTAAATCAACGTATAATGGTACATTTGTGTCGGCAAGTACTTTGGATGGAGCAGGTATGTGTAATTCTATTCTACGAATGTTTTTTTATAAATACAACATTATGCATATTGATTTGCAAATAAAGCTGCTAAAAACATACTCTGGATGTATTCTTTGGTGTAAATTTGTGAATATTATATGATGAAATACAACGTAAATATGAGGTAAATATATTGTAAATATATACTGTTGTTTTATAAATGATGGTGCTAAAAATACAGTGTGAGATCAAATTCAATTGAAATATGTTTTGAATATAATATAAATATAAACTGATTTTTGTAGGTAATATCCTACCACTAGCGTATGGTGTGATAGATTCTGAGAATAATAAGTCGTGGACGTGGTTCTTTGAAGGCTGTTCAAGCGAGGCTTATGGTGTTAGGCAAAATATGTGTGTCGTGTCGATAGACATGAAAGCATAATACACGCGATTTCTAAGGTGTATCCTCTTGTTCCTCATTTGGCTTGTGTATGGCATTTGTGGAAAAATGTGACAAAGCAATACACAACAAACGGTGAGGTGTTGAGTCCTATATTTTATTCACTAGCGAAAGCATACAGCGAGGATGAGTTCGATAAATTGATGGAGAAGATTGGGAATGTTGATATTCGGGTAAAACGATACCTAGAAGATCTTTGGAAGAGATAAATGGTCTAGGCTTTATTCACTGTTAATAGAGGATGGACAATGACTTCGAATATAGCCGAATGTATTAATGGAAAAGCTGGTTCTTTGCAAGAGAGTTACATATTTTTGATTTCCTTGAAGAAGTGAGGAAGATGTTTGGTAGATGGAATTGCACAAATAGAAAAAATGGTACCTATACATTCACAACACGATGAGGCGGTATCAAGAGATGTTGTCGATCAACGAGTACAAATCAATACGAATGAGGGTAACTTTGTTTGCAACACAAAAATTTAATCTACATTTTTACTATATGTAATGTATATTTATATATATTCCTAATATGGTAAAAGCGCTCGAAGTAATGCTTGTTTATTTGTTAAATGGTTCTCGAGGTTGAAGCGTCAGCCGAATATGTGTACACGGTGAATGATGGACCGAGGCGTTTCATAATAGATTTGAAGAAGAAAACTTGTTGCGGGATGTTCCAACTAGACGAGATACCGTGTTCTCATGCATGGCGGTATTGAAGAATAAAAATTTGATTGGCCGATGTATATTGTTACGATTTATTCAAGCCGGAAACGATTGTGAACACATATGATGTGCCGATTGATCCTCTTCCCGATGAGACCGAGTGGAATGTTCCTAAAAGTATATTAGATGAAGTTGTTATGCCACCGATCTATAAGAGACCCACAGGGAGGCCAAAAAAGAAGAGGGACAAGCCATTACGGGAGTTGATGATTGGTAAACGCAGAAATTCGTGCGGTAAATGTGGACGTCTTGGTCATAATAGGCGTTCGTGTGATAATCCGCCGCTCAATAAGAAGAATAAATAAGTCCATTTTGATTTTATTTGTTAAGACAATTCTACTTTAAATTTCAGTTAAAAATAAAAAATGAATTCATCTTGAATTCATATCGTTCTAGTATGATTGTATTTCACATCGTTGAACATCCGATGTTTTTCAATGTAATGCTATATTGGTGGTTAAATTTGGAAAGTTATGCGGTGGGGGCATACTTTTAATGGGCAAACTTTTATCTTTTGGACCGCATAACGTTGTGAAGGAATTATCAAAGTTATGCGGACCCGGCATACTTATGCCAATTCGCCCATAAGGCATAAGTATGCGGATGCGGCATAACTTTGGTAATTCCTTTACAAATTTATGCCGGTGGGGGCATACTTTTAATGGACAAACTTTTATCCGGACCGGCATAAACTTGTGAAGGAATTATCAAAGTTATGCGGACCCGCATACTTATGCCAAAATGCCCATAAGGCATAAGTATCGGGTCCGCA
Source organism: Lycium ferocissimum (assembly GCF_029784015.1). Classification (NCBI taxonomy): domain Eukaryota; kingdom Viridiplantae; phylum Streptophyta; class Magnoliopsida; order Solanales; family Solanaceae; genus Lycium; species Lycium ferocissimum. The sequence goes on from NC_081347.1 coordinate 63,051,234, forward strand.
TAACTTTGGTAATTCCTTCACAAGTGTATGCCGTTGGGGGCATAAGCGAAATTAAAACTCTGCCTTGTGAATTTTTTTTTAATATTTGTTTTTCGTATATATTTTGGCTATATTTTAGTTGTATTTTGTCTGATCTGGTAGATAATACTTATTCTGGTTTACTGTTAACTATATTTGATATATATTTTACATATATTTGAAGTGTATTTAGATGAAATTTTAACTTTTGTAACACCTTTGTACATTAAAAAATGGACTTATGAAATATATCTGAGTTATATTTTATGTATATTTTTGACCGTATTTAGCGGTTAGATATCTTTGCTTTGTTAAATGAATACATTTCACTGACGAAAATGAAAAATGGAATGTATACATTGAAAAAATAACATACTTGAAAGAAACAACAATATAAAAACCATAAGGTGGTGTTCAATATTAATCATCCTAAAAAGATTCTTTGCACATGAAACGATATGTCCAAAATTAAAAAAAAGCAACAAAAGTCGCAACCAACTACGCTATTGTTCAACATGAAAATCAAAAACACAAAAGACTTGGTGGCCTAATCAAGATCCCATTTATCAAGCGCATCGTAATCAGCTGGTCTAATTGGTCTTGGAGGTACTCGTTATCACTTCGACGCATTGTTGTTTGACTTATCCCATGCATAGTCGCATAAAAGGGCGCCGTATCTCATACGGAGTAACTGCATCGAATTCGGTTGGGATGACGCACTTGAGCTCGGGTATTCGGCGAAAGGCGGCCACGTACACACCACAATCCACGGAACAAAAATGATCAAAAAATTTACTTATCAAAAAACCACGAAAAAAAAGATGTATTTATTGTGTTTTTTTATTGGAAGAGATTCTTACATGCTAGATGGAGCTTGTTGCGGGAGATTGTCTACATTCACAATGTCAAAGTTGTCGGTTTGTTCTCTATTACCCCGTAAGAAGGATGTGTGGCAAAATCTATATCCGCCTTCTTCTCATAGAAATCGATCATTTGTATGTCGTGTGTCACTAGAGTAGCCAACATTTTCACTCCGACTCTAACGACTGACATCATGCCTGCAGCTCGGTATGAGTTGTGTACGTAGATGGACCTGTTTGTAAAAAGAAAAAAATAACAAAAAAACAAACATATAAAATTTGTAGAAAAATGAATGATCTTTTCATTGGATGAGCAGGAGACTGTCGATGAATGATATCACAACCAAAATCCAGTGATTTTTCCTCTTTTATGTTGACGGGAATTAGTACGTTGTCAACGGTATACCATGGTACATTAGCCAACAGACTCGTGCCCGTTAATGTACTCACACGTTCATCTTCCTTCTTGGCGACACATGTGGATGAATCGGGTTTTCCCAAGATTTGTAAAATAAAGAACTAAAATGTGAAAAATACTGGTATAGTTGGTGAATCTATAGTTCACGTTATTGTGATACTTCCCCTTCTTGCGTAGGTAGTAGAAAATAACATCAATATGCTGTAAAAACATCAATTCAGTGACTATAATCAACACTATGTTCAAAACAAATATTCTTTGTATAGATATCAAAACCTCATCAGTCCAAAGTTGCCCATCCATAGATAACAAGTAGAACCGTTTGTCGGCTACCGTAACGCCTAAATGAAACCGAAGTTCGGCATCCGCAAGATCGAGTCCTTCCTTGTTCTTTCGTAATGATTTTCATTTGGCTTCGTATATCAACAATGGAAAGAACATACGTTAAGTTTATTGATAATTGAATTCGGAAAAATAAAAAAACAAGTTGTGACAATAAGTACCTTTTGTCATGCGATTTGATAGATCCTTCTCAAGCCACTTTTGATATTCTTGAAGAAACGAAGTATCTCACGGGGCATTTATAGGGTGGTCAACAAATGGGTGTTTTTTCGATAAATAAAGGACCGATATTTTTGGCGAGAAGAACCGCCCGAGCTAAAATTGGGACAATAAGGGGACGGAGTTATATTTGCTTGGTTTCCTTTCTCGGGCACCTGGATGGACAATGATCTCGTTTTTCGAGTTTGAAAACATGCCGTCTCACCACTTGAGCTTTGGCCCGCATTTGGTTGTACGGGAACTTGTTGTCCGGTTCTCATCACTTGAACTGGCCAACTATCGGTTGTACTCCAAGCTTGTTGTTGAGCCATTAGTTGAACTTTGGGTTGTTGGTTGTACTCCAAGTTGGATTGGTATCGAGAATCGTGAATCATCCCGAGACATGGTTCTGGGTTATTGTCCACATTCCGAGGAGTCCTTAAACTTGACAAATCGGTTTGATCATCGCGTGGTACCTTGGAGGAGGAGGACCAGAGGAATAACACATGCTAAAGAGTGAGTTGATTAGCAAGTCGCTACCATTTCCTCTGATGCGGTAAATTCAGCATTAGCATTCTCCATATCGCCGATTTGCTGAGATTCCTAAAAAAAAAAACAAAAAAAAACGACTGGTGTTTGTCAATTATTGCTTATCAAAACGACATTTTAGTACTTAAAAGCCACATTTCAGTACTTACATCAAAATTTAAATGGATTGGTGTTATGGGAACTCCATCTGTTTGTGCATCACTTTTAACTCCGATTTCTTTATCCACATCAACAACGTAAAAACCGGATCATTAATTGGCAACCCAACTCCCGCAACCTAAAACAATAAAAACATGGTTCAAATGAATTTAAAGGCATCAAAGAAAAAGAGATACACATATACACATATATAGTACCGTTTAAAAGTTAAAAGTTTCGTTAAATATAGAGAAAATATATGGTAAATATATCTGAAATATAGTAAAAGAAACCAGAATAAGTAACGATGAACATAATAATCAAAATACAATTAAAATACAGCCACAACATATATGAAAAACTAATATTAAAATATCAATCCAAAACAAATATAGCACGCTAGTATATATAAACACAATCATAACAAAATAGCACAAATAGATACATCAAAAAGGACACTACTAACAAATCACCATGTGAAAACTATATATGTAAATACACTAGGTAAAAATCCAATATTGTCACTTTGAATAATATCTTGCAAATATAGAAAAGTGAAAGAAAAAATGAGTACCACTTTGGATGACTCCTCTGCGGAAGTGGCACCACCACCTTGATTCTCTTTGGTTGAAAGCTTTCTCTGTACCGCCACTTTGATTGCCTTGATAAATCCCACCATCACTATGTAAGTCAGCTTTTAACATTGTGTCGCCGACCTTTAAAATTTTCCAAAAGAAAATATAAAGTCTTCCAATAAATATATCAAAATAACTTAAAAAGTAAATAATTTCCATTTTTAGTGTTGATTTTTACCTTATCTGGTGTTTGATTGCCCTTTATTGCATCTAACAACTTTTTGAAGTAGTTATCCATGTAGTCAAACACCTACGGTTTTGAAAGATAAAAAATAGAATTAGAATCGTTAATTACTTGACACAAAGCAATATGAAGTAAAAAAAACATATTGAAAACAAAACGCCTACTTCTTTCTTGAAAATCCGAATCTCTTCCTTATCGATTAAACTCATACGTTCGGTGCCGTAGGTGCATCTTGTTTCCTTGTCCCTTTTATCCCGCATTCCTTCCGTGATGGTTGTTTTGGAAGGAGGAACGAAGGAAGCCGCGTCCGTTTCTTGCCTCGCGGGGAATCGTAATTGACACTCCTTTGTTGCCGTTTGCCTTTGGACGGATGCGGTGGTGTGGTACTAAAATCATCGTAATCATCGTCTACCAAATCGGTATCATGTACACCATCAACTCCATGTTTGACGTACGGTATGTCATGTGCAACAGGAGGCAATTTAAGAGTTTCCAACTCATGGGGTGTTGGCACAACTTCCTCAAATCTACAGGACTGTGAACAACAAAATATAGAAACTATATTACCGTATATATCTACATTGGTAACATACTAAATTATATGAGGAAAATATAGTCAAAATATATTGATCACAAATGACTTATTTCATAAATATAGACAAAATATAATCAAAATATAGCATGTAAAACAAACATATTAAAACGTTAAATGGTAAAAGACACAAAGCTCGTTAAAAAACCTGCTTTTACCGGATTTTTATCTCCTCGAACATGCCATCCATCAATTTCTTGAATTCCGGTTTTCCTTCCGTAGTCCGCCGTTCAAAATTCTAGAATTAAATTCCCCGTCTTAACCGCAATGGTGGACGGGACTTTTGAGCAACATTCATACGACCATACTTGCATGCAAGCGGCAAACCATGAATCCTATAATATTTCTTAAAACAAGATATTTCGCGATGCTTACAACCAACTCTCTAAACGAATCTTTACCCCAAGGATACTCATTATATCTCCCGTCTCTACAACATCAAAATGGATCCTTGGTATGTTTGTTGAGTTCGGCTCACCACAATGTACCCACGTATTTATGAAATACAATATTGCCATCTTGATCGCGTCATCCCCTTTATCATCCTGCAGAGTCTTGTTGAAACACTCGATAAGCTCGTGTCTTTTAACCGGCAATTGATTCTCCCGATTTCTACCAAAATACTTCGCCATAAGCCTATTCGGTTTTGAGTTATCATAAACAAAATCATTTTCATCGTATACACAATCCAGCCCGGTGATCGGTGCAAATTCTCTAAGGCCAAAACGCGAACTTTACCATTTATTTCAAATGTAAAGCACCTATATACGCCCTAAGTTCTTTGACCATAAAGCACCGAAAAATCGTGCTTGTACATCCAATTCTTTGCATTACGAGATATTTACAAAAACAAGAATTCCTAAACATATCCATTGGATCCGTTAGTTTGCCTCTAATATCTTGCATTACATTAACATTCGTGTATCTACACATAGATGGTGCCACAGCAGGGTGCTTGGTAACCAAAAATTTAGATACCTGAAACAACATGCCAAAAAACACGTATGATTAACATATATCGACTAAATGTACTTAAAAATATATACACAAAATAACTGTCAACAAAATAATAATGAATGTACTTAAAAATCTTAAAAATCTTGTAATAGCTTGTCAACAAAATATACACAAAAATAAGAATGTACTTAAAAATCTTAAAAAATCACAGTTATGGTGAAGAAAAATACGCACGAAATAGCGAAGAAACAAGTGTAAAAAAAAAACACGGAAAATATACTTAAAATGCACACAAAATATAGATCTGTTTAATTCATAGATGCGTAATAAGCGAACAAAAAAAAAAAAAGAACTAAATATCTTAAAATACAACAAAAATATACCTCTTCATCATCATCCTCATCACATTACGTTTGGCTTTAGCAATTTTCTTGCCCTTAACATTAACAACATTGTCACCGGCCTTTCTCTTCTTTTGTTTCTCCATTTGAAAACATTTTTCAATTTTTCTTGTTGTTTACTCTTGAATCAACATATTCCTTATAATGCCTAGGATCGTTAATTCTTTTTGAACGATTCTCGCATAAGCTTTGCAATGGCGAGTTTGATGTTGAGAAATTCCCAAAGAAAAATTAGGAATCGCAAATTCGGGTTCTCTACCTGTATTTCTCATCGGAGTAGCAAACTTTCTTAGTCATTCCAATTGAATCTAAGAAAAAACAACCAAGAACAAACAACGATAGTTACTTACTTAGACTTGCATTCCCGATTCAAACGAAAAAAAAAAAACCCAAAATATAGGTTAAATACACGGTAAAAAATAAAAATACGTATAGAATCTTACTTTATTTTGGAAATTAGATTTGAAACGTGAGAGAAATCAATGAGTAGTTAATTAGAGATATAAAAGGAAGTTGAATAATTGAAAAGCGGATTTGAAATTGGATGAAAGTAATGGATATGGTGAATAATGGCTTATTTAGGATGAAGGAGAGGCAACGTTTTTTTTTTGCTTAAATTTAGGGGAGTGGGAAGTTATCGGATGAGTGGTAAAAGCATGGTAATTTATGTGAAGTAAATATGATATATTTTAGGCTTTAAATATAATTATTGAAAAGTTTAGTTATGTTCCATAAATAAGTAATAATGGAACCTATGCCAAGTAAATTTTACAAAAAAAAACTGAAGACACGCCAGATCCCATCAATTTATTGGGTTTCCTCGTCGATGTGACTAAGGATATAGTGGCCCACCTTCACAAGGAAACAAAAGGTTTTTAAAGTTTTGGGAATCTCAACCAAAATACCTATTGCATCGGTACCCGTAATGATATCTATTGACTTCGTTTGTGTGATGAATATTAAAAAGTATTGGCTTGTCTTAAGCATGTGAAATAATTGTATTTTACTGTATGGAAGTATCCCTAATTATTAATTAGGTCAGATATTATGGATCCTGGCACGTCTGAAATTTACCTATAACTAGTGCCAGAATGTATTGTGTGAGTTGTACTCATTCCGCAGCACGTTTGCACTATTATTATAAAATAATAATTGTAAAATTTCTGTAATTAGTTACAACTTGGACTTGTTTCTCAATTTCTCCTATTTGGAATGACTCTTCATCAGTATCTCGTTTCTGTCTTCTCTGGACGTTAGCATTTGATGTGACATGCAACAAATTCTGGGTTTCCTAGACAGAATATGGATATGCATGTGAATTTTTTTAAAATTTTAGAAAATATAACTCCCACTATTCCATAAAGTATCGCCTCAGTAAATCAAGATATAAATTGGCTAATTTTTTCTAATTTTATCCTTAGACAAAAATTACAAGTTAAAGTAACACCTAAATGATGATTGAAAAAGCCACATAGTAACTTGATATTATTGGATTCCCAATCTCAAAAGGTTTATTGCTTGTGCATGTTTGTTGCTTCCAAATGCACACGTAAGTATATGTGATCGTACAAGTAATATAGGATTTAAAGTCCAGATATATTGCCCACAAAAACTTATGATTAACCGTCAACTAAATTAAACTAATGTTAATTATCTAAACAAGAAATAAAATTCAAACTTATTTTTATAAACTAAATAAAAATTAAAGAAAATAAATAATGAACTTCAATGAAGATAGAGCGGAATTTTATCGGAGAGGAGATAGATCTAGAGTTATGACAACTAACAATCCAGTTGAGTCGCCAAATCGTTCTACCTATGGGTTACTAGCTGACGGGTTGATGTTAATATTATGACTATCTTCCGAGTTGCTCACAAGCCTGAATCTTCTTATACTTTATATTCCTATATTGGTCGCAGGAGGTAACAAAAAACGTATTTACTTCTTCGTGTTCAACTAAGCAAGGCTAAAGGGTATATTCCTATCTTCATTAGCGAAACAATTAATCGAACAAGCTCTATTTATTCTTATTACGCATGCAAATTCTCAATCCCTAGTTCAATTCACACGCCACAGATAGTATCTAATTATTTTGTCAAATAATCAAATAATTAATATCAAGAATAAATAAATAATCCAAAGATGGAAAATCAATAGATATAAACGACAATCAAACGTTATCTTTCATGCTAGTGTCAAAATCCTAGAACTAAAGAGTTTAACTCCACATAGACATGGAGGAAAAACAAAAAAACATCCTAATAAAAACGTAAAAATGAGTATTAAAGAGAATAAAAGGTAAAATCTTGTAACTTCAACCTCCACGGCGGCTCCAAGCTCTCTCTAGGTTAAAAGCTATATAAAAATCGTATAGAATATATATTTATAGGGTACCAAAAGGCCCGCACTTTTAAAAATCAAATCCAATTTAGACCGAATAAAAATAGCGCTCTTGCGTCACAGCCACATCGCGGGTGCAACGCGGAAGACCAACAGAGAATCAGAGACTTTAATATCCCGCGACAGTGCTGCGACGCACACTGGTGGTGAGCCACTGCCCAGGTACGTTCTCTTTTAATTTCATTATTTGTTGCCTGGGGCGTCATTTAATTCCTTTCAATTGTGTTACTTTTCTATTATTTATAAATCCTCTAATGAGAACCAGCAAAGCATCAAATACTTGTATCAAAAGCATTATAAATTATACACGTAATAAATACTTGTACCATAAACTATATAATTTGTACATTTTATCTAATTATTTTTTTATTCCACGTGGACATATGTCATAATACTTAATATTTAATCCCTTCTCATGTATAGACGTATGCATTTCAATTTTAATTTTCCGATACATTTATTTCCTCCGTGCACTTTTACTTGTTCACTTTTGACTTTTCGTGTTCTTACTGAATATTTATTCTCTTCTCATGTATAGACGTATGCAGTTCAATTTTAATTATCCTAGAAAAATTTATTTCCTTCGTGCACTTTTACTTGTTCACTTTTAACTTTTCACATTATTTAAGAATTAATAAATACCACGTGGATATATGTCATAGTACTGAATATTTATTCTCTTCTCATGTATACACGTATGCACCTCAATTTTAATTCTCCGACCCATATTTATTTCCTCTATGCACTTTTACTTGTTCACTTTTTGACTTTTCACGTTCTTGCTGAATATCCGTTCTCTTCTCATGTATACATGTATGCACTTAATTTTAATTGTCCGACACATATTTATTTCCTCCATGCACTTTTACTTGTTCAATTTTGACTTTTCACGTTATTTAAGAATTAATAAATGAAGTACACCCTCCGTCCCATATTACTTGGTCACATTACTTGACTTTTCATGTTCTTTAAGAATTAATAAATGAAGTACTCCCTTCGTTTCATATTACTTGGCCACATTACTATACTTGACTTTTCACGTTCTTTAAGAATTAATAAATGAAGTATTCTCTTCGTCCCATAGTACTTGGCTACATTACTAAAAATATTTTTCTATTCTATATTTTTCTTCTTCTTATATATAAACACCCAAGGTGGACGAACACAACAACAATAAGTCGTACAAAAAGCAACTGAAATTGTACTCTAAGCAGGGACTAACATGTGTACATTTCAGAAGTTGAACATTAATTCTACCTCTTGTGTGTTTACTTATTAAGTACCCACAGGTCGTTGTCTTAATTATCCTTTCATTTCTTCATTTGACATATGCTCCCTCTGTTTCAATTTAAGTGTCTACGTTTGACTAGACATGGAGTTTAACAAAATAAAGATAGACTTTCAAATCTTGTGGTTCTAAATTAAAAATGTGTATAATATAATAAAATATCCTTTGAATCTTGTGATTATAAACTTGACATGTATGATATTTGAATTGTCAACTTACTAAATATAAAAAGAGGCGGACATAACCAAAATAAGACAATTTTTATTTTTATTTTTTTAACAACAAATGCCCCAGTGGACGAACACAGTAATAATAAGTTGTACAAAAAACAAATGAAATTGTACTCTAAGCCAGGTCTAAAATGTGGACATTTCAGAAGTTTAACATTAATACTACCTCTTATGTGTTTATTTTTTAAGTTCTCCCGTGTCCGCAGTGTTTCAATTGTCCTTTCATTTCCTTCATTTGGCATATACTCCCTCTGTCTCAATTTAAGTGTCTACGTTTGACTAGACACAAAATTTTAGAAATAAAGATAACTATCTTGTGGTTCTAAATTAAAAATGTGTATAATATAATAAAATATCCTTTGAATCTTGTGATTGTAAATTTGACATGTAGGATATTTAAATTGTCAACTTATATAATAAATATAAAACGAGGCAGACATAACCAAAATAAGACAAATTTTAACAACAATTGAGAAATTAAGGGAAAAAATAAGATTAAAAAAAAATGGAGACTCACTAAAGAGAATCACGGTATCTTTTGCAAAATATACAAACCATAAAGATTAACTAAATTGAGTAAGCAAATTAATCATATTGGGCCCCGTGCATCACGCAGGCATAGTTTGCTAGTATATTTCTAATCATCGGCTCATGATGTTGTCTCCCACTTGCCTCCTTTCCTTTTATACTTTCTTTTTCTTCCGCTTTCATTAAATTTTGATCCAAATCTCTTCATCATTACACCGCTTTATTCTTACATATTAAGGACAAACCACAATAATTAATACTCAAAAGACAATTAAAAGTACTAAAATATGAGGCAACAATGAATAAATATATGCAATTTTTGGCCGAACATCAATGCTCTAATCAAGAGGAAAAAGTAATGTCTTTTTATTAGATAGGGGTAATTTGATAAACTTTACATTGCATTATTGATTTCTTAATATGCGTGTTTTTTATTAAGGCGACACTTATGGGACGGAGGGAATAGAGTTTAAATTCATAATTTTAAAAGTAAAATATATTTAATAATTAAAAAATTTAAACTCATCAATTTTAAATTTTAAATTAGTCCTCGAATATGTAGTTGGGGAGCCAACTGCCCTGTCCAGATTGAGGCACATTGACCCCTTGCATCATATGGTCTTGAAGATTAATGCAAAAATACCTAAGTTACTCCCTAAAACTATTTGAAAAAGTTATTTATACATATTAATTTTATAAGCGACCTATCAACTCCATATTCTTGTGAATCCGCGACTTAAGTAGCACAAAAAATAAAAAGTTGAACCAAACTAGTACAAAAAAAAAAAAAGAACAGAAGTAGTATTCACGCACGAATTTCGTGCATGAAAGGACCAAAGCGCAAAATTGCAGTACCGAGGCGCTTTCACGCACGAAATTAGTGCGTGAATGGGATCATTACTAGTATGCACTAATTTTGTGCGTTAATGTTGCTTTTTTTTTTTTTTTTTTTTTTGCCTTACCTTTCCAATCACGTTTTTTATCATACTTTGGGCAAAGATTAGTCATGTTTTAAAATCCCAAAATATCAATATTTTATATAAAACTTAATATCTTTTTTTGCGTACAATAATGTCGGCTCATTACATCAAGTCCACCTAAACGTTTGGATCGTCGTTTTAGGGGTTCTAAAGTGCCCCGAAGCAAGTTTTGAAACTTGTAATATTTATAGGGTTTTGATTTAAGTGTTTTATTATATTTGAATGTACAAATTTAAATATTTGATTTAATAATAATTGTGCGTGAAAGGGTAAAATACATCTTCCCACTTTCACGCACAAAATTTGTGCGTGAAAGGGTGAAATACATCTTGCGACTTTCACGCACAAAATTTGTGCGTGAAAGGGAATCATTAGGCACGCACAAAATATGTGCGTGAAAGGGTCGCCTTTCACGTATTTTAGGTTTATGTGGTAGTTGCCGCACTTTCAATTTACGATGTGAAACAATATATAAAGACTAAATATGGAAAAAAAATATGTTATTTACGATAAATTTTACAACACTAATGTATATACACTATCGATGATGGGTCCCACATGTAGTATGTCGGAGACTATCCCTAGGCCGAAGGCTCATACCATCCCCACTGCCCTCGTCATCATCTCCATCGCCTTTTTTCCTCTTAATAACCGGGCGCTCCAAGCCATGATCATCATCTCTTTGCCTGGCACGTGCTCCCTTGACTAGAACGTGCTTCTTCTTGGGATCTGGTCCCGCTGGCACACTCAGAACCTCAGGCTGAGTTAGGTACGGTATCTCGAACTCTACCTCGTCGGGAGTCGCCACCTCGTGCGCCGAAGGATGAACCCGAAAAGTATATAATAATTAGTACCATTTATTATTTATATTGAATACATTAACGTTATTTATTTAATAACTCGTGTGTCAACGGGCGCGAGTAGGCTCTTGAGACGGGTGTGGTGGTGAATATGAGGTAGTCTCCTGAACCTTAAATAATATATAAATAATTTAAATTTGATTTATTCTAAAACGGAACTGAAATAAAAAATAATTAATAAATTATTTCCACTTTATTGTAAAAGTCAAACCTGTGTGTCGACGGCCTCCATAGATGCCTGGTGAGAGGGCTCCTGAGCGGCCGCTGGAGCAGGAGATGCAGATGGTGCCACATCAAACACGAAGTCCTCGAACATGGAGTCGTCGAACTGCAAATGTAGGCCACCCTGTAGATCACGAACAGGCCGCTCACCCTGTGGATCACGAACTGGTGGATCTGAAAGTGAAGGCCAGGGCACATAACCTGGAAAAGGGTCCGGCGTATACAGAGGTGTCTGTGAAGTCGACGGCCGGGAATGAGAAGTCGATGGGATATCTGTCGACCGAGCCTCATCACCTCCGCCACCCCTAGCACCTCTCGCGATGGCCACCGACTCCTCGGCGACCACGGCTACCGTCGCCCCCTGTGCGGGGCACGGGGAACACGCTCACGGAGACGCTCAAAGTCACGTACTTGTCTCATACCAGGTCGCCGGCAAGCTCAATCATCCGTGCCGCGTACTCCGCCGTCTCGGGGACTCCGCACGGGCGGCTCTCATAGCGCATCGTCTGAACGGTCCGTACCTGCATATGTTTGTCAATATTAACAATTGAATAAATTTGTAAAGTAGTACATAAGACGATAGTTTAAGTTTAAGACTAATAAAACTTACCAGCGCCTCGTACGCTCCGCAAGCAGCTACATATCCCGTGCCATCCGGACGACGCCTGCAGGGGTTGCCAATAATGATGCGAGTGATCCGCATGTACCACTCCATGTACACATGGATGGGAGTGTCATGTCCGACCACCACTAGCCTCGCCATCCTCACATCCCAACTCTGGACCTGCTGCTGCATATGGAGTCGCCATGCATCATCGACGCCCGCACGCTCGTCCCTCGCATAGTGTTCATGCTCCCAAACCGTAGCCACAGGTATATTTTGTACATACCCAAATTGCCGTAACACGCGATCGGGCGCGTGATACTCAACGATATCCATATGTATCAATGGACACCGCGACATCCATACGTGCCGACTCGCCTACAAAACGCCGGCAGCCTCATCCAAAATATGATCATACGGCGTCCATATAAAAAACTCGTAAAAAGAATTGAACTAGTTAACAACAAAAGACTAAAATAGTAGTTATGTGGTCTAGCGTGAACTAAAATATGAACATACCGTCGCGCCGTCATGCGGTCTAGCCGATCCCTAAACGGGAGAAGGCCGTGGTGCGTCTCCACACGTCGGCGTACGCTCGCGACCATCTCCGCGCGTACGGCATCGGACAAGAAGATAGTCGGCCGGGAGGTCAGCTGGTATGGGCTGAAAAGGTCTCAACCTAGTCCACACCCATATCTAATATGGTCAATTAAAAAAAAAAATATCAGTCGTCGTTTTAAATAAATATATTTTGTGTATAATTACACACACTTAAATATATTACTCCGGTTAAGTGAGCAAAACGGCAGGACCTCTAGCCTCGTGCCCATAGAACATCGGATAATCCTCGATACACGTAGCCAAAGACAAGCCGCCTCAACTATAACATCCTATCTCGGCGAGATCGTCGATATACCGAAGATGCCTCAAGCTCATATGCGAACCCGTTGTTCGGGAATAGGATGGCCCCGAATACGATGAGTAGGTATAGACGCGCACGTCGATCAACATCGCCCCGAGGCGTGTCCTCTCCAATCGGATACCGCATGTCCGCGAGGCGCGAGCGAGCGTAAAGGGCCGACAACAAAAGCCGACTTCTCGGCCGGATATATGACCATCCGTAGCCGCGAAACCGCGAGCCTAGTCAACTCGCCTCGGTAAGGCGGGGCCACGTGAGGCTCCTCAATATACAACGGGCGTCCATCAACCTCCGTAGCCCATAAATGACCTCCACATCCCAAGGGTAATGGTAGCCTCACCGGTGCGGAGATGAAATGTGTGCGTCTCCCGGCCGCCACCTCTCAATCAATGCCGTCACTAGCGACCTATCGTGCCGTACCCGACCAACTTCGACGCACGGTAGATACCGCCCCGACGTAGTATATCCAGACACGAGGACGTGGTGGGCGAGCGCCAAGATCTCCCATGCCGAGTCCCCTAACCGGGTACGGACACCGAGACTCGTGCCGTACAGTGCTCGGATGTCCATATATGCTGCGATCTATGCTCGGCCGAAGATACAAGAACTCTCGGTCGAAGTGGCCCCGGATCGACAGGGTGGTGATCCATCTATTTTACGCATTTTAAATAAATCATTAACTAGTATTAGTATTAGTTATGTAATCGTTATCGAATATTTTATTAAAGATCGTGGTGACCCATCCGTTTTACGTATTTTAAATAAATCATTAACAAGTAATATTAGTTATGTAATCTTTTATAGAAAATTATATTAAGGGTTTTCAATCCTAAGCTACGGGTTAAGAATCCTAAACTAAGGGTTTTCATTCCTAAAATATAAAGATAAGTCAAATAATTAACAATTAGTTAGCATACAATTAGTATAAATAATTAATAAATAAATAAATAACTAACTAATCAAATAATTAACAAGTTATTATCACATATTTAATAAATAAACAATTAAGTAACTAATCAAAAAATTAATAAATTATTATCGTATATTTAACAAATAAGTAATTAATTAACTAATGAAACAATTAAGAAATTATTAACAAATAAACAATTGGCTTAACAAAAACAAAATAAATAATTAGCCAGTCTAACAATTAATAAATACTTAAGTCACTAATCCAACAATTAACAAATACTTAAGTCGCTAATCCAACAATTAACAAATACTAAATAAATAAGCAATAAATAATTAACTAATTAACAATAGATAAACAAATAAAAAAAAATGAAAAAATGGGCAGCCCAACAAAGGTACCTGCTGCCCAAAAAAAAAAAAAAAAAAAAAAAAAAAAAACGAGTAATGCACCACAGTTATACAATGATCATACTTAGGGTAATAATATATTTAACAATGTAATAGAAAATTCATAGTGAAATACCTAGATTGAAGCTTTTTTTGAGTTTTTGAAATATGTTATACGCCGCTCTATTCCGAAATCCAACCTTAGAAACTTGTTCCTACACTTCAATATACCAAGAATATTGAGTTTTGGATTTAAAAATAACACGAAATTATCGTTTTAAGTGGGGTGGGACCATCGGAACGAGCTTTAATGGGGGTGGGGAAGGGAGCTTGATCATTGTGGGGGGAAGATGGGGTCAATATATGTTGACTCCATTCACGCACTAATTTCGCGCGTGAAAGGCCCGATCCGCAAATTTGCGTTTTTGTCCTTTTAAATACGCACGAAATCTGCACATTTGCAGTTTAGTCCTTTCACGCACGAAATTCGTGCGTGAATACTACTTATGTTCTTTTTTTTTTTTTTGTACTAGTTTGATTCAACTTTTTATTTTTTGTGCTACTTAAGTCGCGGATTCATATTCTTGTTAGAAGTGAATTTGTTTTCCCCCAAAAATGACATGACAAAGAATGTACTATCACATTCCTACACTCACGTGAAAAGTAAGAAACGAGTTTAAAAAGGCTAAACCACACACGGGTCATCTTTGAATTAGATGTTGTCAACTAATTACGCTTTAATTCATTTTAATTACTTGTGTGTTTTCTTATTCCTTCTCTTTCTTTTTTTCCTTAGGGCCTGTTTGGAAAGCCACCCAGGTAATTGGAATTGGGTGTAATTGTGTGTAATTACACGGGGTTTGGCCTGTTTGTTTGACCGTAATTACACATAGGTGGGAATTGAGTGTAATTGACAGGGTGTAATTACACCTCCAATTCTCAAGGGGTAATTTGAGAATTTGGGTGTAATTACACCCCGTAATTACTGTGGTTACTTTTTAGTTTGTTTATTTTTTTACTTTAATTTATTTTTATTTTTAATTTATTTTATTTCTATTATTTTAATTTTTTTGATTTTTAATATTTTTTTATTTCTATTATTTTAATTTCTTTTTTATTTTTACTTTTTTATTATTTTTATTTTTTAAAATGTATTTTTCTTTTTATATTATTTATTTTTCATTTTCTTTCTTTTCATTTCCAACCTTTACTTCTTGTGATTCCATGTAATTGCTCGTATTTTTTTATTTTTTTATTTTATTCATTTAGCATAACCGTGTTATTATTCTAATATTTGAAACTACACCTCTTAATATTGGAAAGAATGAGTTATTAACAAACTTGACATATAACGTGACGTTATTAAAGTAGAATTTCATTGTGAATGGGGTTATAGACTTATATTTTTCCTTTCTTTTGAATTATTTACTTAAGTTACGTTGGAACTTACTTATATAATGTTGTAATTTGACATAAGAGTATTATGTTAAACTTTTTCTTTTGGTTTTTGAATTTAGGTTATATTTTTAATTTTAAGTTATTTGCTTTTACATTGCATGTTGTTTATTTTTCACTTACATTTGATGGATTTTTTGTGTCAAACATTTGAATAATGTTATGGCATTATATTTATTAATATTATTTTTTTGTCAAACATCCAATCCATGACGTTCTCACAAAAAAGTCTTCTTTTAAGTTTTATAATTAATTAAAATTAAATATTAATTTGAAAAATATATATCAATTATTTTTGTTACAATATTAGTT
Source organism: Lycium ferocissimum (assembly GCF_029784015.1). Taxonomy (NCBI): domain Eukaryota; kingdom Viridiplantae; phylum Streptophyta; class Magnoliopsida; order Solanales; family Solanaceae; genus Lycium; species Lycium ferocissimum. The sequence goes on from NC_081347.1 coordinate 63,067,624, forward strand.
ACAAATATATGATTATTAATTAATATATTTTCAAGAAACAATGTGTTATTAAATAACTAATTTAATATCATTTATAAAGGCAATATTTTTTAAATTTTAATTTTAAATTTTTTATAATTAAATTTTATTTTTAAATTAAGCGACCGTGTAATTACACTTGTGCAACCAACAAGACGCTTGTAATTACACTGTAATTACGTTATGACAAACAAACAGGTCATTGTAATTACACTACTGTGTAATTACTAGGCTGTGTAATTACTACCTTAGTAATTACACCAATTCCAATTACCAGGTGGCTTTCCAAACAGGCCCTTAATCTTCTTCAAGGTTCGCGCCTTTCATAACCTCGCCATAAACTTTCTTTTAACTTAACCCCCTGTTTGGATGGTGGTTTCCCGTGGTTCATTAATGTATGGTTTTCTAGGAAATCATGTTTGTTTTCATTATTCTTAAAATTATGTGGTATGGTGTTGTAAACCCGTGGTTCATTCCATGGTTATATAACCATGAAAAGTCTCAATTTTTGAAACCACGAATTTGGTGATTTTTTCGTGGTTACGTATTTCATTTCTCCATTATACCCTCCACCATCCACCCCACCCCACCCCCACCCCCACCCCTGCCCTACACTACCACTCACCCCACCCCCGCCATTCACCCCAACCCCACCCCCGCCCTACCACCCACCCCCACCCTACCCCACTCCTCCGCCACCTACCCCCACCACCCCAACCACCACCCACTACCCCTCACCACCGCCCAACCCCACCCCACAACAACTCACCCCCACCCTCATCCCACACTACCCACCCCTCTACCACCCCTACCCACTACCCCTCACCACCACCCAACCCCACCCCCACAACCACTCACCCCCACCCTACTACCCACTACCCCCACTCTCATCTCACAATCACCCACCTCACACCACCCACCCCTCCCCCACCCACTACCTACTTATTTTTTAAAGTTCCTATTTTATTCTTTACCTGAATTTTATTAATATATATAAATTATTTCTAATTAAGAGTTAAGGGTATTTTAGTAAACTTACAAGTTATTATAAAGTACCATACAGTCAAACCAAACAATATAAATGTTATTAAACCACAACAAACGATACAGTCTATCCAAACATTGTATTCATTAATACAGTACAATACAATATAACACCATATTGTACCATACCATACTGTACATTAATGAACCACGGGAAACAACCATCCAAACAGAGGGTAAAACCCTAACTCCATTACTAATACCCAAATTTTAAAATTTATAACAACACTCAACCTCAAGTTTTCATTATTTTCAATAAATTCAATTCCAAACTACTCATGTACCACTGTCAAAAACTACATATATAATGTCATCATAGTGAAGCATATAAAACTGTTAGGGTCCATTTTCCGAAAATCTTGAGTATTCATCAAGAATTGACTACGACAGCAAAAAGTGTTTCTGTAGTAGCTTTGCAATTTTTTACTCTGATAAAAATCTCCAACTAATAATGACAATGAACATCTAATATTTAGGCAATTTCGTGCATATGAGAAGCTATAAAAAAATAGTTTATGTCCTTTTCCCTTCTTATAGTCAACATTTGATTTTTTGTTATGAAATCCAACAGGCTTTGATATTTGTAGGTTCCTAAAAGCATCAATGTAGCTAATTTCTAAACTTATCCACTATTTTTTAGTGTTATGACCTTGTCTAGTACACCTTCCTGCTTGCAGCAAACTTGATATTTAATAAACAAACCTTTAAGTTCTCTAATGCTTATATCTTTTGATCATTTGGATAGAAAAGAGGAAACAGACGCTCGAAGAAAGAACAGAAGGAAGGTATGAGGTCGTGGGGGTGGAGGTTATTCTAGTGAAAAATGAAAAAAATTAATATAAAATGCCATGTGTCAACACATAACTTGGACCGAATCCGATTATGGCATTTTAGAGGGTAAACAAATTTACTTCAAAGTATGTAAAAATTCTTCCGGACAATTTAAGGACCAACTTATGTATTTCCCAAGATTAATTTTTAGGGAGGCAAAAAATACTAGACGATTTTATTCTATTTATCTAAGTTTTGGTGGATAGAACTACCTGGTATTAATGTTTATGAAAAATAACAAGTATCGTAAAATTAGTCGGGTTACGCAAAAACTGACCTAAATACCACGATCATCAAAGAAATTGTGAAATAAAAAGCTCTAACTATCTATAGACAAGAAATTAAGTAACAAGTGTACGAAGAGGCATTTGCTTAACCAACTAGAGTTGTTGTGGGATGAATAAGTTCTATTCATCCTTAACTGTATCTCGGATTTGAGTTTTGGGTATGAAAAAAATTCGGTTAGGGAGCTCTTTCTCCTTAAATAGGCCTTAAGCGGCAAGAATCCGGACTAGTAGGAACCTCACAGATACCGAATACCAGATGGGAAAAAAAAATCTGCCTTAGGAGTCAGAGAGAGTGTGGACTAAGTGCATGGGCATAAACAAAGGCTTCTTACACTTCACTATCTACATCCTCGTCATCACAATCAAAATCATGTTAGGTATGGGACCATAGTTAATTACAACTTCCTTGACGTGGTGTTGCTCGACGTCTTTATTTTGAATGGTTCAACTAAACTCATCACTTTTGACTCAAATTATTAATACATATTTAAGAAATTAAAATATAAATATATCATAAATTGCATTATTCTGAACTAGTCGACTTCAAAACATTTGACTGCCTTTAACCGTTTCTTGTTCACCTCCATCAAGAATATAGAATGTTTTTTTCTAGTTACAAATTTTATGATTTTTAAGCTTGCGCTTCTTCCATTAAAAAGAATGATACTATTTTGTATTACTCCGTCAAAAAGAGAATGGTATATTCCTAATTAAGGTAGTTTGAAAATAATTTAATTTGACTCCTCATTATGTTCTTAATGAGAAACTTTTATATTCATACAAATGTTATGACATATGTAAGATCACAAATTTAAAAGTTTACATTTCTTTCTTAAACTCAATGTACTTTCAAATTAGGTCATATAATTTGAACAAATGAAGTAGTATTTTGTTAATCTCCAAGTGCATGGAGCTCACCGTGGAGATGGGGGCCCAAAAATGGTTTTTAAACCGTCTCTTGCCTAAGGCCTTATATAGAAGTTTTGGACGTTGTCTTGCCAATTTGCCGATTAAAGACTATTTTGGTCACAGGCGAAGTCAGGATTTGAAACTTGTGGATTCAAAGTTCTAATTCTTTAAAGTTACTGAGTTCAAAATTAATAATTTGTATGTATTTGACAAAAATTTAATACAAATATATAGTTCGGACCGAAGCCATTGAATTTGATCGAACCAACGCCCGAAGGGCTAGCTCCACCCTTGATTTTGGTTATTTGAGTGTAGTTCCGAATTATGATTGATCCAATTATATAAAAGAGGTTTAAATTTGTTGGACGTCGTCTTGCCAGCTTGTCAACCAAAAGGATATTTTGCTCATTTTAGTGTAGTTCTGAGTTTTTATTGTTCCAATTTTATAGAAGAGTCTTAGTAGGCGTTTGGCCACGAAAATCAAATATTTTTCACTTTATTTGAAATTTTGAAGTTGGAGTTGAAGTTGAAGATAGAGTTGTGTTTGGTTATAGTTTTTGTAAAGAATATTTGGTTGTTTAAATATACTGAAAGTGAAAAGAGTGAAAACAGATTTTTAGGTGTTTTTCAAATTTCAAATACAACTTGAAGTTGTATTTGAAATTTTCATGGTCAAATATTGATTTTCAAATAAGCTGAAAAATTCTCATGGCCGAACGGGTCTTTAAAGTGGTTAGACGTTGCCTTGCCAGCTTGTCGACCAAAGATTATTTTGGTCATTTTGAGTGTAGTTTTGAACTTTGGTTGGTCCAAATGCTACTGGAATTAGAGTTTTTTTCCACCGCCATTCGGTAGGAAATATGTGCTATAAAATATAATTTTTCCAACGAACCAGATCACTGAAAAAACGTATGGTGGGAAATAGATTCTCACTGAAACGCTAGAAAATTTCTTAATTTTTTCATGTGAAAATACTACTATTTTGATATTTCTCACCAATATTCAATGAAAAATATCTATTAAATATTTTTCAGTGAGAAATTTAGTGGGAAAAAAGAGATTTTTTAATAGTGAAAATAAGTTTAATTGTTGTTCATGTTATTTTAGCTTTTGACTGCCTTGACGTTTCTAACGCTTTGGCACAATCGTGTATGCTTTCAGTTGGTCCATCTCTCATTATTAGTGTGGCTGACAACTCTATTTGTCTTTTCTGATTTTTCATATGCTCGCTTTCAGTAGGTCCATCTCTCATCATTAGTGTGGCTGACAACTCTATTTGTCTTTCCGATTGTTCGGCTGACGACAAACCAAATTTTCTTGTACTCACCGGATAAGCGTAGTCAGCACGGACCCAACATTTTCTATCCTTAGATATTGCATTTTGATTTGGATAAATAGGATATTTTTGGGCCACAATATTAGATTCTGAATGAGAAAAAAAAAGTTAGATTTTGCCTCATTTAATAAAAATAGTTTGTGTGTCACAATATAATAGTAATTCCCCGCGAATCATCACAACTTTTGATGGATAGCAAAAACTTGCCTTGCCAAAAGTCCTTGAGGATTGTCCGGATTTTAGTAAAAATTATGTCATAAATTTAAAAATGACTCACAATTATAATTTAAAAAAAAAATGACTCACAAGTTTTGGTGGATTTCATAATACGAATGGTTGGGCAAAAACTTGCCTCATATATGCAAGCAAAATTCTAGAGGATCGTCATAAGTTCTGATGGATTGGTAAATCTCTCCTTATATGTGGGATTTTTATTATCAAATTTGTCTTTCATTAAACCAAATAACTATGAGTATTCAAACGTAATAAAGCATATTTTTTTTCAAATATTATAAAGTTCAAGAAATGAATAATTTTATATTTCAAGATTCATTTATTGCAGCAAGATCGAAGGTAGCAACGCGATGTGAAAATTAAATTATGTAAAAACGGTGAACGAATTTAAGAATTCCTTAATTTAGTTTTCATATATTTTGATAATAACCTGTTTCGAAAAGAATATTTATCATAACACACAATTATTTGCTAGAACTCTTGAGATTCAACTTCGTTTTATTAAGGTCAGAAGGAACACCCAGGTCATCGATTCTAATTCGTTGTTAGTTTCAGACTATGTAATTCTGAATAAAAGAATCTACAATTATAGCAGTATGTAATTTATTAAGAAAAAGGATAATAATCATAATTTAATGTCAAAACAATTGAATCTAACAAACCTATGCTCTGAAAAATGAAAATAAAAGCACTACGCGTCATTAGTACATGGAACGAATGATGAAACGGGAAGTTAAGCCCGTCGAAAATCAGAATTATTTCCTAGCAATTGTGTTTTTAGCTTAAACATACCCTTTGAGAAAGATAATTTTAAGAAAATAATTATTACTTTTTTTATGATATAAATGATTATATATTTTGGACTAAATCTAAAAATTTAAAATATCCAATAATATGACCGGGGGGAGGCAATAATGTATATATACAGCGAAAACAAATTTAAACTATGAACAGGTTCATAAATATGATTATATGAGCAATGGGCAAGTTAATTGGAAAAAGTTGTTGGCCATAATCATAATAATAAATGACTCCACTTGAAATCAATGCAGCTATATCAAAGGGCTAAAAAGTCAGCACAGTAAAAAAACTAATAAAACATCTACAACAATCAACTTATTTGGAGTAATTACCTAAATATGAAATTACCTAAATACCCTAAAAATTTATCCCTTTTGTATAATAGTATAAAGTATAAATATAAAAAATACAAATATAAATGTGGGCCGCAGTTGCTTTTGCTATTTCACGTTCAATCCTTTTTTGGTTCCCTATTCATTTTTTTCTTTTTAATATATGTGGACCCCATCTTTTAATTTCAGTTGACCATTGAGGGAGTTCATGGTCGACGACGGTCCTGGCATGAACTCCCTCTTTTGTAAAGTATAAATATAACTTGCCATTTTTCTATTTTATATAAGCGTGAAATTGGGACGAACACAGCTACACATATTGTACCAAAAGTTGTATGAGTTATACATTAAATTTAGACATATTTCAATTGTACTTAGTTTCTTTCCTTTTTTTTTTTTCCAGTTGTGGGTCCATTTTGTTTAACAAGTACTACTACTTGGTTTGTCAACTATACACACGTGTATTCCACTTTTACGTTATCATATTTCTTTACTTCTACACTTCATTTTATTACTCTATTATAGAAAGCACATGAAATTATACTCTAAGCACGGACTAACATGTGTACATTTCAGAAGTTTAACATTAATTCTACCTCTTGTGTTTTTACTTTTTAGGTTCCCACATGTCCACAGTGTCTCAATTGTCTGTTCATTTCCTTCGTTTGACATATATTCTCTCTGTCTCAATTTAAGGCCCCCTTTGAAACCATGTTTGGACATGCAATTTGGATATTTTAAGTTGTATTTTCTCTTATAGACATAAAAATCCCACAAATTGTGAAAACTATCAAAACATTCTCAATTCTTATACAATCTTACCAAATGAGCAAATCATAGTTTATAACAAAATTAGTACACTACTAGAAGGCTTTTCTAAAAAATGCAACATCAATTAATCAAACTTTACTTCAATAAAAACGAAAATTTAACATGAATAGTAATGTAACTACTATTTAATATAATCTTTCCACATAAATTAAAGGTCGATAGACATAAATAAAGGTTGGTGAAAGTTAATGAGATTGACAAATGATTGATGGGGGTAATTATTAAAAATATTTACCAACTTATGGGTTTTTTTACAAAATATAAACTTATGGGTTAAATTTTGTATTTAAAAAAGTTGAAACCATGGTTTCAAACCCCAAACCATGCTTTTTGGATGATGGTTTCAAACCATGACTGAAAACGCACGTCCAAACGCTGGTTTGAAATCATGATTTGAAAATTGATGGCCAAACGCCTACTAAGTGTCTAAGTTTGACTAGACAATAAAAATAGACTTTTGAATCATGTAGTTTTAAATTAAAAATGTGTATAATATGATAAAATATCATTTGAATCTTGTGATTATAAACTTGACATGTAGGACATTTGAATTATCAACTTACTAAATATAAAAAGGCGGACATAACCAAAATAGGACAAATTTTAACAACAATTGAGAAATTAAGGGAAAAATAAGAGGACAAGAAATAAAATATGGAGACTCACTAAGGAGTTTCATTTGTGGATTGCTTCTTCGCTTAATCACTTCTCCTCTTAATTTTTTCATTGGTCCTCTTTTCTTTGATATTTGGTTTTCCATTTTGTTTCTTATTTTATTCTTCTTTGCAATTCTCTGGTTATTGTTTCTTCACTCTTTCAAAATTTATTATTTTATATTTTCATTTAGCAATTTGAGAATTTTGCTTAGGGATTAAAATTATGTGATTTACAATATAATGTCCATTTGTTAAATTTAAACTTCTACTATTCAGAAGTTTAACATTAATTCTACCTCTTGTGTGTTTACTTTTTAGGTCCCCACGTGTCCGCAGTGTCTCAATTCCTTTCATTTCCTTCATTTGGCATATATACCCTCTGTCTCAATTTAAGTGTCTAAGTTTGACTAGACAATAAAAATAGACTTTTGAATCTTGTGGTTCTAAATTAAAATTGTGTATAATATAATAAAATATCTTTTGAATCTTGTGATTATAAACTTGAAATGTAGGATATTGAATTGTTAACTTACTAAATATAAAAGGAGGCGAACATAACCAAAATAAGAAAATTAAAAAACAATAATTGAGAAATTAAGGGGAAAAATAAGAGGAAAAGGAACAAAATATGGAGACTCATTAAGGAGCTTCATTTGTGGATTGCTCCTTCGCTTAATCGTTTCTCCTCTTAATTTTTTCATTGCTTCTCTTTTCTTTGATATTTAGTTTTCCATTTTGTTGTTTATTTTATTCTTCTTTGCAATTGTCTGGTTATTGTTTCTTCACCTTTTTAAAATTTATTATTTTATATTTTCATTTAGCAATTTGAGAATTTTATTTAGGGATTAAAATTATGTGATTTACCATATTACCTCCATTTTTTTAATTTAAACTTCTACGATTTAGTCAATGATTGGTTAGGATATATCCTAAATCATTTTTTAATTTTTTTTTGACTAAGTCTCTTCAAATAATTAAATTGACTAAATATGGTGATTAATCAAGTTAGGCTCCGTGCATCGCACAAGCATAGTTTGCTAGTCTATATATGTTTATGGCAAACAAACAAACCGTTTTGTATTTAACTTATCTAACCCATTGTCCATAAGAGCAAATTTAAAATGTTCACGCTATTATTAGCCTTCATTAAACAAACCTTTTTGTACTTAACTTATCTAACCCATTGTCTATAAGAGTAAATTTAAATGTTCACGCTATTATTAGCCTTCATTAATCTTCTGCTTTAATTTCACTAACTTATCTATTTATATCCGTATATAATATAAAACCGCGAAATTTCTGACAGAATATTATTCATTTCTTTTACCTTTGAAAATATACTTTACATTAAATAAAATTTTAATTTAATTTGTTTTGTAATACTTAAAATTTAAAATCACCCTAAATTCTTTGCTATTCATTTTAAAATTTGTGGGACAATAGTTCTTCGTCTATTGAGCTAACTAAAAGGACACAACATTCATCATTTTCAGAAAATGTTCTTTAATTTTTATTCTAAAATTTTATATAACTCAAACACATATGTAATGACGGTATCAAACCTAACTTCAGACACTACATGTCCAAAGTGAGTATATGTGTAAAATTCTTAAAAAGGTAAATATAGATTAAATGACGGTATCAAAACAGACTGCCCATAAAATTTCTACCTCCTTTTATTTTGATGAAGGGAGCCTTTATTTTAACGGGTCAAGCAATTGTGGCCATATGGCCGACACGAATCGGATTCTTCAAGGCTCAATAACCATGTTTTTGTTGAGTATGCGAACAAAGTTGTCTCACATTGGTAGTTGGAAAGATTGAGAAACAAATAAGGTGTAGGATCTCTTAATGATGTTAAACCTTTTGAGGAAAATTGTGCGGGCTTGACTCAAAGTGGACAACATCACACCATGTTAAGAGTATCTTCGGGCTGATTTAATCCAACAACTGGTAGCAAATCCCAAGTTCAGCGAAACGAGTATGATGAAGGCAAATGATGGTGTGGGGCTCGGTTTACTTCTCCTTACAAGCTTAGAAGCGCGCGCACACACAAAAAAAAAAAAAAAAAAAAAAAAAAACCTTGTTGCGGGCTTCGGTTGCTAGAAATACTCAGACGATGTGGGTGACACACGTTGAATCTCGAAAATTGACTTGTTATGGTAATGAGCCATGTAGAACTTAGTTCAAGTGAAAACTCGTTGATCATGGTGATGGGTCACGTGGAATGACTTAGTTCGAGGGCAGATTGTTGGATGTGTAACAAAATTCCACATTGGTGGCTGAACGGACTGGGAAGCTACATATAAGGTGTAGGATCTCTTAATGGTGTGAGACCTTTTGGAATTCCATACGAACTTGGCCCAAAACGGATAATACCACACATTGTTAAGAGTATCTTTGGGTTGATTTAGCCCAACTATCTTTCAACCATTCTTTCAAATCGTTCCTATCTTTTTGGGTCGTAGGTTTTGTCTTTTTCAAGAATACTAGTTACAAGAGCAAAGAGCAAAAGCTTGGTCCCTCTTCATGGTTAATCCAGATGGAGTCTAGGTTTATCAATTTTGGTAACCGTCATTTATTATAGAGATTTAATATTTATTTCCTCCTCTGCAAATGTGAGGGAACATTTCTTTCATCACATACTATTTGAAATGTCTCTGAGGTTCTCTATGAGGGCTCAATTAAATGTCATTTTCATCTTCCTATTGTACTTGCGGCAGAGGCAGATTAAAAATTTAAATTTTATGATTCCAATCTCTAGGGTTCTTAGCATTAAATTCATTATGTTTTTGAATATGCGTTCATATATACTATTTGTTGCAATTTTTCCGTTTCAAAGTATTGAGTTCAGATGCGTACCAATAGTGATACTCTACATTCACCTTCTACATCCGCCTCGGGAGCAGGAATTCAAGCAACTTGATCATACAAATCGATAATTCCACTAAATCTTGCAAGTTTGCTGTAATACTTTGGTGGTATCAAGTGGGCTAAGCAGGAAAAAAAAAAAAACTTGGGCTGAGCCCAACCCCAAAACTAAGAAAGCAAAGACCCATTTGCTTACCACTGAGCCCATGATTTTTCATAGCTCCTGGCGTATGACTTGATCTGGGATTCTCGTCATATATAATGATCATGAACTAAACTTTTTACAAGTTCAACTTTTGGAATATCTAGTAGTAATAGGTTTTAGGTCTAATGTTATTTTATGCACCTATATAATACAAGAAGGGCGTGAATTGAGTCGTACTTAATTTTTGTGAATTTTTAAAGTTTGTCTAAATTCTTAATTGACCTACGCACACTAATCGATGGAACTAGTTTTTGATGTGTTTCTAACTAGTTGCTAACACTATTAACTTCCCCAAAACAAATTATGTGATACTCTTTGAGCATCGAATTAAATGTGGTAGTACCACCAAAGGTTATGGTTGAGTGGTAAGTATGATTCCTAATCAAATGTCTTGAGGTCGAGATGAAAAATGGAGTCACATCTGGTAGGTAAAACTTTACCCCTCAAAATTGAGTCATTCCAACATGAATCAGAAGCCGAGCCTTTAAATGGATACTGAACACCAGGTGAAAAACAAAAAAATATGATAGCAACAAGAGTTTGCGCCAACTATTGACCATGACAGTCAACAAGAAAAAGGATTTTTCTGTGGTTGCCTCTAGCTTCAAAAGATATATTACATCCGTTTCAGTTTCTATGACAATATTTTTTCAGTTCATTTCAAAAAGAATGATAGCTTTTTAAATTTAAAAATAGTTTTATTTAAACTTTTAATTTACTCTTAATGAGAAGTTTTCTTATGGGGAAGCTTTTTTGCCACATAAATATCATGGAATATTTAAAACTAAATATTTCAAAAGTATACATAGATATAAGTTACACGAATTTATGCTATAATCATTTAATTTTGGCCTTGTTAGCTAAGTTTAACAAATTTAGACTCTCGCCGGAAAATTCATTCTTCTCCATTTTCCATCATCTTTTATTGCTAATTTGTGGTTGTAATTGTGTGGGCATTGTTCCATTGAGTTTATCATGTATATTCTTAAAATGATTTGGGGTTTTTTGGATGAAATTTTTTGAAGAACCCCCCTATGAATTTTTATAGCTTGAAAAAACAATTTGAATATTGTGAGATTGATATTAGAAGATTATATATCAAAATCAGAGTCATTTGGAGTTGATGTGGATCAACTTTAAAGGAAAAACATGTTAATGAAATTCTTATTTTTTCTCGATACAATTGGTAAAATTCTTATACAATAAGCTAAGGTGACCCATCAGGATTTTGTAGCCTATTCTAGCGGCTCGTCGGGATTGGTGATCATAATTCTGACAGCCCGTCAGGATACAAGGTAAGTTTTTCCGTCAGTTTGACAATCGCTAGACTTTGTGGCCAAAGAATTTTGGCAATGATTGTGATAAGGCAAATTTTACCCGTCAATTTGAAATACTGATGATTTGTCAGGATTTTGCTATGAATTTATTCTTGCAATTTTCTCGTTAACGAGGTCAAAATTTAAAAGGTGACACCGAAACATCCTATTTGAGCAACTCTTTCACTATTATGGCATATTTATAGTTTACAAACAGGATTAGGACTAGGAGCAAGCATTCCTGCTAGAAATTTCACGTAGACTTCCTCTTGGAGATCTTCATGTAAGAAAGCATTGTTCGCCACAAATTTTAAAAGTCTTCTTTTCTTATTTAAATTTCTGCTTACCACCTGAATGGAAGGGGATGTAGCATTAATTTAACCGACAGTCCACATATTTTTCTTCAGTTCAATAAGGAACGCACTTTTATGAGATAATAGTCAAAATACCCCCCAACGTTTGACCAAAATCCCAACTACACACGTAACCTTTGCGGGGGTCCTATTACCCCCCTGGACAAATTTTTTCAGTATTAAAATGCCCCTTTTTTGCTGATGTGGCAGAGAACGTGAATACACCGCCCAGTGGCGCGTGATGGCCTTCAAAAATCTGCATCTGACGTGTTTTGGACTCCAACTAAGCTGTCACATATGATGCCACATAGATATATTTAAATTCCCTCCATTTTTACACCCAACTTCTCATTTTTTAGCCCAACTTCTCATTTTTTTCTCAATCACAGCCAAACAAGCCCTAAACACAAAACCCATTTTCCTTTCATACCACACTAATTTAACAAGTACCACAATAATCCCGTGGTTTCTACCGATTGCATAGGAAATTAAAGATCGTCTATGAGTTTGAAGTGTAAGTTGCCAAGTGAAGATTTGGATGTTTTGGTATCCATCTCCATTTTTTTTGTCAAAATAATATCCATTATAAACAAAAATCTGAACTGAAGAAAATCCACATATGATTCCCAACAACTTGTTAAAGAACAACTTTCCACCATAAACGAAAATCTGAAGGAAAAAAAAACGAAAAATCTGAAGAAAAAAAAAAGGAAAAACTGAAAAAAAAAAAAGTTGAAAAATCTAATGTTGTTAAAGAAAATCTGATTGGAAGTTGCTTGTTTGGAGTTGCTACTTGTTGCTTGGTTGGAGTTGTTTAAGCACTAATTCTTTGAGTTGATATTGGGAGAAAATTAAACTCCATTGCTAGGAATTTGGAGAAAGCTATGAAGAACACCAAATGGGTTTATTTAAATTCTTCATTGTTTGATCAAATTAATGGATGAACTTTGTTCTATTAGGTGTTAGGAAGCTTCCTTTCATATTTGGATTTGTTTGGATTAGATTTGAGGAAGTTGGTGTGATTTTTTTTTTTCAACTTCTAATGAAGATGATGATGATGATGATGATAATGTTGATGAAGATGAAGGAGAATTGGTTATGGGTTTTTGGATCCTTACTAAAAATAGAGTATGGAAAATTGAGAGATTTTTTTTTTGAGTTGATTTGGTGTGATTTTTTTTTCCAACTCCTAATGAAGACGATGATGACGTGGCACGTGGGTCGTGCGCGTGTATACAAGCGCCGTAACGAATTGGGAGTTGTCATATTGATCGCCACATCAGCAAAAAAAAAGAAAAAGGTCATTTTGATACCGAAAAATTTGTTCGGGGGGTAATAGGACTTCCGCAGTTACGTACGCGTAATGATTTTGGTCAAACGTTGGGGGGTATTTTGACTATTATCCCCACTTTTATAGTAGATTGTAAGTACAACTTATATTCTCAGAATGTTCCAAATACAAGATGATATGCTACTTTGATCTTTTTATTTTCGAGTGTTTGTCTCTCTTCTTGTTTTCAAATTCCTCATCAATTTATACTTGATCTCCACACTTGAATTCTCGTTGATTTTTTTTTTTTTTTTTGGTTAGCATCACTAATCATTGGAAATTCAACCTTCAAAACTGAAACTTCAGCCATAATTTTGTTGTTCAATCTTCAGTTTCCTCAAGTTCTTTCCATATTCAGTTTTCCTAGCCGTTTTCTTTTCTTATATCTTGCAATAGTTAATAATATCTGCCATTTCAGCAATATTTAATACTTTCTTGATCTCCTAATCCTAGGTATAAATATAAAAATGGTTTCAGCAATAACTACTTCCATTAAAGAAATATTGATGATGATTTCTCCAACAATTACGTCCATTATCTTCTTATTTTATGCAAAAAATCACTGCACGTTAATTATATAAGTACATAGTAATATATTGGAGGTCGTTTTCTTCTATTTGGGGTGGTTGCCACATATCGAGATATGTCGGAGCTATCTTTATATAATATTAATTATCTTTCGAAGGGAAAAGTATAATTAGATAAGTTTCATGGAACAGTTGACCCCAATTCTTTAAGGTTTAATGTTATGACCCAGTTATGTGCGATAGAGTAATATCAATCTTTAGATCTTTTCTATTAATTTAACATTAGTAGTGATTATAATTGATACATATGTATACTACATGGACAAATTAATGATAAGCACGATCATAATTATCCACATAACATAACTTTCTTTCGCTTTAGATTGTTCATAAAATAAAATTTGTCGACAAATCATACATGTTGGATGTGATCAAACCATATTTATGAATTTAATTATTTCGACAATCCATATTTAGTAAGTTGACATTTCAAACATCCTAGATGATAAGTTTAAAACCACAAGATTCAAAACCATTTTAGTACATTATACACATCTTTAATTTAGGACCACAAAATTCAAAAGTCTCTTTTTATTTTTTAAATTTTGTGCTCAATCAAATTAAGACACTTAAATTGGGACGGAGGGAGTAATTAATAATAGTATATCTTTATTATTGTAATGTAACTACAGCTTACAAGTGGTCTAAAATTTGATAGTATACCTTTATTATTGTAATGTTACTGCTGCTTAGACGTAATCTAACATTTGATAGTATACCTTTATTATTGTAATGTAACTGCAGCTTACAAGTAATCTAACATTTGATAGTATATCTTTATTATTGTAATGTAACTGCAGCTTGCAAGTAGTCTAACGTTGGACATCTATACATTTTCTTTTCTTCTTTTATTCAAAAATCTCCATAGTGTTGGAGCCACCAGATACTCCTTTTTTCTTCTTTTTTTCTATGCATACCTTCAGCATTCGAAATTTCTATTGATCTGACTAATTTGAATTGGTCTCACATAAGATCTATTTGTTTAACCTTAAAACGTAGAACAGTTAAATTTATATGAGATGTCAAAGATATGTGACTAAATTCAATTAAGGATTTAAATAACGAGATATATGAGAAAAACGGACAAAGAATCAAATCTAACCAAGTGCTGGATACGTATGACTTCGGGCTAGGAAACCGAGGTCGATATCCTTTCGTTACGAGCTATCACGAGGCACAAATAAAATGAAACTCAAGAACAGATGGGAACTGATTTAATAAATTCTTATGATTGTTGATATGAACTATTTCTCTCCTTCTTGTTGCCAACCCTTTTCATGAATGAAGACCTCCTTTTTATATAGTAAAGGAGTTTCAAACCTAGTACAATTCTAAATAAAGCAAGTAAATCTGGTGACAGCTGCATCGCCGAGATCGTCGTCGAAATATCCGGGTGAGGGCGGATATTTCGGTCTTCTGTTAATGGCAGTCAATCGCCCTTCCTTTATCGCCTCATACTGGCCCGAGCTCGAGACCTCGTTCCCGGTGAGATGGTTGTGTTGCACCCGAGCATAACCGTGACGACGGGAAACCGAGCATGCTTGTGTCCTCGGTTTTACCCGTATACAGATAGTCCTCCCATTTCTCGTGGTGCAGTTACTGACGGCGGGAATGGACCCTTCATGAACTGAGCAGTCATCTCTAATTACCCGGGATGGAACCTTTAAGTCAAATCTCACTCTGCCCGATGCTGAGTCATTATTACCCAGCCGCCGAATCTTTTTGGGGAATCCTCCCTGAATCAGAACTCTTGATACGCTACAGGATCTCTTAAATCTCATTCTATATAAAGCCCATGCCTTCTTTCTTTCCTATGCATCCTCACTTCTCCAAATCTCACTTTGTTCCTCCTCTAAACCTACTGATATTCCTGCATTGAATCCCACAATACTCCTCGGATTTTCAATCTTCGTGTTCCAGTGGTGAAGATACGTATTGTTAAGGAGAAACTTCCACGATCATGGCTTACGTACCGTTACTGACTCGTGGTGAAGACTACTTTTATTCATGCCATCTACGGAACCGAAGATCCCGATAGAGAGTTAGAATCTATTACTGCGGGCATTGTCCCGTCAGGTTTTAGTTACACGAATGACCGTAAAGTTCTTCACCATCTTGACCCGGTGGAAGATTTCGAATCTCTTATCGATGATAGCGCCATTACTATGGTCAGGGAAGATTGCCATCTAGGCGCGGACGTTGACCTTCTCCCCGTTGGGGAGGGTGTGAAAATAACTCATCATATTCCTGGTTACTCGTTGCTGTACACGTATCCCTTTGCCATAGGGTTCGTCCTCCCCGTTCATAGAATAATCGAGGACTTCTGCCGTCGATATCGAGTACGTATCGGGCAGATCGCCTAGCAAATTTGGAGGCTCGTGTTCTGTATTGAGAAGTTGGCCAACGCGGCCGGAGTGGATTTTACCCTCAATCACTTGCTTCATTTATATATACCTCGGGTGATTCGAGGGGGAATTAGTTTGAGCCAGGATGTGGCTTCGTTACTTTTGTTTTTCAATTACCGGTCGTAGAGTAGGGTTTCTTCTTGCTTTTTTTCGATGTATCGATGTCAATCTCGCCGGGATTTTATGAAATGGGAAAAAATCTTTAATGGAATCTTGCAAACTGGTTGTTATTGGACTTTATCAAGCATCCCCCGTGTGATATTTTGTACCCAAACTTTTAGCATATGCCTTTGTTGTATTCTATCAATAATTGTTTATTCCATACTCCGAATGAACCCGGCGTGTTTTGCTTCTGGTTTGAATTTCATAGTTCATAAACATTCATTCCATAACCGAGTATCCGGTTAGTAAACTCGGCCAAGACCGGTTCGAAACAACACCCTTTGCGAGATATTTGTAAGCTTTTACCTGATCATGGAGGGGTTTGTACGAGGTCCCGATCTAGGTCTCTTCGGAAGGTCGATCTGTTCGAGCACGACCTGTTGGTTGAGCGGACCCCCCCGGTTGCTTCTCTCGTACGCTTCCCATGATCAGATAGGATCAAGGTCCCATCCGTCACATCCGTCTGACACCGACACGTGTCGGAGCCCCGTTGGCTCTGAAAGCGGTTGCAGAAGATCAACCGTCTCGGTCCCACTCTATAAAAGCGAGTTTCCTCCTTCTTTTTTCACTTTTCGATTTTTACCAAAGGAAATTTTTACCTTCGTGTGCTCTGAACTCTTTGATCTTCATATCTTCAAACCTTCAAACCTCCATACCTTCATATCTTCTTCTTAATTTCCGTTCCAATCTTCAAACCTTCATTTTAGACATTTTTATCTTCACACTTTCAAAATGACGAGCAAATCTTCAAAGGCTAAGGCCGGTGAGACATCCTCGGCTCCTAAACCTGAGCCGCTGCTGTCTGACTTCGTTCCTCAAGACTATTCGACAATTCGAGACTTCAAAGTTGAGAAACCTTCTCAGCAGGGGGATCGAGGTGTCGAAATATCCGTCTATCTGTGCACGATACCCCCGAATAAACTCGAACAAGTCAAGGAAGATTGTGGGTGGAAAGGGAAGGAGGTCGTTATTCCCGACCAAGATGAATCCATAACGACCCACGTAGATGGGTACTTGAGTGTTTATACCTACCCTTTCACCTTCACCACACTCGACCCTGTGGTGGTCGATTTCTGCAAGTGGTTCGAGATCACCCTCGGCCAAATTCATCCGTCGTTTTGGAAGATCGTTGTGCTCCTTCGATATTTTGCTACAAACACGAATATTCCATTCACGGTGCCACACCTTCTCCGCCTATACAGCCCCCGTGTCTTCAGAGGGGGAATGATAAAACTTTCCAAACGAGCAGCAAAAGCGCCCTTCTCCGGTTTAGACGAAGATAGGAATCGAGGCTGGCAAGGAAGGTTTGTCCGAATCAGGACAGCGGACCTGATCCCTGTTGACAAATTACCGTTTCCCGAGAAATGGAACCCAAAACGTAAATAAATTTACATCGATGTGATTCGGTCGCGTGCCCGCACCGATTCTAAACTTTATATTTGTTTGCGTGTATCCAGTGCTGATCCGAACCCTTGGTACGGTTCCTAACGTCGACCAATAGATTGGGAAAATATGTTCCCAACTCACTTACGCCGAACGCACCTGGAGGCATTTATCCCGGTCCCGTTGAGAGGCCGGGACCCATGGTAAGCCTTCTCCTTAGAGTGTCGTCCTTTCTGCCCTGTGCAGTACGCCACATTAATTTAAGTAACGACTGTTCTTCCCTTTGCTTCACAGGCTTGTCAAAGGCCACCGATCCGGGGCCGTGAAACCGCCGAGGCCTCGCCTCGATGAGCATAATATCGAAGCTCCTGGTCAGGGAGATCTGATTGTAAGGAGGAAAAGAAAATCCTCCGAATCATTTCAAGCTCCGTCCCAGGCTAAGAAAAGATCGAGGGATGTCACTCTAGAGGCCTCATCAGAAGATATCTCGGCCCGTGCTCTAAATGCTGAGGTCGTTGGTCAGTTATTGGACCATTCAGACGACGATGATCAAGTTTTGGGTGGGCATCGTCTTATTGACGAGCTCCTCGAGCATGATTTAACTAGTTCTGCTGCAGTTACTCCACCGTTAGTGGAAAGTTCAAGTCGAATCCCGAGTGATATCTCGAAGTCGACGGATGCCGGGATCTCCGGTCGAAAGTTGGGGTCTCTGATCGTACTTCTACCCGAAGTGCTGAAAAATTGCCAGCCGCAGCTGCTGGATCGAGGGAAACTTCCTCGGTATCAGGTTCTAAGGTACCTACTATCCCGCCTTTGTACGGTATTGGCTCCGTCCTCCCGATACAAGCTGTGGCCTCATCTGAAATGATAATTTGCATACAGGATTCTCCGCCGCCATTGGTGGATATCCCTGCCAATGATGAAAAGGCCAAAGGCGAGGTGACCGAGCAAAGGGCGGCCGGTCATGGAGATTATGAAATACCCGCTCCGGGCATGTCGGGTTTCGAGCATTTGCCCATCCCTGTGGTGGAGCATTTCGGGATTATTTCTGGTCCCAGGTTAGAGAAATCGTTTCCTGCCCCTAGTGTCGACCCGAATCGGAAGAGGCTAATTACTTTTAAGGTGCCGGCTGACATGAACATGTTATCAGGTCCTGTTGGGGTATCCAGCTATCTATATCCTTTGGTGTCCCAAGAGGACCGTAAGAAAATGGCCGAAGTTGGCGAATCGTGCCTGTTCAACGAGGCTCAGCACGCATTGAATCGGGTAAATCTCGTCCTTATATTCTTTTCACTCAGCTTTTAATTTCATGCCTCATTTTAATACCCGTTCCCTTTTCCCTCATAGGCCTCTGTGCTTCACCATGCGAGCTTCCACCGGCTTAGGCACGAAGTGGGTCGACTCAAGGAGGAACTCGAAAGTAAGAGTCAGGAGGTGGACGAGCTCATGGCCCTATATGAAAAGAAATTGCAATATATCTCGTCTCTTCCTGATCTCTCCCTCCTTAAATCGGATCTAGCAGCGGCTCGAGCGAAGCTGCCGAAGCCAATCGGGAACGTGACCAGTTGGCAGAGAAGGTAAGGGCTTTTGAAGTTTACAATAAATCTTTAATAGCCGATGCTAATGCCTTCTCTTCTCAGGCCCGAGCTTATGTTAGCCAGATCAACCAACTCCGGGTAGAGCTTGACGGGATCAAACCCGAGCTTGATTCCCTCCGCGAAACAACCGTTAGTGCTGTGGCTAAACGTGACGTTCTCCGGAGCGCTCTTCGGTCGTCGGAGGAACAAATGAACGGCCTTAACGCATCACTTGCTGCGGCCGAAGTTGAAAGGGATCGATTGAGCCAGGTCATCACCGATCTGCAAGCTGAGCATGAAAAGGCTCTCGATCAGATCTCGGGTTACGATGACATGTTAGAGCAGTACAAGGCCGACGTCACTGCTGCCGAAAAGGCAAGTAACCTTAGAGCTGAATATGAGCGGTGTTTGTCTCGAAGGAAGACCCTCGAAGAAGTTCAAGCCACTGGTGTGGACTTATCAAGTTTGATCGAGGAAGCAAAAAAGCTTGAGGCAGAAGCAAAGGCTGCGTTCAACCCCGAGGATTTGGATATTGACCTCGAGTCGACCGATGAAGAGGCCGAGGAGTCGGATGAAGAATAGTTTGGGGGCCTTGCGCCCTCTCTTTTATTTTTGCATATTTGTTTTGAGGCCACTGTCTAAGCCTTTGTAAATCTTGCTTTATATATGAATGAATCAAAATTTGTGTTTGATTTTGCAAGGTATTTCCACGTTTCATTATTTGCTTAGTTTATGTCTTCGTTATAATTTGCCATATTACGGCCAAAATAAAATTTGAATGGTAACGGCCCACGATCGAGCTTTGGTTCGTGCTATCGTTAGTCGCTGCTTTATTCATAATTTTCAAGACAGAACCGATTGTGATAATTTCGCGTTTTTAGACCGTGGTCTTTGACCGTTTTGGGTCGCAGCTTCCGAGCCTGCATTTGTTTTTTAGACCGTAGCCTTTAACTGTTTACGCCATAGTCTAGACCGTGTTCTTTAACTGTTATGCAATAGCACTTTTTGGTATTTGGCAACATTGGATCCTTTTGATCGAAGTAAGTTTTTTATTGAAAAAATTGGCCAGGGATGCATTCGTAATTGTTGCCGTGGCAAGAACAACCTAAGTGGACACGATTCAATCGATCGTTTGGTCCTTACATCTGATCCTATTGTTCAGGCCTTGGCTTTTACATAGTTAACTTGTGGTATAGCAGTCCCCTAGTATTCGAGTTCGAAGTATGAGGGCTCGGATACTACTTGATCGGAATATGCAGTCCCCAGTTTTCGGTTTCTGATCTATACTCTACATTCGTAGCACGCTGTTCGGCGCTGCCTCATTAAAAACCTTGCCAAAAACCCACTTCGGGACAAAACGGTCGAAGGGAAAAAGAGTGCAGCACGTGCTTTCAGTCCTAAGTCTATGACTTCCGAGTAGCCGGTGTGCTGTTTTCGCTGTTTCTCGGGCTGCATCCCTGCATGGTTAGATCGAAAAAGAAAGAAGCAAAAAGAAAGTTATTCAAACCTTTAACAATAATATCACTTTAGGTGTGCCACATTTCAGTTGTTTTTCAGCCTGTGTCCGTCTTCATCCTCGAGCTGATAAGAACCTTTTTCGGTTATTCCCGTTACTCGATATGGACGTTCCCAATTCGGGGCTAATTTTCCTTTGTGAGGGTTCTTCGTATGAAGTGTGACCTTCCTCAGTACCAAGTCTCTGATTTGAAAATGTTTGAGGTTTGTCCTCCGGTTATAATACCTTTGCATCCTTTGTTTTTGTGCGGCTATTCGGATATGTGCAGCTTCCCTTCTTTCGTCCACGAGATCCAAATTGACGGTCATTGCTTCATGGTTCGAGTTCTCAGTGGCATAACGAAATTTCAGGCTCGGCTCACCAGCCTTAACGGGTATTAGGGCCTCGGCTCCATATACAAGAGAGAATGGAGTGTCCCCGGTGCTTGATCTTACCGTCGTGCGGTAGGCCCATAAAACCTCGGGCAGAACCTCCTTCCATCGATGTTTGAAACCGGCCAGTCTCTTCTTTAAATTCTGCAATATGATTTTATTTGTAGACTCGGCCTGGCCATTCGCGCTTGGATGGTACGGGTTGATAAGATTTTCTTAATTCTCGTATTCTTCAAAAACTTCGTCGACCTTGCTACCTATGAACTGCTTCCTGTTATCACACGCGATCTCCGCCGGTACCCCGAATCGACAGATTATATGATCGTAAATGAAATCGATGACCTCTTTTTCCCTGACTTTCTCGAGTGCCTGTGCTTCGACCCATTTAGAGAAATAATCAGCTCATGAGTAAGATAAATTGCCTTACCCGGAGCCCATGGCAAAGGTCCCACCATATCCATGCCCTATTTCATGAATGACCATGGGGAGAGGACCGGGTGAAGCTCCTCCCCGGGTCGATGTATGGATGGGGCGTGCCTTTGGCATTCGTTACATTTTTGAACGAAGGTTTTGGCGTCTCTCTCCATCTCGTTCCAGTAGTATCCTGCTCTGATCAATTTGCGGACCAATGAATCAGCTCCCGCGTGGTTTCCACAAATGCCCTCGTGAACTTCCCTCCGAACGTAGTTGGTTTCCCCCGATCCTAGGTATCTGGCCAAGGGGCCGTGGAATGATCTTCGATATAACTGGCTATCGACCAAACAAAATCTAGCTGCCTTGGTTCGGAGGGCTCTTGGATTCTCGGCATCCGATGGTAGCTTTCCGTTTGGAGATAGTCTATGTATTTGTTCCTCCAATCCCAAGTGAGGCTAGTTGAGTTTATCTCGGCGTGACCGGTCTCTATGACTGATTTTGTTAACTGTACTACAGCTCCGGAGGCGAACCCTTCCGATTCGACCGAAGACCCCAGATTTTCCAGGGCGTCCGCTTCATTATTTTGATCAAGGGGTACGTGCTCCAAAGTCCACTCCTTGAACCGGCGAAGGACAACCTGCAACTTTTCTTGGTATCTCCGCATTCTGTCATCTTTGATTTCGAAGGTTCCGTTCGTTTGGTTTGCCACCAAGAGAGAATCGCATTTGGCCTCTACGATCTCGCCCTCCCAAGCTTTTAGCCAGTTCTAAACCTGCAATCATAGCCTCATACTCGGCTTCATTGTTAGTTAAATTAGTAGACCTAATAGATTGTCTTATTATGTCACCTGAGGGGGGCTTAAGAACGATCCCCAACCCGGACCTCTTTACATTAGACACTCCATCTGTGTAAAGGGTCCAGACTCCCGTGCTAGTCCCCGAGGCAAGAAGCATTTCCTTGTTGACATCAGGGATCATGGCCGGTGCGAAATCAGCCACGAAATCCGCCAATATTTGGGATTTGATCGCAGTTCGGGGTTTTTATTCAATGTCATACCCGCTAATCTCCATAGCCCACTTTGCTAGTCGGCCTGAGAGTTTGGGTTTATGCATGACGTTCCTTAGGGGGTACGATGTTACAACGCATATGGGATGACACTGAAAGTAAGGTTTCAATTTTCTAGATGCACTTAACAAATCCAAAACGAGTTTTTCCAAATGCGGGTACCTAGTTTCGGCATCACCGAGAGTTCTACTTACATAGTAAATTGGATACTGCGTTCCATTCTCCTCTCGAACCAGGACACAGCTCACCGCGATCTCGGACACCGCCAGGTAAAAATACAATTGCTCGTTCGTCTTTGGTGTGTGGAGTAGAGGTGGACTTGATAAGTATCTTTTGAGTTCTGTCAAAGCCGCCTGACATTCGGGGGTCCATGCAAAATCAGTCTTTTTCTTGAGCAACGAGAAGAAACGGTGACTCTTATTCGAGGATCTGGAGATGAATCGGCTTAGGGCAGCTATCCGTCCCGTTAATCTCTGTACCCCTTTAATGTCGTTTATCACAGTGATATCTTCGATTGCCTTTATCTTATCCGGATTGATTTCAATTCCCCGGTTTGACACCATGAATTCGAGGAATTTACCCGATCCGACTCCGAAGGCACATTTTTCGGGTTCAGCTTCATGTTGTATTTTCTTAATATGCTGAAAGTTTCCTGCAAAAATTTCAAATGGTCCTCTGCTCGCAGGGACTTAACGACCATGTCATCTATATAAACTTCCATGGATCTCCCTATTTAGTGTTCGAACATTCGGTTGACTAGATGCTGATACGTTGCACCGGCATGTTTTAAGCCGAAAGGCATTACATTATAACAATATGTGCCGAACCTAGTTATAAAAGAGGTTTTTTCTCGATCCTCCGGGTCCATTTGTATTTGGTTGTATCCGGAATATGTATCGAGGAAACTCAACGTGTCGTGACCCGCGATAGCGTCGATCATGCGATCGATGCTGGGCAAAGAAAACGAATCCTTCGGACAGGCTTTGTTTAAGTCTTTATAATCTACGCACATTCTAAACTTATTCCCCTTTTTAGGCACTACCACAACGTTAGCTAACCAATCCGGATATTTTACCTCTCGAATGGACCCTATATTAAGGAGCTTGGTTACCTCGTCTTTGACGAATGCATGCTTTACCTCAGGTTGTGGCCTTTCGCTTTTGTTTGACCGGGGAAAAACTCGGATCCAAGCTCAACTTGTGTGTCGTCACGTCCGGTGGGATACCTGTCATGTCTAAATGGGACCAAGCAAAGCAGTCTGAGTTAATTTTAAGAAACTCAGTAAATTCTTTCCTGAGCTCGAGTGTTAACCCCGTGCCCAGGTATACCTTCTTTTCTGGCAGATGGGCAAACAATGTTACTTGTTCGAGTTCTTCAACGGTGGACTTGGTGGCGTCAGAATCATCGGGCACCATAAAGGTTCTCGGTACTCCGAATTTTAACTCCTCGTCTAGCGCGTCCCCGTTTCTGATCTTCCAAAGATTTCGGGATCGGGGTCTGTGATTGCTATTTGGCATTCTTCCCTTCACCCCGATCTGGAGCTTTTATGGTCTTAGCAGATTCTTCAACCGCGAACATTTCTTTTGCGGCCTGCTGTTCACCACAGACGATTTTGATACCTTCTGGAGTCGGGAATTTCAACATCTGATGCATAGTCGAGGGAACCGCTCTTACGAGGTGAATCCACGGTCTGCCCAACAGTGCATTATATCCCATATCCCCTTCTGTCACATAAAATTTCATCTGCTGCGTAGTTCTTGCCATGCTGATCGGTAGAGTGATCTCACCTTTAGTTGTTTCGCATGCTATGTTGAATCCATTGAGGACTCGTATGACCGGCACGATCTGATCTAGTAGTCCCAGCTGTTCGATGACTCTCCATCGGATGAGATTAGCCGAGCTACCTGGATCAATCAGCACACGTTTAATTCTAAAATTATTGACAAGGATGATATTACCAAAGGCGTCATTATGCGGCTGGGCAATGCCTTCCATGTCCTCGTCATCGAACGTGATGGGGCCATCGGGATCATCGTTTCGGATACGCTTTTCCCTCGTTATGAAAATCTTTGTGCGCTTCATAACCGGTACCATGGGAACGTCGGTTCCTCCCATGATCATGTGTATCATCTGATGGGGCTCTTTCGGCCTATCCTGCTTGTTGGAATCCAGGTTTTTAAAATGGGTTCTTGCTCGTTCGCTTAAGAATTCTCGAAGATGCCCCAAATTGAACAGACGGGCCACCTCCTCCCTCAGCTGTCGGCAATCCTCGGTTCGATGACCGTGAGTATGATGATACTTATAAATAAGACTTTTGTCCCGCTTCTTCGGGTCAAATTGGATTGGCCTCGGATGCCTCGTTTCTTTGTTTCGGCTACCGGCTGTCGCTAAAGTCGCTACATCGACGCAAAAGTTGTACTCGGATAACCTTGGAGTTTCTCTGTTTCCTGGAACTCTATCGACAACATTTCTGTTTACCAATCCACGGTTGTTTGGACCTCGATCATTCCTTCGATCGCTTCTCCTATCATTCTTGCCCGATTCGTTGTTACGCCCATTTCCTCTTCGATCGAGCGGGTACGGCTGGTATCTGTCATATGACGATCTGGAATCTCGATCCATCACTCTCCTTGTGCGATCACTTCCTTTACCGGAATGCCACGACACTGAAGCGGCCCTCAGAATCTTATCGTCTTCGACCCTGATTTTCGACTGATATCTGTTATGCACATCAGCCCAGGAAATTACTGGGTATTCTATCAAGTTTTGTTTCAGTTCCATAGATGTGATCGAGCTCTTCGAATTGAGCCCTTGGGTGAAAGCCTGAACGGCCCAATCATCGGTAACTGGAGGTAAGTCCATGCGCTCCATTTGAAATCGAGCCTCGAACTCGCGGAGGGTCTCGCCATCTCATTGCTTGACGTTGAATAAATTTGACTTTCGGGTTTCGACCTTGATGGCCCCGGCATGGGCCTTAACGAAAGCATCAGTGAGCATGGCAAATGAATCAATCGAGTGCTCGGGCAAGTTATGATACCAAATCATAGCTCTGTTCGACAACGTTTCCCCGAATTTCTTAAGTAGCACTGATTCCCGTTCGTCATCGGCGAGGTCGTTGCCCTTGATAGCGTACGTATATGCAGTCACATGCTCATTTGGGTCTGTTGTCCCGTTGTACTTCGGGATATCGGGCATGCAAAATCTCTTGGGATTTTCATCGGCGCAAAGACTTGACTCGGAAACGGCATTTGAACAAACTTTTTCGAATCCGGACCCTTCAACACTGGCGGAGCCCCCGGGATTTGATCGACCCTCGAGTTGTAGTTCTCCACCTTCTTATCGTTCGCCTCTATCTTCTTTTCACCGGATTCGACTCGTTTGGTCAATTCTTCGAGCATTCTTTTCAATTCGGTATTTTGCCCGGGGAGTCCCTCGTTACCCCGTGAGACATGTCTTTCCTCCGTATCCTGAGTCAGTTCCGATGGGGCAACATCGGGTGCCTGACCCCGATTTTGCAATTGCACTATGATCTCTTGTTGGGCCTGCAACTGAGCCATGGCTATGTCTAACTGGTTTTGGAGTTGTTGCAGCATGGCCCCGTTGTTCTCACCGACCGGTACGTTGCCCACCGATTATCCGACTTGAGCTGGATTAACGGGGGGCGCGTTGTTGTTTGGTACGTCCCCGTCGTCATGCTCATGATGGCTTGGTTCCACTTGGAAGTTGACAGAATGTGAATCCGACGTTTCCGGTATACCTGAAATCAAACCCTAAAGAACAAGTGCAAAATATCAAGTGTGACCAGAATGTTATATTGAACCGCCACTACTATCTAAGGCCCCACGGTGGGCGCCAAACTGTTTAACCTTAAAACGTGGAACAGTTAAATTTATATGAGATGCTAAAGATATGTGACTAAATTCAATTAAGGATTTAAATAACGAGATATATGAGGAAAACGGACAAAGAATCAAATCTAACCAAGTGCTGGATACGTATGACTTCGGGCTAGGAAATCGAGGTCGATATCCTTTCATTACTAGCTATCACGAGGCACAAATAAAATGAAACTCAAGAACAGATGGGAACTGATTTAATAAATTCTTATGATTGTTGATATGAACTATTTCTCTCCTTCTTGTTGCCAACCCTTTTCATGAATGAAGACCTCCTCTTTATATGGTAGAGGAGTTTCAAATGAGGAGTTTCAAACCTAGTACAATTCTAAATAAAGCAAGTAAATCTGGTGACAGCTGCATCGCCGAGATCGTCGCCGAAATATCCGGGTGAGGGCGGATATTTTGGTCTTCTTTAATGGCAGTCAATCGCCCTTCCTTTATGGCCTCGTACTGGCCCGAGCTCGAGACCTCGTTCCCGGTGAGATGGTCGTGTTGCAGCCGAGCGTAACCATGACGACGGGAAATCGAGCGTGCTTGTGTCCTCGGTTTTACCCGTATACACTATTTAAGAGGGAAGAGCATCTATTTTAGATGATTCCATTTATATTTTTAATATTTGAACTCAAGATCTATGGTTAAAGATGGAGGCAACTTATTCATGATCCTCTTCGATGCAGAAAAGTGTGAGAGATTGCGCGAAGGATATAGAGAACCAATACTACTGAACTGAAGTTGCAGCCAAAACCGGATACTTGCTCAAACTAAAGAACGTTTAAGATATCACACCAATATGCCTATAAAACATAGGCGAATTCAAGATCTAAATTAAACTTGAAGCATTTGATCTTTAAAGTTCTTGTTAGTATTGATTTTATTGGACTTTGAAATTATGTAGATTCAGAATTTAATGTTTGTTACAAGCTAAGTTTAGTGGTTCTTCACACACCTATATATATATATATACACATGTTATGTATTGAAATATTGGGTTCAATTAATTCGTTGCTAATAAGCTACATTCGTCACTACTATACATAAAGGTGCTTCTGTTAGGTTCAACCATAAATAGACAGACCTGTCACAATAAGTCAATCACGGATAAGATAAATAATTTGACATATTGGAGATCTGCACGTTAATAACTTCTTGATACGATTATATCTACCCATAGGACATTGAACAATTTAATTTGTAGGGATGGCCGGACACTTTATAGTTATTATTATTCTTATTATTATTTGTTGTTTGTTTGTTTGTTTATTTTAACTGCGCATTCTATTCATCTTCAACATGCTAATACAAAGGCATTGAGAGAGTTTTACAAGGTAATTCACTCTCTTAGACAAAAGAAGAAGATACGTCCTATCACTAGTATTTTCCGGTGAAAATGGATTCAATCAGAAAACCAGTTAGAGATCTATTTTTATAGGGTTTGAAGACAAGTGAGACGTATCCAATCCTGAGAACTCTTTTATGAGCCCGGTCCGGAGTAGTGTTGATCTTGGATAGAGCTTTGGTAAGCAAAAAAGATAATATAAAATGATTCAAGAAGCTAAAAATAAGAAAGTAATAAACTCGTGTATATTGCTTATTCAGAGAGAAAAATAGTGTTTACAATAGTATGAGAAAGAAAAAGATGCCTCCTTCTACCCTAAGCTAAGTTTATATAAGCCAATCTTCAACTTTTCAAACCCTATAGTATGGGTGACATGGACTTTCTACCACCCCAACGTGCATACATACTGTGGCACTCTGATCGAGGATTGTGGACGTGATACGAGTTGGTGAGTAGAGGCCAGTTGGATGGACCCCCCGAGTTTGTGGAGCATCCGATCTTGCGAACCGACCCTGGGTGCTCTTTTCACCCTATACAGATAGTCCCCCGCTTTTCGGTCCCTTTATAATATGAACCGGGGAAGTGGAAGAGTCTGTTCCCTTTTTTCAAATTCTGCGCTGGAGAATAGTAAAACGTCGCAATTCTTCTCATGATTAGACATGTAGTTAGGGAAGCATTGAATGCATTCACTCACCTATTCGGAGGCGTTGCTTCAGAGGCAATGATTGGTAGTTACAGGAGCAGTCACACCCCTTCGCAAACCGAGGCTAATGATTACAATTTCCCTTATTTAAGCTGTCCATTTGCCCACTAAACTTTCTTACAACTTATCCTGACAGCACTCTTACTTAACGTTTGACATTTGATTTCTCCTTTCTCAGTTTTGCTCTCTTTCCCTTTTAAAATCTTGAACAAAAAATTATGTCTTACCCATCATCCTCCTCCCACCGTTTAGTCCTCACTAAGCTTGAGGAACATTTGGATGGGGTCATTGATACCACTTCTAGTCATGGGACTGATACCACCTTCTCTGCTGACACTCTAGAAATCGATTTGGGGTCTACCACTGCCGATATTATTCCCCAGTCGTGAATTTCTTGAAGATTTTCTGCTCTAGTCAACAATTGGGGTCGGTCATGCAGATACGCTCTGTTATCTCTGATGCTTCCCTCCCCCAAGTCCGACGAGGTTAATATTTCGACGGCTCTTGAGAATGTCAGTATCGCCCACGATGCCACTGGTATGTCGATTATATACGCCTATCCTTTTGGTACAACCCAAGTTGCATCAAGACCTTTCACAAGGAGCCAAGCTCGTGAACTTCAAGCAATGCAAGGGTTATTCATGAAGAGGGACGTACCTGAGTACACTCTAGAGACTTCCCGGGGATTCCAAGTATTGATGATAGCATGCGAGGACGGATGGGAGAAGAGTGGTGAAGATGGCTATGCTTGCAATGAGGCTATTATTTAAAGGCTAGCATTTTCAAGTTCCATTCCCAAAGAAGACACCCAAACAAGGCCCTTACTTCATTAATGGTAAAAATGTAATAGCTTAGTGTCTTCTTTATATTTCTAGTATAAATAGGAGTTTCAATCATTTCATACTTAGACTTTTATGATTTTTGACATTGAAAACTCTTTCAGTGTTGAGAGCTTCTTAAGCTTGTGATTGTGAGATTGTTGAGAGGTTGGTTGCTTGGGAACCTTGTTTCCCTAGAACTCAACTTAAGAGTTTGGTGCTTCTTTTGTACTTAATTTGGAGGTCTTAGTTATCTATAGAACTTTGGCTGCCAAATTGGGTCTTTGGTTGTGTCAATCTAGTTATCCTTTAATTTCTAGTCATTTTCAGGTATTTTCATTCTGATTATTACATCAATTGGTATCAGAACTTAGTTTAGGTTTGTTCTATCAAATCTAGTCTTGGATTTTGTTACTAAAAAAAAAAAAAAAAAAAAAAAAAAAGAGGAAATTTTCCACCCAAAACCCCAAAAAATTTGTGTTTGTTTTGTGGATTTGACCTTATAATCTTGTTCCCTCATGTTAGTAGAGTCTAAATCCTAAGTTTCGTGTCCTTTGAGTCAATATTGAAGGATCTACCATTGTTCAGTTGAAACCTTTGAAGAAATTAAAGAACAACTTGGTGAGTTTTGAAATTGAGTAGAAATTGGGAGATAACAATTATTGGGCTTTGTTCTTCTAGCAAAGGAGAGTCTAAATTCAAAATTTTAAAATATTTAGGGTTGGTTTGAGGGTAGCTAGAAATTTGAATGTTTATGTGTTCTTAAGCCACCTTCATAAATTCATATTGAAGAAGAAAACCAAAGAAGAAGGTTTGATCCAAAAATCTTCCCCAAAGTTTTGGAAAGGTGTTTTTCTAGCCCCAAAAAGGAAAGATCCTAGGTTTAGTAGGCCCAACAAGTCAACAAATATCAGAAAATGACCCAAGATCCAAGAAAAATGAGCTACAAATCGGATTCCCTGAAAAAAATATGCCCTAAAAGGAAGGACCGTACAAAATTATACGGCCCGTACAATCTTGACGTACCGGGGCTTGAAAATTTTGGACATTCTGTTTTGGGTCATCAAGATCTTTGTATAAAAAATATGGCCCGCACAATTTTGTACGGACCGTACATCTTAAGTTTGTCCACAGTATAAAGTTGAAGGCAGACCATATTTCTACACCGTATAACTTATATGAGCCAACGTTGCAATCGTACAACAAATATACGGACCATATAAGGTAACACGGACCCTATATCAAGATACTCAACATCTTAACCTAGTTCGATTTATTTCCCTTCCATTTCAATTCCTTGATTCTCTAAACTACTTACTAACTCGTAATCGTCCTTACGTGCTTATTAATTAGTCTTGAGTCCCACTTCATTTCGTACCAATTTTTTTAGTTCTTTTCTCGTTCTGACTTCATTGACAACTTCTTAATTCAAGTCCGTTAGTCTTAATTAAGTCGTCCGTCTTTCTAAGTCAAACAAAAATCCATTTCGGCTAAGAGTAGAAACTAATTCCCTTGTGACCAACCGGAGTTAACAAGATTACAATCATTGGCCGAAGAAATTTGTGAAGCAATCAAAGGTGCGCACTTTTGAGGGATTGTGAGTTGATTATCTCTATCCTAATACGTTTGCTTATTTGTTGATTGTCTTCTAGGTACCATGTCAATCGACAATGAAACTCAACTTCCCACCAGGGAAGTAACACATAATGTTTTGTCTTCAATAATAGCCAAGATGTTTAGACAAATGGGGGACATGTCTATTCTAATGGGAAACCTTGAAGGAGAGATGAGAGTTGTGAAGGGAAGTATGAGGGACTCTTCATACTCTCCTCAAGTCCATCTCCAAGGGACTACGAGTAGGGAACGTCAAGACAATTCAACTTCGTTGTCACCTGGCACCATCCACCAACTATATAACCCTACTCCTCAAAACACTACCCCACCACCCAACCTTCCATTACCCCAAAGAAATCCACTACCACCACCTCCACGAGACCAAATTCTACATGATCCACAACCAAATGACCCGCCACCACATGAACCAATGCTACCCCAAAACCCTCCAAATAACCGACAACCAAACAGGGATGAACTACTTGATGATGATGATGAGATAGATAATTCTATTCGTGAGCATTATACCAATCAAGCTTGGGGACAACAAAGTTAAGCTCAAAGTGCTTATAGAGGCAGAGGTAGAAGAAATAGTCTTGTCCCTCAAATGAGTAGGCGAGGAGCATCCCAAGCTCGTGAGGTTACCAAGGTCGTGATTAACACGTCTATGATTATGATGAAGAACTTATTGGGAATCATGGGAATAGGGGAGGACGAGATACGAGTCTCCACTTTATCAAGGTCACTCTTCCAACCTTCAAAGGAGGAAGTGACCCCTACTTATTTCTTGATTGGGTGATGCATTGTGATAGAATATTCTTGACAAATGAAATGTCCGAGGTGAAAAAGAAATCTTATACCATTGCTTAATTTGAAGGCATCTTCTCCACATGGTGGGAAACTCAAGTGAAGGCAAGGAGATTGCATGGACTTGCTCCTACACCTACTTGGGAAGAGCTAAAGAATATTTTAAGGTGTAAGTATGTCACTGAACGTTACAAGCAAGAGCAATTGAAGAAGGTGTACATTTTCAGGCAAGGCAAAAATAGTGTGGAAGAATACTATGATGAATTCCAACTTGTGAAGATGAGAATCTTCTTTGAAGATGACACATTGAATGCTATGATTTGGTTCCTAGCCGGGTTAAATGGAGAAATTACTTCCCAAATGAGACTCCACAACTATAGCGACATTGATGAAACTCTTAAAGCGGCTATTGAGATAGAGGAAGGTCTCAAGGAAGACAAGATTAACAAGTCGAGAGGCTATGTAAGTTCATGGAACAACAACAAGGAAAAAGGAAATTCTTCCTCCAATTGACAAAAGAATAATGGCACTATGCAAGAATCTAAGAAGCCTTTTGTGAAAAAAAAATCAAGTTGAGAAGCAACCTTAAAAGTTTGCTCCAAAAGAAGGAGGTAAAAAATCTAACCCGATTTGATGTTTTAAATGTCAAGGCTTTGGCCATGTAGCAAGTGAGTATGCCAATCGGAGAGCCTTTATTTTGAGAGAAGCGGGTAGTGATGATGAGAGAGAGCATGAGGTGGAAGATGATTAAGGTAATATAGGAATGATGAACATGGGAGTGATGAAGAGCAAGATGATATAAAGGGTAATGGAGATGTCACCGTTCCAAATTGTTTGGCAAGAAAGGTGATAACGTATGGACAAGCCTCAAGAAGGAGAGGTCACCGTTCCTAGCTATGTGGTAAGGAGAACAATGATAAGCAAGGCCATGGATGATCCTAGCCAAAGAGAGAACCTCTTCCATTCTAAATGTGTTATCAACCAAAATGTGTATGTCATGATCATTCATAGTTGGAGTTGTGCAAATGTTGCAGGTATGATGTTAGTTGATTTCTTAAAACTTCTCACCACCAATCATGAAAATCCTTACAAAGTCCAATGGCTTAATGAATGTGGAGAGTCGAAAGTGACTTGACAAGCCTATATCAAGTTCAAAATTGGGAAGTACCAAGATGAGATCATTTGTGACGTTGTTCCCACGCAAGCTTGTCACCTTTTACTTGGAAGACCTTGGCAATATCATAGGTCAACCAAGCATGATGGAAGAATCAATCGGTACACACTTGTGCATAATGGGCTCAAACATGTGTTATGTCCTATGACGCCTTTGCAAGTTGGTGAAGTTTACCATAAAATAATGGAGTCGAAAGAGAAGAGCAAGGGTGTACAAGGATATAGTGAAGGAAGTAGTCCACAAGAGGGGAGTAAGAAAAAGACGGAGTCGAAAAGAAAAGCTAAGGTGGCCCTCTTGGAAAATCTAGAGGAGATTAGGGAGGAGTTGAAGGAGCAACAACCTATGATCCTCCTCACACATAGGTATTATGCTTTGCATACTAACGAACAAACCTCTGCTTTGCCTAGTTCTATTTCTTCTCTTTTGCAGGACTGTGATGATGTATTTTCTGCGGAGCTTCTAAAGGGATTGCCACCCTTAATGGGAATTAAGCACCAAATTGACTTTGTCTCGGGGTCTCCATTGTCAAACAAACCGGCTTATAAATTCAACCTGGAGGACACCATAAAACTTCAAAAACAAGTGGATGAACTCCTTGAAAAGCAGTTATGCGAGAAAGTATGAGTCCATATACCGTGCCTGTGATCTTGGTGCCTAAGAAATATGGAACATAAAGCGTGTGTGTTGATTGCCAAGTTATCAACAAGATAATGGTAAAGTATCACCATCCCATACCTCGTCTTGATGACATGCTTGATGAATTGAATGGCTCACGCATATTTTCTAAGATAGAACTTAGGAGTAGAAACCATCAAATCCGGATGAAACCCAGAGATGAGTGGAAAACGACATTCAAGAATAAATTTGGTCTATGTAAAGGGTTGGTGATGCCTTTTGGTCCCAGTAACGCTCGTAGTACTTTCATGCGATTAATGAATCATGTGTGAAACCTTTTATTGGCATATTCATGGTTGTTTACTTTGATGATATATTGGTATATAGTAGAGCCATGGATGAACATGTTGCTCATTTGAAATGTGTGTTTGAAGTGCTTAGACAAGAACAACTTGATGCTAATGTGGGTAAATGCTCTTTTTGTGTTGATGAAGTTGTTTTCTTGGGTTTTGTTGTGAGTCCAAGGGGCGTTGAACATGATGAATCCAAAGTAAACGCTATTAAGAATTGGCCAACTCCTAAATCCACCGGTGATGTGAGAAGCTTTCATGGATTGGCCAGTTTTTATAGGCAGCTTGTTAAAGGATTTAGTACCATAGCCGCTCCTTTGACCGATGTAATCCGAAAGGATAAACCTTTTCTTTGGTGAGGATCAAGCAAGGGCTTTTGAAACTTTGACACAAATGCTTAGCTCTGCGCCATTGTTGCAATTGCCCAATTTTGACAAAATCTTTGAAATTGAATGTGATGCTAGTAAACAAGGTATTAGCCTATTTCATTGCATGTCATAAGTTTGATGATGCATCTCATGTTGCATCTTTGTTTGTTGAGCCTGTAGTAAAATTGCATGGTATTCCCAAAACCATAGTGAGTGATAGGGGTTCCAAATATCTTAGCCACTTTTGCAAAGAATTGTGGGAAGACTTAGTACTAAATTGTTATTTTCTACCTCTTGTCACCCACAAAATGATGGCCAAACCGAGGTTGTGAATAGGACCTTAGGTTCTATGATTAGGGCCATGGTTAAGGGAAAACTAGCATCTTGGGAAGGTCAATTGTATTTAGTTGAATTTGCTTACAATAGAGTCATTCATAGTACTATTGGCATGTCCCCATTTGAAGTGGTTTATAGTTTTAACCCCCTAACCCCTTTAGATCTAACTCCTTTGTCTCAAGATGTTATGTTGAATTTAGATGGCAACAAAAGGGCCGAGGCCATAAAGAAATTGCATGAGAAGCTGACACTTCACCTTGAGAAGAAGAACCAAGAAACGACCAAGAGACCAAATTAAGGCCGCAACAGAGTTGTGCTTGAACCGGGTGATTGGGTTTGGTTACATTTTCACAAGGAGTGGTTTCCCAACAAAAGGAAGACAAGTTGATGCCTAGAGGAGATGGTCCATTTAAGGTGCTTGAGCAGCTAAATAACAATGCATACAAGGTTGATCTTCCCCCGAAATATCAAGTCCATAACACCTTCAATGTATGTGATCTCTCTCTCCTATGGAAGTGGAAGATGATGAACCCTTAAATTTGAGGACAAACTATTTTCAAGAAGGGGAGAATGATACAACCTAAGAAGGGGATGACTGTCAGTGGGGTCATGAGGTTGAGATTTCGACGGCTCCTGAGAAAGCCAGTATTGCCCACCATGCCACTGGTATGTCGATGATCTACACCTATCCTTTTAATGCAACCCAAGTTGCATCAAGACCTTTCACAAGGAGCCAAGCTCGTGAACTTTAAACAATGCAAGGGTTATTCATGAAGAGGGACATTATTGAGTACACTCTAGAGACTTTCTGGAGATTTCAAATATTGATGATAGCATGGGAGGACGGATTGGAGAAGAGTGTTGAAGATGGCTGTGCTTGCAATGAGGCTATTACTTAAAGGCTGGCATTTTCAAGTTGCATTCCCAAAGAAGACACCCAAATAAGGCCCTTAATTCATTAAGGGTATATTGTAATAGCTTACTTGTCTTCTTTATATTTCAAGTATAAATAGGAGTTTCAAACATTTCATACTTATAATTTTACGATTATTGACATTGAAAACTCTTTGAGTGTTGAGAGCTTGCTTAAGCTTATGATTGTGAGATTGTTGAGGGGTTGGTTGCTTGGGAACTTTATTTCCTTTGTGGTCAATTTAAGAGTTTGGTGCTCTTTTGTACTTAATTTGGAGGTCTTAGTTATCGATAGAACTTTGGTTGCCAAATTAGGTCTTTTCTTATATCAATATAGTTATCCTTTAATTTCTTGTCATTTTCTTGTGTTTTCGTTTTGATTATTACATTAATTGGTATCAGAGCTTAGTTTAGGTTTGTTTCATCAAATCTAGTCTTGGATTTTGTTACTACAAAAAAAAAAAAAAAATTCCACAAAAAACCCCCCAAAAGTTTTGCGTTTGTTTTGTTGATTTGACCTTAAAATCTTGTTCCCTAGTGTTAATAGAGACTAAATCCTAAGTTTCGTGTCATTTTAGTCAATATTGAAGGATCTACCATTGTTCAGTTGAAACCTTTGAAGAAATTGAAGAACAACTTGGTGAGTTTTGAAATTGAGTAGAAATTGGAGATAACGACTATTGGGCTTTGTTCTTCTAGCAAAAGGGAGTCTAATTCCAAATTTTGAAAATATTTAGGGTTGATTTGAGGGTAGCTAGAAATTTGAATGTTCATATGTTTTTGAGCCACCTTCATAAATTCATATTGAAGAAGAAGACCAAAGAAGAAGGTTTGATCCAAAAATCCTCCCTAAAGTT
Source organism: Lycium ferocissimum (assembly GCF_029784015.1). Lineage (NCBI taxonomy): Eukaryota > Viridiplantae > Streptophyta > Magnoliopsida > Solanales > Solanaceae > Lycium > Lycium ferocissimum. Next base: position 63,104,247 of record NC_081347.1, read on the forward strand.
TTGGAAAGGTGTTTTCTAGCCCAAAAAAGGAAAGATCCTAGGTTTGGTAGGCCCAACAAGTCAACAAATATCAGAAAATTGACCCAAGATCTAAGGAAAATGAGTTACAAATCGGATTCCCTGGAGAAAAATATGCCCCAAAGGGACGAACTGTATAAAATTGTATGGCCCGTACAATCCTTAGGTATCGGGGCTTGAAAATTTTATACATTCTATTTTGGGTCATCAAGATACAGTCGAGAAAATATGACCCATACAATTTTGCACGGACCGTACATCTCAAGTTCGTCCACCGTATGAAGTTGAAGGTGGACCATATTTCTACACCGTATAACTTATATAAGCCATACAATTTCCAAAGCTATAATCGTACAACAAATATATGGATCGTATAAGGTAACACGGACCATATATTAAGGTACTCAACATTTTATCTGAGTTTGATTTCTTTCTCTTCCATTTCACTTCCTTGATTCTCTAAACTACTTAACAACTCATAATCATCCTTACGTGCTTGTTAATTAGTCTTGAGTCCCACTTCATTTAGTACCAATTTTTCTCGTTTTAATTTCGTTGACAACTTTTTAATTCAAGAATGGCCACAGAGTCGTTACTGAATGGTGCAACTCTGCAGACCGGTGTATCATAAGAGAGTGTCATTGACATTTGTCGCATTTTTAAATGAGAGATTTGGCGTCTTCATCCATCCGCGACCAATATTGTCCAACCCTTACTATCTTCCTGACCAGTGACTCGTGCTCAAAATGATTCCTACAGCTTCCTTCGTGTATTTCCCTCATCATATATTCTGCTTCCGTCGGCCCCAGACATTTGGCAACGGGCCGAGGTACGACCAGCGGTTCCCCTCTATCCATGCAATGCCGTGCAACCTTGACTCTTATAGCTCGTACAACTTTGGTATCTTTTGAGAGAGTCCCTCTCTGCAGGTAGTTCACAATGTTATTTCTCCAGTCCCATGTCAGGCTGGTAGTGTTCACTTCGTGCAGGCTTAGGTCTAGACAGAGTACAGCAGATGGACTATGGAATCGACCTTGCCTTCGTTGCCTCAACTGAGGACTTCAGGTTTGGACGGGCATTAGCTTGTGCATTCTTCGAGGGATCTGAGTAGCTTTCCACTATCGGAAGTGGGATAGCAACATCATGAGCTTATTCAAATATTCTCGAATCCTCTCATCTTTAGCCTCATATTTGCCAAAGATCTAGTTTATGATCAGCTAAGAGTCACTTTTTAGTTCCACATTTTCAGCCGCTAGCCCTCAAGCTAATTCCAGTCCTGCAATCCCACCCTCATACTCGACGTCATTGTTAGTTAAAGGTAAACATTTAATGGCTTGCCTGACTGTGGCCCTTAAATGAGCGGTTAAGACAATTTACAACCCCGTGCCATTCGTGTTAGCAGCCCTATCTTTATACAGGACCCATTCTCCAGAAGCAGTCTCTGATTCCCAGATCGCTTCTTTTTGGGCACGGGGTATCATACCTGAGCTATAGTCATCAACAAAATTCGTTAGGTCTTGTGACTTGATAGTAGTCCGGGTCGATAAGTGATATTGTATGCACATACTTCGATCGACCAACTTGTTAACCTGCCTAAGAGCTCGGGTTTTTGCAAGATGTTCCTTAAAGGGAAAGTTGTTACCACGCAGATCGGGTGACATTGGAAGTATGACCTCAGCTTTCAAGCCGCGACCACTAGGGCCAGGGCTAGCTTTTCGAGGCGCAGGTAATGCATTCGGCCTCAGACAAGGCCTTACTGGTATAATAGATAGGGGATGGCATACCATTTTATTCACCGACAAACACAATACTTAACGCGATTTTTGATACAGTAAAATAGATCAGCAAGGGCTCTCCCTCCTCCGATCTTGCGACTAGAGGCGGATTTGACAGGTATTTCTTTAAATGTCTCAAAGCATGCTGACATTCCGGGGTTCATTCGAAGTTTTTTTTTCTTTTTCAACACGCTGAAGAACTTCTGGCACTGTTCGGACGACCTTGATATGAACCTCTCTAACAAGGCCACTCTGCCAGTTAATTGCTGCACTCTTCTGGCACTGTCAAGGATGTTCGGTATTTGTTTGATAGCCTGGATGTGACCCGGGTTGGCCTCAATGCCTCTGTTGGATACGTTGAATCCCAATAATTCGCTGGAGCCCACCTCAAGACTCATTTTTCTAGATTCAGCTTTAGGTTGTGGGTGCAAAGGATATTGAATGCTTCCTGCAAATGTCTTTATATGTTCCTCTATTTCTGGGGATTTAACAATTATATCATCCAAATAAATTTTCACACTCCGACCTATCTGATGTTGAAACATCTGATGAGTCAGCTGATGAATGGTTGCCCCCGCATTTTTTAGGCCAAAGGGCATAACATTACAGCAATAGGTCATGTGCTCCGTGATGAACAAAGTCTTTTCCGGGTCCGTAGGGTCCAACCGAATTTGGTCAAACTCTGAGAATACATCCAGGAAGCTGAGCAACTCGTGCCCGGCCACCGAATCAACCATCTTGTCTAGGCGGGGCATAGGATACGAGTTCCTCGGTTATGCTTTATTTAAATCTTTTAAATCTAAATACATTCGAAAGCCATCAGACTTTTTCGGGGGTACTACTAAATTAGCCAGCCAATTGGGGTATTTCACCTCTCTGACAGCTCCCCGCTTGATGAGTTGGGCTACTTCCTTCTTAACAAATTGAATACATTCTACTGACATCGGGTACCTTTTTTGCTTAATTGGTTGATAATCCGGATTCACACTCAGCTTATGGGTTGCTAATTTCGGAGGGACACCTGCAACATCAAAACCCAACCAAATGAAGCTATTTACTTTATGTGTCAAAAATTCAAGCAGTTTTTCCCGAAACTCTGGCCCTAGGCCCAAGCCCAGGTATACCTGTTTTTTTGGTAAGTGTGAACAACAAGCGGTGAGCTCAAGATCTTTTGCCATGATACTTCCTACGTCTGCCTTTTTCGGTGCGACAAATTCTCTCAGTATCCTCTCCTGCAAACCCTCGTTGGGCAACTCGTTTGCCTATTATTCTTCATGTCTAGCCACGGGCTGTGCTCCGTGGTCCACGTTCTGTGATTGCTAATAACCATTATCCCTTTGGTCATCTTTATCGGTTATCAGGGCAGTGTTTTCTTGACTAGGCTCAGGGTCCCTCCGAACTTCAGCTATCCCCTAAGGGGTCGGGAACTTCATGACCTAATGGAAGGTAGAGGGGACTATCTTCATGGAATGCAACCACGGTCACCCTATCACCCAGATCAAAGGCCATCTCTCCCACCAGGATGTCAAACAAGGCCTTTAAGGAAACCCCGTTCACATGCGTAACTAGCTCGATCTGCCCTCGTGTGGTGTCTCTTGGCAAGTTAAATTTGGTCATTATCTTGACCACCGGGATCACTTGCTCCACTAGTTATGTCTTCTTGAGAACGCGGAGCTGCACTACATTTACAGCACTACCTGGATCGATAAGTGCACACTTAATATTAAAATTAGAAATTTAAAAGGATATTCCCAGTGTGTCGATGTGTGGAATACCAACGTTTCCCTCCTCAACAGCATTAAATGTGGCACGATCCTTGGGGTGATCCCTCTATCCTTTTCTGGAAAGGGAAGGTTTATTGTCATGGGGCTCTTGGGCTACTGCTCCAATAATTTTTCCTTCAAAGATCTTATTGATTGTGTTCGGGGGCATCCGCTGTTCATGTGAAGTTTGGGCCCTTTCTCCCAAGTGTACTTAGACCGGTTGCTTAAGAATTCCTTCAGGTGCCCCCTCCGTAATAAGTCCGCTACCTCTTTGTGCAAGTGCTTACAATCCTCGATCGAGTGTCCCGGAAGGGTGTAAAACTCACACCACAACTCTAAGTCGCACCTGTTAGGGGTAGATCATGTTTTTACCGGAAACCTTGCTTCCTTCATCTTTTTCATTGCCATGACCAGTTCCCCAGCTTCCATATTGAAATTATATGATACCACACTAGGGGGCTCGAGGGGCTCAAATCATTTGATGACTTTCTTGGTGGTATCTCCATATCTTTCCTAGGTTAGACTTGATAATACCGTAGTCTTTGAATTATTGCATCACCCCTTAGAGCGAGCGAGTTGTGTACGGTTCGTACCAATTTCTCAGGTTTCTTTGCCTGGTGGGGAGGACATTTGCAGGCCTCTCCTTTGCTTATTTCTTACTTTAATCCGAGCACTAGTTCTGAGATAATCCTCTATTCTCATCTTGGTCGTATACCTATTATTCATCTCGTTCCAGTACTTGGCCAGGAACTCTCTCAAGCTTGCTTCAATTTTCTCGATGCCTCTGAACCATTGGCGTTCAAATCATCTGTGAATACCGTAGCGGCCCAGTCTTCAGGTATAGCAGGTAACAACATTCTCTCTCGTTGGAACCTCTCTACGTAGCTGCAGAGTTACTCGATGTTCCTCTGTTTTATAGCAAAGAAGTCCTCCTTGTGCGTCTCGACTCTTTGAGCCCCGGTATGAGCTTTTACAAGCGTATCTGCAACAGCAACAAAAGAGTTAATAGAATTTTCAGGTAAAAGAGTATATGAAGAGAGCGCTCCTTTAATGAGCATGTGTTGAATTTTTTTTTTTAAGTATGACAGATTCGATCTGGTGTTGCTTGAGGTCGTGCCCTGTGACCGCTACTTCAAAGGTTGTTATGTGTTCCTCCGGGTCTGTGGTTCCATTATATTTGGGTATGTCCGGCATTTTTAATGTCTCCAAGATAGGTGCAGGAGTCGTGCTTATCTCTTACGAAATCTTTCCGTACTTCCTCGCTCCCTCCCCCTTAGAACAGGGAGAGCCCTAGGTATTTGAGTCATCCGGTCGTGAAGCTCCTTTTCTAGTTCGACGATCCTTGCTAAGTCTGTGCTCTGCTCGATCGGCTCCGGCCCCATATGCTCTGTGTTCACCCCTTGAGTCTTAAGTGCGTTAATAACCTCCGAGTTATTTGTAGGGCGACTGACCGGTGATCCCAGCCTTGGAATTTATGAGCTTTTCTACGCACTCTACCACTACGTTATTCGAGGCCAGGACCGCTGCTAGAGTTACTTCCGATGAGGGGTCCTCCGCTTTGTACATTCCCTCCACCCTAGAGGGAGGGCGCCTTTTCCTTTTTCTAAAATAGCGTCCTCGAGGAACCCTTTCCCTACTTTCTGCAGAGCAGTAAGAATGGTCTTCCTCAGTCGAGATCTTGTCACGGACCTTCTCCGAGGCTGGTGCTATCTCTTTCTTCTCCACATGTTCATCTAGCTCCTGGTTGATTTCTTTATTATGGTTTTGTTGATTCCTCAACCGCGAGCCCTGTAGGTCTCTTGCTCGGCCCGGTTAACTTTGCTTCCTAACGTCTTTAAATTATTTCAGCATGATTAGGTGCTTTCTAACAGAACAAATCCAGACCTAAGCGAGTCTTTTAAGATCTTCTGCTCTGGATCATGACGACCCTACAATAGTCTATTCCCACAGACGGCTCCAAAATGTTTTCCAGTGAAAACGGATTTAATCATAAAATCAGTTAGAGATTTGTTTTTATAGGGTATGAAGATAAGTGGGACGTATTCAATCTCGAGAACTCTTTTATGAGCCTAATCCGGAGTAGTGTTGATCTTGGATAGAGCTTTAGTAAGCAACAAAGATAATCTAAAATGATTGAAGAAGCTAAAAATAAGAAAGTAATAAACTCATATATATTGCTTGTTCAGAGAGAAAATAGTGTTTACAATTGTATGAGGAAGAAGAAGATGCCTTCCTACCCTAAGCCAAGTTTATATAAGCTAATCTCAAACTTTTAAAACCCTATAGTATGAGTGACATGAACTTTCTGTCACCCTAACATGCATACATGTTGCGACACTCTGATCGAGGACTGTCGACGTGACGCGAGTTGGTGGGAGTGGAGGCCAGCTGGATGGACCCCCCAAGTCTGTGGAGCATCCGGTCTTGCAAACCTGCCTCGGGTGCCCTTTTCACCCAATACAACTAGAAATTACAAAGATGAGCTGGTAAATGCACTTTAGCAAAAGAACACATTGTTAACCAAATGGCCGAGTCAATTCCTCAAATGGTCACTCAACTTAAGTAAACTATGTAGTAAAGTCATTTATCTTTTTTTTTTTTGTTCCTCATATGATTATTTAAGTTTATGCATTTGCCTTAACAAGGTGAAAATTCACTATAAAAAGAAAAGAAAAAGGGCCAAAGTAGTCCCTTAAGTTTGGACTTTGAGTTAAAATATCCCTTATTTTTTTAACATAAAACACTAACAACCTTTTAATGATATAAAATAGTACAATTTTAGTAAAACTCTAACTGTGGTATTAAAAGTAATGAAACACACACACTCAAAAAAAATTGTATTTGATAACTTTAGAAATGAAAAAGAAAAACTTTTTCATTTTATCGCTTATATACCCAAATTACACCTTTAAAACAGGTATAAGCGATCATTGCATCAAATATAGAACGCAATGAGGTTGGGATTGAATCCCACGGAGAATACAATGGCGAAACATACGTATGAAGTGTAACGCTCAACTATTAGTCTAAATTTCTAGGAAAGGGGATATTAATTGTTTGAGTTATAATTTGTTACGCTACACAATTTACGACAAATTAAGATTGTTTTGTAATCAATGGGTAAAGATAATAGGGTTGTGGTCCCAAATCGAAAGTAATGCAAAGGGTTCTCTAATCTAGCTTACTTATATGTCAACATGTTTTGGACAACGGTTTATTTTTAGATTCACCGAAAGTTTTTCAACCAAATCGGTGTTACGGTTCGCTTTTACTCGGTTTAATGGCATAAAAGTTACCAAGAGCCTGTTGGTGCTCTAAATTGGACATTTAATTTTTTAGAGTCGCCACCTAATCTATTCAAAAGGAAAATTAGGAAAATCGAGTTAAAAGAGTTTTTTCAGACCAAGAAAAATTATTTCGGACCAGAATTCGAGGTAAGGATTCTGGTGATCCCTCAGGAAGGTTTTAAGTACCCTGATATTAAGATCCGTAGAATACAATTGACCTACGAGCTTCCTTTGTGTGGTTTACATAATTATGTGTTTAAATGTTTGGTTTTCCGCAAAATAGCATTTTTGTGTTTATATCATCATGTTTTGGAAAAATTTCGGCAAAAAATCCCCTTTTAAATAAGGGGGTTTGGTTTGAAAAAAATTCGCGCAAATGTTCAACTCACTTCGTTGCCAGACTAGGACACACCCGGAATTTCTCCCAAGTAGAGTCGCTACTATTATAATCCTAACGAGATGGGTTCAGTACTTATGGGTTTTATGATACATATATATATATAGAAAAATATGGGATATATTCCCATTTTTATACATATATATAAATCATAAGTGTTTCAATTTGGGTCCAGTTTTAAGTGAAGCCCATAAGTTAACTTAATATTCCAAGTCCAAAATCCGCCAAACAACTCAACTCTTTGCCCAATAGTCTATTTTCAGTCCGCATTTTGGTCCAGTTCATCCCGAAAAAACGTTAATCCTTATCAAAAGATGGTGCAAATATTTTTAGCCTCAGTTAAGGTCCATTTTCATGTGGACTTGCAGGTCCAAATTATACTTCATTGCCGTTTAAGTATAAAACAAAGCAGTTATATTTTGGTTCAAATTTTATTCAACTCATGCCCAAATCTACCGACAAAGAATTACATTTGTCGTTTCCAACACATTAAAACATTAGATTTTATTCTTTGTAAGAAGCAAATGTACGATTTTTCTTAAAAAAGAAAAAAACAAGCAATATAAAATCTCTATTTAACCAGTGTCATTCTTTTAAGTCTAGTAAATTTCATTTTTTCACAGCTCATAATTCCAAAGTCTCATTTTTACCAGTGTTTTGAAAAGACAAATAATTTGCTTACTTAAGCAGACTGTTTGTATCAATTTTTAAGCATAAATCGAATTTTGAAAGAATTTTGAGTTTGTTTTAGATAGGTTACCTAAGTTTACTAAGTGTGATCCTATATTCTAACATTCATAGGGTTTCAATATATCATAGGTTTATTTACAAAATACATTAGATAAAATAAATAACCAAATAAAGAGGGGAAAGGAGTTTTTTTCACTAATGGGCTACCCTCACCCATTAGTACTATTTTCACCCATAGTTGGGCCTTCAATAATAAATATTAGCTTCCCTTGCCATTTTTCTCCTCTCAGGCAGACTTGAATATAGATGGAATTGGGCTCAACCCAATTCATGCGGGATAAATGCAAAGGCCCAAAGGCCGAAGGTATTGTTTACAAAAACGTAAGAAAGATAAGGATTAGTAACTAATCAATAGACTAATCAATTAATCATTACTATACTGATTTCACTTATAAATTTTTATGACAGATTTGGTTATAAATAGTAAAGGCCCATAGAGACTTAAACGAAACATCACAGACCCAAACCGAAGACTAAAATAAAGTAAACAGGACCATAGGGTCATTTTCTTAAATAAAAATAGGGAATGACACACAAATAGATATACACACCTGTCCACCCTATACCATTGATATAAACACCCATGGAGATACTAAAACAGCCCAAAAAGAAAAGCTTTCACCATTTTGTTCCTGATGCCGCACAAGATTCAAGGGGTTTCCAGGATTAATTTACACTCTAAGGAAGTCAAATTTTAAGCCAACTGACACTTGAAAGCATGAGGAGATAATAAGGCTACTACTTCACTTAAATAGACTTCAGTGGATTTAATGTACCTAGATGAACTGCACAAATATCCAGTTTTAATTATCTTCTTGGTGGATTAGTGAACCCATTTTAGACAAACAAAGAGATTAAGTAAGACACCTAGCAAGTTATCATTCACTAGATTAGACTAACTTATTTATCAACACAGCAACAAACCATACCAAAAAGATTTTACTATTTTGAAACTCAAAATGTTCCAGTTTTAAAATCCATAAGCCAATTACAAGTTAAACACCCAATCAAATAGAGATTCCGCTTAAACAAAGAGGAGCAACTAGGTGTCTAAGAACAAATTCAGAACCCAAACAAGTCATCACTTAGTTACTAGGTGTGTATAATCTCCTTTTAAAGTTAATTTCTTTCAAACAAGACACTAACATAACTATGTGTTAAAACAAATTCTCAACAGATTATGTAAGCAGGTCATAAAGTAAGCCTAATCTTGTAAACAAGTTTGACTACCAATTTGCAAGCCATATTGAAGTATAACCTCCCATGAATGTCAATACCAACTTACTGCCCAACTCAAGCCACATTTTAAGATTACACAGAATCATATAACCAAAGTTAAGCCTTATTTAAAGTGAATACAGTGTTGTCAAAGAATATGGGTCAAACAGAGACCATTATAAAGCATCTAAACTTGATTACTTACCCTTTTAGACAAATTTAGACAATAAATCTTTTAGGCAATATTATGAATGATCTACCATGATTCAGGAATAGAGTTATGTATTTAAAAAGCAAATATGCGATTTAAATTACACATAAGGATAAGACCAGCAATCTCTTAACAACCTAGGTTAATGTAAATACTTCCTTAATTACTATAAACCCTAATATTAGCAGACAATAATTAAGCCAATCAAGAATACATATCAGATTAATATAAACAGTATCACATATTAAACCAACCTAGACAGCAACAAGTTAACAAGCAACACATATTAAACTAACCTAGACAGCAACAAGTTAACAAGCAACACATATTAAACTAATATAGACAGTAATACATATTAGACTAACTTAGATAGCAACCAATTAACAAAAACACATATTAAGTTAATGTAGGTAAATCAAACCCCAGTTACTAAACTAATCAACATCATCTTAACCTAACTTAAGCAAAATGAACTAGCAAAACTAACTACATTGAAACTAAACTAATAACACATAAAGCATAAATTAAAGAAATGCAATAAAAGAAAAGATGAGAAATTACCTTTTTATGGTGCAGCCTAGAAGAGATTGAACTTCAGAAGAACCTTTTCTCCTCCAAATTCCAACACTCGTACCACCAATCAACAGTAACAATAACACTTAATATTTAAAAACTTTAAACTTAATCCAAAAGTTAAAGGTTTTTAGCGAAAATAGCTAGAAACCTAGGTATTCGAATTTTTATGCAAATGAGATTTTCAGATGCTCAAACTTTTTTAAAAAAAATGCAAATTTGGGATTCGATTTATAGAACTCCTAAATCATAAAACCCTAATTCTGAAATGATGTAGGACAAGCAAGCATTGTTTCTCCACATTGTTTCAATGGCCCAGATTTTAGCAAATTGAAAAATATACGGCTAAGATCTACTCAAAAATTCTCAGAGAAATAAATTTGACCTCAATCCGAGAGGTCTTCGACGAACCAATGAGAAATCGGCATTTCAAGCACATGCAAACAAAGACCATTAAGATTTACAGACCTTTGAGACCGTTGTAATGAAAAAGTAAAGTAAAAAAATACAAATTTATATATCGTTTGGCTAGATTTTTGATGAAAGAGGAAGAAGCATTAAATGCTTTTCCTCAAAAAGCACACATCACGACTATGCCTGTGACACTCTGAAAGTTTGCCAAAAATAGTGAACCACGTAGGAGAGAGGAAGTCGCCTAAAGGCGGCGCTAGGGTTTAAAAGCCCTTCAACTGAGAAAATAAGAACAACCCCTTAGGGGTTCGTTTGGTTGAAGCCTTTGTGCTTTTATATTTTTTGAGTTGTTGGGCCGGGTCAGTCTTTAATAGACTGGACCCGGCCACTTTTTAAAATGGAACAAGCGGCTCAGTTTTAGACATGTGTATACATGAGATATACACATGTATACGTATATTCATGTGCATATCCATGTATACATGTATATTGGGATGAGCTTCTACATATAATTTTAAACAAATAGCCGTATTTAAAAGAATATCCACTAATTGAACATATTTTTCAATCAAGACCACTTTTAAATTAATTTCTAATTTGCAAATGTGACCCTAATTAAGATAAAACATAAATTAAGATATTAAAGTGAAAATTAGATTATTCAATTGATTATTTCAATTGTAATCATATTTTGACCATAATGACCTATTTGTGCAAAAAACTAAAGTTAAATGGCAAAATTGAATGTTTATTTTAAATAACCAATTTCCTTGAATTCAAATAAGTGAAATACTTACTAAATTGATTCAATTTTTCTGGAAAATACCAATATTGTTCTAATAATATGTAAATTAATTTCCAAATGACTTATAATATTTATAGAAATTATTTTAGCAAGTAATAATGGTAAAATATTATCTAATAATTTTATAAAATCATTTTGGCTTCTAAAAATACCTATTTCACTCCATTTACTATTCAAGGACTCTGGGTGATTAAAATAAATTATGGGAGGTCAAAAATTAGGTGCCAACAATAGGTGAATTTCTTTCTAAGCTTTTTCAAGCCTTAAAAAAACACGAACAACCAATTTTATTCTAAGTTGACTTTCCGATTCCTAGCTCAAGTCATTAGATAGGGTTTAAAGCCCCATATCCTTACTAGTTATTCTTTTTCTAACCCTCATTTTCTTTTCCAAGCAAAATGAAAATGTTTAGGCATATTTAAAGTTGGCCACCATTAAAAGACTTTGAATAATGAAGAATAACTAGAAAACAACTATGGCATAAAAGATAAGCTTAGATATCAAGATTCATTTACATAACTAGCACATTTTGGTCCCACAACCCTAGCTAAGGATCTTAGCCACTCATATTCAATAAATAGAAACAATAAATATATTAGACTTCATAGAATCTTACAAAGTTATGGAAGAAGGAGCCAAAAAGTGGAAGATTCCCTCTTAAAAGCTTCAACAACCACTTAATAATTGTATTCAAGACAAGGAGACAAAAATTGAATGAAGAATATCCACTACAAAACCCGAGAAATATATTTATAATGGTCTAAACACGAAAAAATATTTGTGACAAAGTTGCCCCGACGGAGATAAATACAGATCGTAAAACAGAATTACGATCCATAGAACTGTAAAGATCCACCGTAAAATATAAGTTCTCCTAAATTAGGTCTTCTTTCACGCTGGCTTTTACGGACCGTGAAACAGAAATACGGTCCGTAATTCTTCACCGTAGATTGGCTCATTGTGAAGGATTTTATGTTGCAGATATATGGTGGAATTCATGGCCCGTATAATTGTTTTACGGACCTTGATTCTTGACCCTAATTGCCCCTTTATTGACCTTGGTTATGTTAAGGTTTTGAGGCAAAAATACAGTCCGTAGAATATTCACGGACCGCATAATCCACCATGAATCCTCTCTTCAGCCTGAATCTTCTGAAAATCACATCCTAGGGCTCCTTTATTGCCATTTTCCATGTATTTGACATCAAACAACCAAATTACCTATAACAAAGTAATTAACATAAGAAACGACACAAAGTCACTTAAGAACAAGTAAAATTTTACTTAAAAAGCATAAAATGTGTCGTATTTCCACGGTACATCAACACCCCCCCAACTTAAAGTATTTACTTGTCCTCAAGCAACTTAAAACAACACTTACAAGTTCAGGACAAACAATCAAGCCCTACAAGGTAACCATGACTACAATGGGGATCACAATTAGTTACATGCATGTATTCAAGATAAGATTCCCCTACTTTTCTTCCAAAAAAAAAAAAAAGAAAAAAAACTGGCGTGTTCCCTCAAGTGTAAAAGATTAGCCATGCCGCTTCACTTAGTGACAAAATGCTATTTCCTTAATGGAAGCGACCAAGAGTCCTAGGTCGAGAAATGTTTTATTCGTAAAGTGTTGCAATACACGTGTCCTCACAAAGACAAACGAAAATCCCAAAACACACGCATTTAGAATAACACAAAGGACACAAGACGAAGGAGAAGAAAACAACTCAAGTGAGAAAGTGTAGAAATCCACTCCTTAAGTGAGAAGGTGTGCAGGGTCGTCGCAGTATAATTCACCCAACTATGAGTCGGGGTCGAATTCCACAGAAAACAACATAAAGGCGATTAAGAAAGTATAAGATTTATCATCAACTAAGCTAAGTCAAACACTTTTTCAATATTTAGTTTTTTTTTTATTTAAGAAAAAAAAAAACTAAATAGAAAGCAGGTAAAATGATCAATCACCTCACAAGCAAAGGAAAATAAGAGAAACTACTCTCAAGTAACGATCCAATGTATTTTGCAATTTTACAACTGTAACGACCCGTTTGATCGTTATAGTCTTTTCGGCATTTTCGCCCGCTCCTGAGCATTTATTAGCTCAATTTTGATGCTAGGGACCATTGACACCCCTCCTGAGGTGTCTAGACCGGATTTGAGCAACTTTTGTGAAATATAGGCTTAAAGTCACGTTGACTTTTGAGTAGATGGACCTTTTTCGGAATTCCGTCGGTTCTGAGAGGTCTGGATGGTCGTTTAGAACTTGAGCGTATATTTGGTTCGATTCCCAATGCATTTGGATGCATTTCGGGACTTGGGTTGGAAATTGGAACTAAGGTATCGGGGGTTGACTCGGTCAACGATACCTCCGTTGGAAATTCCGAGGCCACGGACTTGTTCGTAGCACATTTTTATGTGTGTCTGTGTGTATGGTATGTGAGCAGATGGCCTCGAAAGATAGTCAGAAAATTGGATCAAATTGTGAAACTTAGAAAGTTTCACGGTGTACAGTGCCCACTTTGGCGGCACCCCCATGGCGGCGTATGTCTTTGGAGCGATAACCTTCCCAGCGGCCTGAGCGTTTTAGGCTTGAGCCTTGGCGCGCCAGGGCGTTCCCGGTGCCGCTAAAGGCATTGTGACAGGCAATTTGTAAAATTAATAAAGTGTTAAAAGCCCTTAGATCCTCATTATTTTCCATTTCGAAATTAGAGCCTTAGGGAACAGTTCTTGGAGATATTTTTAAGACATTCTTAGAGGTAAATTTTACTTGTTCCTTTACTCTTCCTTTAACCAAAATCATCTTAGATTTCCCCTTTTCCTTTTAATAAACCCATAGGATGGAAGTTGAAAAAGGGTTTTGACGAACATTGTCCCTAGGCTTATTAAGGACAAATTGATGATGTTAATGTTAGCTTTTGATGAATCTAAGCTTGTTAATCATATATCTTTCCTTTTTAGTGTTGAATTTCGGAATCAAAGAGTTAGGGTTTATACTCAATTTGGGAGTTTTTTCTTGAAATCAGAAATTAGGCTAATCCTTGAGTTAAATCAGAAATTAGTGGTTAGGTTATAATCATTTAGTACTTAACTGGGCATTTTGCTTCCAATTTTCCCGTTTTGCCCTTGTGGGCCCGTTTCCCAAATTTTTAGGGCTAGAATTGACCTAATTTAAATACTAGCAACATTAGTATCATTATTCATGATTTCTAATCTGGAATTAGATTATGCTTAGACTAATTTGGTTTTGAGGTTCAGCGGAAAGGCAAGGTAAAGGAATTAGTTGTTGGTATTGCAGTTTGGCCATCCAGGTAGGTTATGGTTTACCCTTGCTGAGACTTCGCATAGTGAAGCGCATATTTAGATTATATTATCGGAGACAGCATGTGAACCTTCGGGTATGAAGTTGGGTTGGATATTGTCTTAGGTTGGGCCCTGTTGTGTGTCCGGACTAGCCACCTCGTTGTGTTGTGTTTGATTATTTTATTGTGTTGGCTTGATGCCGTAAGTTGTTGATAGATATTGAATTCTGTTTATCATCTTGATTCAGATATATTGTTGACATACCCACTGTTGGTATTTGTGATTCAGATATATTGTTGGGATACCCACTATTGGTATTTGTGATTCGGATATATTTTTGGCATATCCACGGTTGGTATTTGAGATTCTGATATATCATTGACGTGCCCATTGTTGGTACTCGTGATACTGAGCATAATTGTTGATTTTGATACATGCATTGCACGCACTCTCATTTTCATGATACATTATTGAGATATTGATGACATTGATGAAACACTTGAGGAGCTGGGCTCAGTTTTACTTGAGTGACGTGAGAGGCCGATGTCCGATGTTCAACCCGGAATCATTGATTGAGCAAAATTTATATTTGAGAAAACTCTTTTACTTGAATGACGTGAGAGTCCGATGTCGGATGTTTATCCCGGAGTCGTTGATTACATGGCCGATATCCGATGTTATTTCCAAAATTATTGATAGTGCATGGACTCCGCGGGCCTCCCAGGGTGGTGCTTGTGAGAACCCCCAGTGGGCAAAGATCCAGGGTCCTGTTTGTCTGTTGGGTAAAGATCCGGGATGAGTGGCACTTAGACTTCGCGAGTGACGCTGGGTTGTGCTACCGAGACGTTGATATTTCCGTTCGGAGTACATGTGTACACCTCATTTTCATGGCATTGCATTGCATTCATACACTACTACATTGCATTGCATTATGACTTGATTGAGATGTTTGGTGTGTATTGTGATGATTGGATTGGATTGGGTAGGGTATGTTCGGACTTGGCACACTTGGGATCAGATGCTTTACATAGGCGATGACGGATACTTGGATTTGATTACATTGACTTATACTTGTTGGTTTATTTGCTTATCTGCTTTATTATCTGAATTGTGTCAGCTATGCTTAGTCGGCCGATGATGCTACCGATCTTGTTGTTTGTCTTGACTGCCGCTTCTTGCGGTCTTTTACGAATGCGAGTATCGGGTTGGATAAACACGTGACACGTGGCTGATAGTCGCTTCAGCTTCCTCTTCGAGTCTCTAGGGTGAGCATGGCCGTCCGCTGCCTTGAAGACTTTCCTATCTTTGTGTCCTATTATATTCAGAGACATAGACACTTTATGTATTAGTATTTCGAATTGTATTATTTCCCTGTTAGATGCTCTTGTGTTATTCAGACTAAACCCTGGGGGTGTTGTTATTATTCCGCACTATTCTACTGCTTCATTTCATTCTTTTACATATCTATACATTGTTGGGTTGAGAGTTCGCTTACCGAGGAGGGAAGGTAAGTGCCCGCACGACTTAGGCAAAATAGGTCGTGACAACAACTAAGAGCGAGTTTATTTTACTAATAGATAATGATTTCTAAAATCTCATTGAAATTCTTCCAACCAAATCAATGAACTTCACTCGAAGCTCTTCCAAGCCTTAGAGTGTGTAGTTAAGCACAATCAATTTAACCTCAAGTTAATTATCTTATGCCAAGCTCACGTTATTAGATGAGGTTTAAAGTCCCAAATCCTTGTTAATTAATCTTTCTCAACCTCAATTTTCCTCTTCCGAGCTTAAATCGAAATAAATGCGAGTCATATAGTTAGCTAATCCCTTAAAAAATATTAAAGAATAAGATTAATTAAAGAAATAAAAACTCACTTCATTAGAAATAAAAATCATTCAATACATACATAAGCAAAACAAGAGATTCAATCCAAACTTTAACAATGAATACTTCCACAAACAAGTTTCAAGTATTGAAATGAAATAATACATAGTTAAATATTCAATACATAGCAAGAGTTGAAGAAATGAGTAAAGAATTTCTCGTTGAATGCCTCCGAATCTTCAAACCCTACTGTGCTTTGTGTTTCTTGCTCCTAAGCTTGGAAGAGTGACCAAAGATGAAATATATTTTCCCTCAAGCCTTTCTTTTATAGATTCCTAATTTTCTCAACTTAAAATATGACCAAAGTAACCCCATATTTTCACATTTCAGTCTTGGCCCTTTTTTGCAATTTAGCTACTTTTCTCATTTTCTTTAATTTGACCTCTTTTGACTTATTTTTCACTTGATTTCTTCCTGATCACTTCTCAACATATAAACTCTGTAAAACACCGAGAAAACATTATAAGTGCACAAATATTATTCACAATGTCTAAGTAAAAAGAAGAGATAAGTTGGTAAAATATCAACTTATCAATCGCTGCTAAAAAAAGAATATGAAATAGCCTATATGTACTCTATTTGCTTGAAAACTTAGGAGTTCTACAATAAAATAATATGTTCTATTTATTCATTTATGAGTAATCTTTATTTTGATAAATAAAATAGTTTAAATTAGTTGTTAGTTCTTCTACAGTAGAAATTATTGTCAGGAAATTCATAATTAACAAGGTAGAAGATGAATTCCTCTCCAAACACCGAAAAAAAAAAAAAAAACTAGGTCCTAATAGGAAAAAAAAATCATATGTAAAGATTAATCATAAAGAGTTTTCATAAAAAAAAACATAGATACATATTGAAGAACATCATCCTAATAATGGAAATTATTCGACATCACATAAAATGAGGAGATTCCATATCATCATTGAGTACTAAATTTTTTAAATTTTTTAAAAAGTTTTCAAATATTATTTTTGTCAATCTTGCTATGTTATTTGGATGAAAATTATTCCCCCCCACCCCCAACCCTGCTAAAAAATTAATTATCTCTCTCAATTTCGAACAATAGTTTCCCCTCTATCTCATTTAAAAAATTTAGTACTTATTTTACCCTCTACGTTAACACTCTTCATTTCTTTTTACTTTTAAACATTATGATTTGTTTCTTTTTTGTTTAATCTATATTATGAACTTACCTACAGGACAAACACAATCTAATTTATGAAGTAAGAAAGTGAAAAATAGTTGGAGGACTATTATTGTTTGGTGTTAAAAAATAAGGGATATTTAACTCAAAGTCCAAAACTTAAGGGATTACTTTGGCCCTTTTTATTTTATTTTTAAAATGACTTTTGACCCTTGTTACTTTGTAAGGCAAATGCATAAACTTAAATGACCATATGAGGAACAAAAAAAAAAAAAAAAAAGAGATAAATGATCTTACTATGTAGTTTGCTTAAGTTAAGTGACCATATGAGGAACTGACTTCCAAAAGGCCAGACACCTCTTAGGTTTGTCACACTTCAAGCGCATGGCATTATAATCTGCATTCGTTCAACACAAGTATCACAAATTTGTCTTTTGGGTTATGTCATATGAGCGGCCCAAAAGTACATGTACCATATTAATTGTGGTGCGCGTTATGTAACACTTCTGGTTCCTTATTAATCTAAAATTATCGTACAATATATGTATGCATTTCTCAAAAAACAAATCTAGCTTAAAAGTCAGTCATTTCTTCTTCTTTACCTGCCCTCATCAGCCTATCCTTCATCACAAATAGCTGATTTATAAGAAAAGATTTGCTAAAGCATCCACCGGAAAAGTCTATCAGCTAGAAACTCAAAGTATAATTGACTTTAAACTGGATATTCCTTCCTTATCCGATCTGAGAAAAGATTGAGAGTGTACATATATACTTAAAAAGTTGTTGGTCTAAATTCTGAATATCGTTTCTTTTCTGAAAGAACGTAACCAAAAATAAATTATGAATATTTAGTATGATATTGATGTAAAGGGATCTCATTTCCTCCTTTAAAGGTGTATGATGTATGCCAAATTATAATATTATATCTCCATAGTCAAGTTCGAAATAATTAAATGAATTCTTTAAACTCATTTACCAACTCCAACTAATGCCAGAATAAAAAACATATGAATATGATGGCGAAATAATGCCCGTGAATTATGTGGGATAATATTTTAATATTTTTAGCAATGAGATGGCCTACAACTTTTAAATATTTCCAGATCTTCTTTGAAAATAGCTGAGTGTTGTTTCAATAAGACACTAACCAGACAAACCAAATATGTCCACCGGCCATTTCAGTGTTTTCAATTCACTGTTTATTTATCTAGCTATATTGTTTTTATATTTAAGTTAGGAAAAAGCTGAAATATGTCATCAAACTATCGAAAATGGCTCATTTATGCCACTCGTTAATAGTTGAGCTCATTTATGTCATCACCGGGACCGAAGTGGCTCATCAATGCCACATAACTGTTAACAACTCAAATGGCTGATTTTAAAATACCAGATTTTACACGTGGCTTTCAATTAGAGGTGCACATTGACAACTTAAACCAAACCAAATTAAATTCCAAATAAAATCAAAACCCGACCAACCCAAAACCTTTTAACCCAAATCCCTATTCTTATTTCCCACATCCAGATTACCATTAGTAGCTATGATAGGGGTCTTGTTATGCTAGATCAATTCGGTTTTGTTTTTCTTAATTATGAATTTTTGGTGATTCTTTGGTCTCTTCTACTAAGTTGACTGTGGTTAAGCAACCAGTTGCTACACTTTTGCTCCCTTTGGTCCATCTTCATGACGATTTTCTCATCACAAAAACTGCAGCCTTTACTCGCCTGCCTTTCTCATCTTTGAAGTATTCTACTCAGTATCTGCTCCTCTTCTGCCTAGGTCCTCCACTAAATAAAAATAAACAACACTCGGTATATGCTCTTCTTACACAGTTCAATGGAGCTTGACACACTTCTACAGGGATAAGAATAGGGATTTGGGTTAAAAGGATTCTGAGTCGAATTTTAATATTATTTGGGATTTAATTTGGGCTGGTTTAAGTTGACGACGTGGACCTCTTTGGAGGCCATGTGTAAAATCTAGGATTTTAAAATCAGTTATTTGAGCTATTAATTGTAAGTGACATGGATGAGTCATTTCGGTCACGGCGATGACATAAATGAGCCGAACTATTAATGAGTGGCATAAATGAGCTATTTCTGATAATTCGATGACATATTTGAGCTTTTTCCCTTTATATGTGTTATAATATATCATCCTATATTGTACATGAACTTTCTTAAGATCAGAGATAGAGTCAAAAATTTTAAGTTTGTGAGATCAGGACAACAACACATTTAGATTACTTGAATTTAAATAAATTATTTATACATAACAAGTACAGGGTTTGAAACTACTATGTTCTGTCCAACCCGTAACTTTAACTATAGAACAGTCCTGCTTACGACATGTATGATACTGCATTTTTGGGTTGTTTAGTGTTCTTGATTCTGATTGCAAGAAACTTATGAATCATATTGAATACTCCATCAATTTCAATTTGTTTGTTTGGTTATGACTGTTACGGTTCACTTTTACGCTAGTGCATAAAAGCTATTAAGAAGTTGTGGACTCTATTGGATTTTATGTTTTTTTAGAGTCGCCACCTAATTTTATAAAGAAAATTTGGAAAATCGGATAAAAAGAGTTTATCAAACAAGAGAAAAATCCTTTTAAACTAGAGTTCAAGGTAAGAGTTCTGATGATCCCCCAGTGAAGGTTTTAATCACCCCAGTATTAAGAATCCGCAGAATACGATTGACCTACGAGCTTCAATGTGTGATTAATGTGATTATTTGTTAAAATGCTTCTTTCTTGCAAGATTGTCATGCTAATCATAAAACTCGCTTTTTGACAAAACTATCCTTTAAGGAAGAGAAAGGTTGGTCTCTTTTGAAAAATGTATAAGGGGGTTAAATTCAGTTCATTTCTGGATTAAAACACATTTAAGATTTTCTGTTAAGTAAACTTACTACTAATTTGATCCAAATGTCATGGTTTAGTCCTTATAGTTGTTGTATATATAAGGGAATAAATGGAGTATATCTCCTCCATAAGAATAGTATAGGTTTTTACAAATATAAATAGAGAAAGAATTTGCTTATTTTTTGTTTCAGTCCATTGAAGCTCAATTATCAACCATATACTACTTTCAAAGCCATCTTATTCCTCAAACTATAGTCCAAGTGCATTTCTCTTTATTTATTTGCCTTGAGGTTTGGGCTTTTGGCTCCAAAAATGTTAAAACACCCTTAAGTCATATAATTCTTTCAAAGTCCATTTACACTTATCTTTTATTTCTTCTGCAAATCTCGTTTTGTTTTGTTGTTTTCTAAAATCAGTCCAAATTTTCCAAATTAAGCCCAATCATCATTTCAAACCAACTTTGCTTGAAGCCTTAAATCAGTCCGTTTTTCTTTAATTTTTTAAAGTGGACCTATGGCCCAGACGGCCTATTTTACCTGCTTAGCTTCCAAAGAGGCCTAAGGCCCAAACCGATTCAATTGTGATTCCCAAAAATCTATTTAACTTAAATAAATAAAATCATCATTTTCCAGTTTCCATGCTATGCAAAACATTCAAAATTTCCCAATTACACAAGTGAGTAAGAACCGTGTTAGCTTTGAAAGTCATTTTTGAAAGTGTCTAGCTACTACACGAATTTTTTCTAAGTTCTAATCGCAATTGGGTTTCAATATATATAGCAAGTTGTTTACATATACAACAAATATACAAATATAAAAAAAGAGAAGAGGAAAGTTAGGCTAGTGGGCCTACCTAAGCCCACCAGTTGATCATTTTCATCCATGGTTGGGCGTTCAATTATGTTTGCCATTCGGACTCAATCAAGAGAGGGGTTGTTGGGCCTAAGGCCCAACAGAAGTGGTCCTACGAGATACGGATCTCATCGCATTTGTGCAAAGGGAAGAGAAAAAGAAAAAGAAAACATTACTATATTATATAAGAGCAAATGTGAGGACTTTTGTAGTCCTCACAATAATTTCCCAAATTTTTAAAAACTTTTTAGTTAATTACTTTTATGTCCTAATCTTATTTATTTAAGTCAATTTTTTTGTTTTTTGTTTTTAAAGTCTACTTTTCAAAAGTTATCGAACCTGGGGACTTTTGTAGTCCTCACAATAATTTTCAAATTTTTTTTAAAACTTTTTAATTAATTACTTTTAGGTCCTAATCTTATTTATTTAAGTCAATTTTTTTGTTTTTGTTTTTAAAGTCTACTTTTCAAAAGCTATCGAACCTCTTACCTCATTTTTCACGTTCTTTGATTTTTCGATTGGTGCTCGATATCGCATTTGAGCCCAATTAATCCGAATAATTCGACCGCATCGCGCCTATTCGGGGAGCGCTTCCTCCAAAGATTTTTTTCCATATCCATGTTCGAACCCCTAATCACGATTAAGAGAAAATGCTCATCATTCGCACAAGTTAAATTATATATTTGTCTTAAAAGTTCATTAACTATGTATAGATTATTTATTTAGAACTAAATAACTTGAGAAAATTAGGATACATAAGTTATAATGTCAAATTTCGGTTCCAAATTTGATTTGAATTAAATAATTTCATCAAAATGGAAGTTAAAATATTAAAGGAGTGGAATGAAAATTTTGCTTTCATATAACTACCCACTTGTGGGGACTACAATGGGTATATGGTGGTTGTTGTTGTTGTTGTACACTTGTACTAACACAAATTATATTCTTTAGTTAAAATATCTACTTTTATATCTTGAGTTTGGTAGAACATGCACGGGCCCTCACATAACTAGTATGGTTAGAAGCATCTAGACTTGGTAAATATGTCAACAAGAACTTTTAAGAAAAGGATATAACTGTATATACAAGCATGAATACATATAACTTAAATCAAACATATTCACCAACACTTAGTTAAATACACATATGAAGACGGCAGCCCAAACAGTGAAGGGACAGGAGGAAATCAACCCAGTGAAAGCAGCACAAAAGGAAAAACCCAATTCAATAATCGTGGTCAAACAAACAAGAGAGACAGGTCAAATTTGACGCTAAAGAAAAGAAGCAAAGAGGCAGGCCCAAATATATATAGTATAATCCAGTTCTTGACACGAAACAGAAGGAAGAAACAGGCCCAACTTCATCAAATGAATCATAGACAGGCGCAAATAGATTATATAGAAGCACACGAGCATTTTTGCAAATAAAATGGTCTATGACCCAAACAATGATTTTTCTGGATGATATACAGGTAGTATACCTAATATGCAGCCCAATATACACTAGGTATATACGGGTTGTATACTCAATATACCTGACCCGTATACACTGTAATTAAACACAACATTTCATATTAAACAGGGGTGCATATTCATGAGTATACATGCCATATTCATACCAGTTTTTGTACCAAAGGAAAAGGTGGTTTTTTTATAAAAACAACATAGACACTCAAGCATATGAACAAGGAAAATTTGACACTCACAATCATTGCAGTTTTAGGGATATGGCTAAAAAATGAGTACTAATATACCAACAGTAAAAACATGACTGCACACACTATCATACATCCATAAATAGGGACATGCTGCCTATGGTCTAAGGCGAAAGAACATTTTGTGAACTCAAGCAAACATACCAAAAACTTACACATAGGGAAGGCAGTAGACATGAGATGACAGTGTATATGATTTAAAGACTTCTTAAGGGAATTCTAATCCATTTTATAGAGCCAAACATATAAGGACATGTTAGGAACAACACACTCAACACTCAAAACCTACAGGATTAGTTTTCAAGCTCTTTGACGTTATTTAGAACCAAACTTTAACTTAAGTAAAGAAACACAACTTAAAACCTCATTTGAGAAATTAGTTTCAACTATAACCTAAGCCAACATGATTTTACAACTAGCATTTAGAGACTAAATAAACCTACAAGCATACAGACCTTCCGGCGGTACATATTTTGAGGCAAATACACAAAGAACTAACTGTCAACATCATGTCAATATCAATTAAACTCAAGGTTCAAGCCTAGCATGCTTTCTATACCCTTAAATGACATCAACAGTGGACATCTAAGGTCCACAGAGGAAGAACTTCCGACACAAACCATCTTTCTTCGAGTTTAGACTCATCCATCACAAAACAGATTCATACTTTATAAATCACCTCCCTCAAACATAGGCAAACATGGATAGTTTTTAAGATAGTAACCACATTGAGCTAAAAGAGATGCCAATTCATAGCTAAATCAGCTTAAGAACACAAGACTACAAGACTTTAGACAAACAAACCTTAATCATTCTTAAACTACCTCTACATGATTCAATTTCATCACAAACTAGCCATCAACTCAGCCTAACCCATTCCTAACAGCATCATATAAAATCTAACATCAACAGAAACTGAGGAAATTAACTAGTAATTGCTTAAATACACAAAAGACTAAACACTTTAAAACTACATCTAATAGATGCATAAATTAACAAAGCATTGATTAAACTAAACAAAAACACATAAAGCACAACTAACACTTAAGACCTAAACTAAACAAACTAACACATAGCTAATTAATTGAGACTAACACAGCCAAATGTCGAGAATGGATTTGGAGATCTTCTTGCTTCTCAAACCCAAAGCTCAGCGACAAATAAAGAAAAAAGATTTTAAAATTTTAACTTACTCGAATAATCAAAGATCTCAGCAACATGTGCTAAAACCCTAGGTAATTCGAGTTTTTGAATATATGTGATATTCTGTCTCTCCGTCTGTCTCCATAATGTGAAGAATTGGGGTTCTTTATATAGAACCCCAAAAGTCTGAAAGCCTAACCAATTTTGATGTGGGTGTTTTTGCAAATTCTGAGAATTGCCCTTTCGATTCAACATCAACGGCTAAGATTAAAGCAAATAAACATACGGAGGATCCAATTCAGCTCAAATTCAATCGATCCGTTTAGTTCCTCGTGAATCAATGAGGATTGAGAGTTGAGATAAATCTCATTAATGAATTTGTACCCTGTTGCCCGTAGAAAATCAAAAAATAAGAGAGCGTATAGGGTTTTACCGTATTTGGGTTGCGTTTGGTGGAATTATGGCGAATTTGGGACGGAGCATTAATTGCTTTGCCCATCTCGATCTTGCAAGGACTGGCAAAAGCCTATCCTCTCTGATTCTTTGCCATTTCAGGCATAGGTGACGTAGAGAGAGAAGGGGTAACGGGGCGGCGCTAGGGATTCACTAAGAAACCCTCGCCTCTTAACCCTTTTGAAGCCACAGTGGACCGGGTCTAGTCTTTTAATGGACTGGGCTCTGTCCAGTAAATAAAATAAATAAGTAAAATTTTCACAAACAGCTACCTTTTAGCTCCTTCTAACAATCTATAACTATATGTTCTACATTTACAACGTAATTTGGAGGACTATATTTAGCTAGTAGAAGCATCGACTTAAATATAAGATAAATATAACGGAAATACACACGCTGCGAAAACTGAAAGTGTTATATTTATGGAAACAAAATCTATTCCAATTTAAATTAAAATCACTTTTTAATGTTCCCTGATTCACGCAAATATCCTCCCATTCCATATCTGATCTCATATCTCATTGAAACAGCTAAACAAATTTAAAAAAAAATTGAATTCAAAAAGTACATTCATATTTTCAACCAAAAAAAAAAAAGGTTCAAAAACTAGTTCATCAAAAAACTTTGAAAAATAACAATATCAAACCAGTGAACATTGCTCGTTTTAAACGACGAATATATATTTGAATTCATCTATTGAAATATCGAATTAAAGTTGAGTTCATAATTGAGGTAACAACGTTTTCACTGCAACTTTTTTATTTTTTTTTATTTTTTTGAAATTTTGAAAAATATAGTCAAAATATATGAAAAATATATCGAAATATAGTCAACGAAACGAATAAGTTATATTGAACATAATAATCAAAATACAATTAAACTATAGCCAAAATATAGTCATAATTGAGTTCATAATTGAGGTAACAACGTTTTATTTTGCAACTTTTTTTTTTTTATTTTTCTGAAATTTTTCTAAATATAGTCAAAATATATGAAAAATATATCTGAAATATAGTCAACAGAAACCAGAATAAGTAATATTGAACATAATAATCAAAATACAATTAAAATATAGCCAAAATATATATGAAAAACAACTATTAAAATATCAATCCAAAACATTAGGAATTGAAAATTCAGGAAGTAACGAAAAAAAAAAACGAAAATATAGGTTAAATACACGGTGAAATGTAAAATCAGTATAGAATCTTACCTTTTTTGGGAATTAGATTTGAATTATGAGTGAAATTGATGAGTAGTTAATTAGAGATAAACAAGGAAGTTGAACTATTATAAAACTGATTTGAAATTGGAGGAAATTAAGAGATATTGGGCATAATGACGTGTATTTAGGGGGATAGGAGAGAGGGACCTTTTTTTTTGCTTAAATTTAGGGGTGTGGGAAGTTACCAGATGGGTGGTAAAAAAGTGATAGCTATAGGAAGTAAATATGTTATATTTTAGCTACTAAATATAATTATTGTAAAGTTTAGTTATGTTCCATAAATAGGTAATAATGTAAGCTATGCCAAGTATAGGCCCCCTTATGTATACGTATATATATGTGATATACCTGTATACAAATGTATATTCCCGTATATCCGTGCACACACATAAGTGTAGCTAAAGGTAAAATGTGTAATTTTTAATCCATAACCAAGATTAAGAGTGTTCATTGATTGAACGTTTCAATCGTGACCAAATTAAAAATTAACTAACTAATCAATTAAACTAAATGATATGGGTAAGTGTATGGGAGGGCTTTTAAATTGCAAATGTGGCCCTAATTGATTTTAAATCATGAAATTGATTGTTTCAATTAAGACCACAATTAGCTAATAATTGATTATTTCAATTATAGCCATAATTAGCAATTGGTGAGCAATAACCACAATTAAACAATTGATTAATTGTGATTAATTTAAGGAATTGCAAATGCAAATTGGTTATGCAGGAATAAAAATTGAGAGGTAGCATGATTATTTATTTAATTAAATAAATTTCTTGAATCAAACGGAGTAAAATCTTTGCAAATTAGACCTTCAATAATTTTAACAATTAACTAGATAGTTGTTTTAAATTATTTTCTGATTAAACTTGACTAATGCTTCGTATTAATAGTAAAAATATGTATTATTTTTTAAATGACTTACAACATATATTTGGGAGTTATTTTGCCAAATGAAATGGCAAAATATTATTGAAACAATTTTGTAAAATCATTTGACTTTAAAAAAATACATATTTCACTCTGTTTGAGATCCAGGAACTCCGGATAGTTAAATAAAATTATTGAAGGTCACAAATTAGGTGTCAACAATGACTTGACACGAAGTTTAAGAAAATAAGAAGAATTTTAAATTTTTTGGTCTTAAACTAAAGATATGTAGGATATTGTACCAAAATATTCTTTAATCTTGTGGTCTTAAACATGCCATGTTGAAAGTTGGTAATAAAAAGTTCTCAAAAAAGAGAAGAGACATTCTTTTTAAAACAGACTAAAAAGAAAGTAAGAAAAATAAATTGAAACGGATGGAGTATTAAATATTTAACTAATTCTTAATATTTCACACCTATATATTAGATGTGTTTTTTAAGAATTTGAGCAATATTAATAAAAATCACTTCTTTAATGTTAAGTCTATAATTGAAAATAATTATCAACTTAATTTAGTCTTGAATTTCTAGAGTGATATAATTATTTTAGAACAATTTTTTTGAACTAAAACGACAGTTAAAATGAAACAGAGGAAATAGAAGCATGCCTATAATGAAGTTTTGACCCTACTTTTTGTAGGCACAATTCGGTAGAGTCCGACAAATAACTTGATTAAAATGATAACTTGGGCATTATTTCTTCATTTTAATATAAGCTAATTTTTAAAATTTAATCAAAGAATAATTATTTTCCAGAAATTTAAAAAGTATATTTCAAAAACAAATTATCCTTATCTAATAAATTATCTGAATGAATTTATAAAAAGTCTTTTGCTATTTATTTATATTTTCCTATGAGTAGATTAGGATTATTTACTCAAATAACCTTTTTAATTAATATATTAAATAGGTTTTTAAATGAGTGAGCTAAAACAAAAAAAAAATCACTTATTATGGACTAAAGAAGTAAAATAAGAATCTCATTTTCCCTAATATACTTTATTAAAGTTACTAGTGAATCTATCCGCACTTTGCGCGGATTAGACTTTCGAATGTTAAATTTGAATATATATTAATGTTATAATTTTTATAAAAGAAAAAATATTATTAATCAAGGTGACCTTTTAAGATATTTACTCCTCTATAAAGGGTATCTTAACACATTACTCTTGTATGGAAAATATCCTAACTGTAATACAACATAGCCTCAAACTTAAATCTTCAAAAATACTAGTATTTTTTAGCTTATTTACCAAGTTCATTAATCACAGCCCATTTCTAATAGAAGAAACAAAAGAGAGCAACAAAATCAATACTCGAGAGAACGGCTTCAACATAAAAAGATTTGAAGTATATATATATAACAATATGACCCGGAGTAGCGGACACAGAGGAATGATAAGTTGTAATCACTTTTGGATATATAGAAGTTTGCAAGGACCAAAGTATTTTTTATTTTTTTTCATGCTTAGCATCTTATCAGTTGTGACAGTAGCAACATCTCAAGGGTCAAACTTCTCGAATTTTGAGCCATGACTAGCAGAATATTATCTCTTCGCTAGTGTAAGTTACAATTAAAAAGCTTAAGAAGGTCGAAATTCACTTTTTTTTTCTTTTTTTTTTCTTTTCTAAATGCATGCATTGAACAGCCCTTCCTATGTTGATCTCTGGCACTGATGACATGTTGGGTTCAAACTCTGGAGATAAGACAAATGCTTCCTCTGCAATTGTAAATGAAGCAATTGATTTCAATTTGTTAAGATCATTTAGTCAATACAACCACGACTTTGTAAAAAGTTTTATTGCTACAATGAAGCATATATTAAAAGGACGATGATGTAGACTCTTCCGCCGCTTTGGCTCATCGTGTTCCGCTATAACTGTCCCCACGAACTCAGATTTTGACAGATAGAGAGAGAGAGAGACTGCCCATCCATGTCCGCCGTTATAACTTTAGATCGAAACTGCCCTTGCACACTAATTAACCAATATTGTATTGGTAAACAAGGAATCCGCGACTTAAATAGCATAAAAAAAAAAAAGTTGAACCAAACTAGTACAAAAAAAAAAAAGAACATAAGTAGTATTCGCGCACGAAATTCGTGCGTAAAAGAGAACTTCTTGCAAAAACAGTTTTGGCCTTCACTTTATGGTAATTTTGTGCGTGAATGGGTGACAAAAAAAAAGAGAACATTAGTAGTCACGCACTAATTTTGTGCGTTAATGTTGGGGCCTTTTTTTTTTTTTTTTTCCTTTGCGTTCTTTTCCAATCGCGTTTTTTTAATCTTTGGGCAAAGATTAGTCATGTTTTAAAATCCCAAAATATCAATATTTTATATAAAACTTAATATTTTTTTTTAAAAATACAATAATGTCGGCTCATTACATGAAGTCCACCTAAACGTTTGGATCGTCGTTTTAGGGGTTCTAAAGTGCCGAAGCAAGTTTTGAAACTTGTAATATTTATAGGGTTTTGATTTAAGTGTTTTATTATATTTGAATGTACAAATTTAAATATTTGATTTAATAATAATTCATCCAATACGAGAGGTCTATACTAATTAAAAAATAATTCATTCCATTTAATTACAATACTAATTCAATTGTATTGCTTTGAATTAGTATTGTAATTAAATGGAATGAATTATTTTTTAATTAGTATAGACCTCTCGTATTGGATGAATTATTATTAAATCAAATATTTAAATTTGTACATTCAAATATAATAAAACACTTAAATCAAAACCCTATAAATATTACAAGTTTCAAAACTTGCTTCGGGGCACTTTAGAACCCCTAAAACGACGATCCAAACGTTTAGGTGGACTTCATGTAATGAGCCGACATTATTGTACGCAAAAAAAAATATTAAGTTTTATATAAAATATTGATATTTTGGGATTT
Organism: Lycium ferocissimum; assembly: GCF_029784015.1. Taxonomy (NCBI): domain Eukaryota; kingdom Viridiplantae; phylum Streptophyta; class Magnoliopsida; order Solanales; family Solanaceae; genus Lycium; species Lycium ferocissimum. The sequence continues at coordinate 63,133,872 of NC_081347.1, forward strand.
TAAAACATGACTAATCTTTGCCCAAAGTATGGAAAAAAACGTGATTGAAAAGTAACGCAAAGGAAAAAAAAAAAAAAAAAGGCCTCATCATTAACGCACAAAATTAGTGCGTGACTACTAATGTTCTTTTTTTTTTTTTTGTCACCCCATTCACGCACAAAATCGTGCGTGAAAGGCCAAAAACTCGTGTTTTTGAGTTTGGTCCTTTCACGCACGAATTTCGTGCGCGAATACTACTTATGTTCTTTTTTTTTTTTTTTGTACTAGTTTGGTTCAACTTTTTTTTTTTATGCTATTTAAGTCGCGGTCTCATAAACGAGAGACTTGCCTTTGTGATTTTTGAAAGGTCTAACCTCACCGGCTCGCCCTTGTGATTTGTGAAAGGTCTAACTTTTCCCTTTGGCGAAATGAATTACACAAAAAATTCACTCATTTTCACTGAACATTCCACTATTACATCACTCCTTCGATTTATATACCATTAGTGCACACTTGAATCACTTATCTGCACTTTTTAAATGTTACAATTTTAAAGATAAGTACTCTTTAGATTACCTACTGGATGACCTTTCTTATGTTTTGACCTTGTAAGGAATATCTATATAAAAATATATGTGCTAGAATACGTTACACAAGGAAAGATGTTATCAGATTAAATTACGAGGTTATTGTTGAGAAGATGAACTAACAGACATTTTTCCTACCAAACCTTAATTCTTCAATTCCTATTTTCCACATCCACTTATCTATATAAACTTGTTCAAAGTGAAGCATAAAGCATATCTAAAATACTAATCATCAAGCATTTATTACCTTCAACAATGGCTTATCACTATACCCCATCTTTTTTCTTGTTATTATTTGTAACTTTATCTTTAACAAGCAGCTATATAATTCTAGTAGAAGCGCGCAATCTTCTTGAAGTAAGTATGCCTGAGCTTCCTAAGCCCGAATTGCCAATGCCTGAGCTTCCTAAGCCCGAATTGCCACATTTACCGGAAATCCCAACTTTGCCAAAGCCTGAATTCCCTGAAATTCCAAAACCGAAGCTGCCAACTTTGCCAAAGCCCGTATTGCCAGAAATCCCAAAGCCAGAATTGCCAACATTGCCAAAGCCTGAACTGCCAAAGTTGCCCAAACTAGAGATGCCTGCCATTCCTAAGCCTGAATTTCCAACTTTGCCAAAATCAGAAATCCCTGAAGTTCCCAAAAAGCCTTGAGTTTGAGGCGAATGTCATCCTCTTTCCCTCACAAGTAGTGGTCTTGAACGTTACACTTTCTTTGGAACGATTAATCATATGCTTTGTTTTGTACGTCATTAGCTGCAGCTTCCTTTCAGAAGAAATATTTGTGTAATTGTTCTGTTATCAGTTCACTACTGTATTTGTTTCCAGTGCCATTATATCTACAGTCTCTTTATCTTTGTACGCTAGTAATATATTGGAGATGGCTTTTTACCTATATTGATTCCCTTCTTTCTTTTAGGTAACAATAGAGTTACATTCGCTGTTCACATAATCTTTCTAAGACTGGTGAATACGCGATTTTCATGAGTGATGCATCCCAAACTCTAAACGGAAAATTTTAATATTTTGGGGAGTTGCAGCAAGGAACTCACTATTTACAAGCAATCTATTGCTACATTGTGGAGATTTTATCCAATGGAATATTTTCGATTTCATTACAGACTTGCATAAATAGATTTAATTGAATACAAATAGTTTCCAAATAGTAGTTTCTCATTGTCTTTCAATAATACAAGATAAGATTTCAAGGATCTTTTCCCATTATCTTGACATTTTGGAAAGGTCTTATTGTTGGCAAAAAAGATCTGATTATCTCAAACTAAACAATTTGTAGTAATCTACAAATTACAAAATCAATGCTAACACCAAACAACAAGTAGCTAAGAACTGTGAGTAATTGATATCATAATGGAGAAGAAGAAGAGATGAAATGGAGAGTTAATTGATGTATACTTCATTGATAGAGAAAATGATATCAAGACTTGTGTATTACAACTAATGAGATGATATATATATATCTCTTATTCAGCTTAACCGACTACTCTCAACTAACTAATTAACTAAGTAGCTAATTAACAACTTTAACTACTTCCAGCTTATATAATAAAATTACATTTCTGCCCTTTATATACTTAATATCATTCAACATTCCCCCTCAAACTAGGTGTAAAAATATCAAGAACACCCAGTTTGGAATTCAAATATTCATTCTGAACTCTAGGTAGTCCTTTTGTCAAAATATTAGCAGGCTGCTCATTTGTCTTTGATGTATTGAGTAGTAATAAGCCCTTGTTGTATTTTCTCCCCAATAAAGTGACAGTCAATCTTGATGTGTTTTGTTCTTTCATGAAACACCGGATTAACTGCAATCTGCATTGTTGACTTGCTGTCATTATGAATTGTTACTAGCTGAGTCACATTCACTCCTAACTCCTTCAACAAGCCAAGGATCCAAGTTACTTCTGATCTTTGTTGAAGCCAAGCTTCTGTACTCTGCAGAAGAACTCTTCTTCTGCAGAGCTCTTTGAGACCGCAAACTGTTTTTTTGACTTCCATGAAATAAGTGAGTCTCATATCTTCACAAGAAAACCAGAAACAGATTTCCTAGTGATTGGGCAAGTAGCCCAATCTGCATCACAGTATGCAGTTACAACATTAGAAGGTATAGAATTCACACTCTTGTCGGCATCTAACTCAGTAGCATTGAAATCTACTGTTTTATTGAACCAGCTCTCAGTGTGTTCTGATGTGTCATTCAGAAATAAAGGTTGAACATCTGCTTTTGTTTTAGAGAATGGAAAGACATCTTCTTGAAATACTACATCCCTATTAACAAAGAACACAGAATTAGTGATATCATATAGTATATAACCCTTCTGCAATTCAGAATAACCCATGTGTACTGCAATCTTGACTCTAGATTGCATTTTGTCAAATTGAGTCATATCCTTGGCATAGCATAAACAACCTAATACTCTCAAATGCCTTAAACTAGGTTGCCTATGATACATTCTTTCATAAGGTGACACATTATTTAGAACCATCTTTGGGCAATCTATTAATAATATAAACAGCAGCTGAGACACAGTGTCCCCAGAATTCTATAGGTATTTTCCCTTGAAACCTAATGGCCCTTGTTACTTCTAAAATGTGCCTGTGTTTTCTTTCAGCAACACCATTTTGCTAAGGGGTATACACACATGTTCTTTGGTGCAAGATGCCTAATTGTTTAAACAAACCATCACACACTAAGTTGACAAACTCGGTACGTTATCGATCTTATAACTTTCCTTTGTTTTTATCAACCGATTTCTTAGCATACAAAAAAAACTATTGTAAACAGACACACACATCAGACTTATGTTTCAACAAGAATATCCATGTGAATCTAGAATAGTCGTCCACAACAGTAAGAAAAAATCCATTGCCATCAAAAGTTACAATTTTATAAGGCCCCCACAAGTCTAGATGAAGTAAATCCAAACAACTCAAACTTCGAATATTACTAGAAGGAAAAGGTAGCCTTGTCTGTTTTGCACAAGGACATGCTATGCACTTATCAACTTTTACTTTGATAGAATATAAACTACTGGAAAGTAATTTGTTTAAGACTACAGAAGAAATGTGTCCAAGCCTTTGATACCAAAGAACGATATCCTCAGATGCATTCTTAGATTTATGATTTTGTACAGCTAAACTGATATGTCTTCCATTATGTTGATTTAATAGTAGATATAAGCCTTCTTCTTCTTTACTAATCTCCTTCACCCTCCCAGTGAAGAGATCCTGCAAATATAAAAGTCAGGAAAAAAGGAAGCACAGTATTGCAGTTCTTTTGTTAGATTTGAAACTGAGAGTAAATTGTAGGCAAACTGAGGAATGTAAAAAACATTAGAAATTGTACTTCTTGGAGAAATAGTACTTTCACCAGTATTTTTTACTAGTACTGTATTGCCATTTGGTAAATGTACTTTCTTTGATCTGATAGGATCGTTAATAGAACTTGTGTTTAATAAGGTTATGTCTGATGTCATATGGTTTGTGGCCGTTGTGTCAATGATCCATTCAGAGTCATTTGGTGCTACATAAGCCATTTGTTTCAGACTATCTTCTGTATGTGCAGATACAACATCTAGTCTTTGCATCCTTACAAACTTGTGACACCATACCTGATGCATTAGCAGATGTAGATGCAAAACCACTGGTAGAGCTGTCAATATGGGCTTGGCCCGCAAGGCCGGCCCAACCCAACCCTTTATTTAAGTAGGGTTGGGCTAGGATTTCTTTGGCCCACATAGAAGTGAGGCTCAAAAGCCCAGCCTCTTTTGGCCCGCCGGCCTCAAAGGTTGGCCTCAGCCCAACCCTTGAGGCCAAACAAGAATAGTAAATTAATTTTTTTTTTTAAAATATAAGTAAATTAAACAAAAAGATAAAAAGCAATGAGAAAAAAAGAATGTATTGGCTACTAAGTAGTAAATTAGAAATTAGAATAATACTTTTTAGTCTTAGAATTTATATTATGTTTAACTCCTTTTGAACGTGACCTGAATTAGTGATCAAAAATAATAATTTATATTTATTCTCTTGAATTTTTTTCTTCTATGAAATGAATTTGCGCAAGAATGGGTGGTAGAAGATTTTATTTCATATTGCAAAAGTTTTATGTTCAAATTGTACCAAAAATCACTTAGAAAATGTTATTTCAGAAGACGAAAAAACTTAAAGGGCTGACCCGTCCTACCCCGCGACCCGCTTAGGGCTGGGTTGGGCTGCCATTTTATAGGCCCTTCAATTAAAAGGGCCTGCCCGTCCTAGCCCATTTAATTCTTTGGCCCTTTAGGGTTGGGTTGGGTTGGGCTGGGCCAGCCCATTTTGACACCTCTAACCACTGGTGTTTCCTTTACTGAGCAACTGTAGTATTTGAGCGTACTAATCTCTGGACATCATCATGCCTCCCACTTAATTCATTTGACCACTTGAACTAGCTTGACTACCATGAGATTTCTCTAGCAAACATTTGAGATTGATTTTGTCCAAACTGATTTGCAGCAGAAGTCTGAATCAAAGTTCCTACTCCAAAGCTTTATGTACCATCATTCTTTGATACCTCAGAACTCATCTCACCAACCACATTATAAGCTGCACCATTAGTAGAATCATTTTTCTTCTTTGACTTAAAGTCTGGAGGATATCCAACCAGCTTGTAGCAAGTCTCTCTATTATGACCCTTGCATTTACAGTAATCACACATTAAACCAGAATTAAAACTCTTCTTGAATTTTTGATTCTGATAGCCATTATTGTTACCATTGTTACCACCACCATTTTGATAGTTATTACTATTTCTAGAATACATGGCTATATCCAGATTTCCCAAATTGGCAGAAGAGTTGATTCCTATCACACCAGAATTAGAAGCAACAGACTCTTGTCCTTCATCACTAACAACTATTGAGTAGGCTTGGTTTATTGAAGGTAAAGGACACATCATAAGAATTTGGCTTCCACCTTGATCATAAGAATCATTAAGGCCCATCAAGAACTGAAAAAGGTTTAATTTCTGGAGATGTGCAATAAAATCCTTAGACTTAGGACAATTACAACCAGGTGCAGGTACCAATGCATCAAATTCTTCCCAAAGATTTTTCAACCTTGAGAAATATGCAGAAACAGCAGAGGTTCTTTGAGTAATGGTAGCAATTTCTTTATGTAAATTGTAAGTTTTTGAGCCATCTACTTTACTAAATCTCTCAATTAATTCTTCCCACACAGCTTGACCATTAGAAGCGTACATAATACCCCCAAGAAGACTTTTACACACAGAATTCATCAACTAAGAGAGTACTCAAGCATTTACCCTCTCCCAATGATCCCGCATTACTTCAGGATACTTTTCTTTACTACACATGCCATTAACTAAGCCTAGTTTACTCTACCAAGCAAAGCAATGCGCATTGATCTAAACCAGATAGAAAAGTTCTCAATACCTGTCAATTGGAAAGAAATAATCTGGATTCCACTCACATCAGATGGTGAAAGGAACAAAGGATTGGTGTAATCGATCCCAGGAGCTTGAGTGCTTGATTCACCTTGGGTAACTCCACTTGGTGTAACTGTACTCAAATTTGGTACTCCATTCTCAGGATTTGACGGATTCCCATTGGCATCCATAATTTTTCAATTTAGTTTATGAAGCGGAAGCAAGATTTTGAAGAAAATGAGTGATTTCACTCAAGAATTGATTGATGGAGCTTTCAATAGAACGGAATTGTAACCCGCTCTGATACCATGTAGTAATCTACAGATTACAGAATCAATGTTAACACCAAACAACAAGAAGCTAAGAACTATGAGTAACTGATATCATAATGGAGAAGAATGAGAGCTGAAATGGAGAGTAAATGATGTATATTTCATTGATAGAGAAAATGATATCAAGACTTGTGTATTATAACTAATGAGATGATATATATATCTCTCTTATTTAGCTTAATCGACTACTCTCAACTAACTAATTAACTAAGTAGCTAATTAACAACTTTAACTACTTCTTAATAGCTTATATAATGAAATTACATTTCTGCCCTTTATATACTTAATATCGTTCAACACAATTCTTCTTTAAACATTACAGAGTGAGACTGTGGAAGGGGAAGGGGAACCGGATAAGGGGAATCGAACTCACACCTATTGTGCGGGAGATTCGTGCTGATAGCACAAGGTTATAATCCTTTGTTCTCAAAGTCAATGTAACATTCATTTTGTGGAGAGTGCATCAATACACACTAGGTTATAATCCTTTGTTCTCAAAGTCAATAAAACATTCATTTTGCAGAGAGTGCATCAATACACACATATACTGGCTATTGGAAATACATCCATAGAAGGAGATTTGCGTATATAATACAGTATTCTTCAAACACAACGTTATTTATTTCATATGATGGCAACAACTATCCAGTATTTCCAATTATTCATCACACAAACACACAAAGATATATATATATATATATATATATATATATATATATATATATATAGGTGGTTGTTCGCTCTGATACCAATATTAAAGGGGGGTAGGAAATTTTTCAATAAGTTCTTTCACTAAGAAAAGTTTAAAGGACAATGCAGGAAATTAAAGTTGTTTGTAAATAAATTTTTAACAATCCTACTCGGTACTTCCTCACTCCTATGTTTCTTCTTATCATGTAGTTATAACTAATTTTCTGTCTATCTCCCAAATTTTTAATTTTTAATTTTTTTGAACAGTAAAAAAATGAACAGTAACTTTTTTTTTTTTTTTTAATCCGGACTTTGTCCAGTCACGATTTTTTTTTTTTAATCTAGACTTTTTCTATACACATGATACATCCTTCTATAAAACAATTTTTACATTTTGCTCTTTTATCTCTACTAGGAAACCATTTACAAGAGCAACAACCACCTCTCTCTAGAAAACTTCCATATTCCCCTTCTCTTTCATCAAATGCTCAATCACTTTTGACCAAAAAACCAGTGTAATATAAACTCCTATTGTAAAATAGTATTAAGTTTTTTTTAACTACCCCCTAGTGTGAAGTAGTTTTTGGGGTTCCCCGAAAGGGAAACCTCCCTCCTTCTTCAACCCATGTAAGTTTATTTACTATGTTTTCTGTACTAATCTCCCTACTATGTAAATTATTTTGTGATTATTATAAGTAATAACTTCCTTATCCTCATGAATTTGTTATTCTTAGTATATGGTTATTCTCTTAACTTCTTAATAACCTCGATGGATTAACCTGTAAATTTCTAGGTTTAAAAGAGGCCGTTTTAATGTCCAAATGATAAAGGACGATGTTGGCCGTGGTTGCCGGGGTGTGGTTAACGAAGACTGCTATTAAGAACAAAGGTTAAGAGAAAGAGATGAACGGTATAACAAAATTCGTGACTGGACAAAGTCCAGATTAAAAAAAAAAAAAAAAGTTACTGTTCATTTTTACTGTTCAAAAAAATATGTATATATATGTGTGTGTAAAGACACACACAGAGAACAACATAGATCTTCTATTTCTTGAGAAGGTCACCATATAAATCCTTGGTCACGTCAAGCATAAAACCCAAGAGAATGAGAGGCTCTGGGGTGTCTTCAGTTTTCTTTTCGTACTCAAATGTCCATGTAGTCCACTGGTGTTCACAAGATGATACAACAGTAAAGGAACTATACAGCTCTAACAGATTTCCTTCAATCACTTTCCGACTAATTCATTTCTTGTGAGGATCAATGTCTTCAATTACATACCTTAGAATCTTTTCTTGTCCATCTGTAATCATTAAAATAAAATAATACAAGAGATGTTACTCCTGGTTCAGCTGTCCAATTCCTCATGAAAGATTTAAACATTTACTAAATAATATCTTTTCTATTTATTTCTTTTCCTCGTTTTACATTTTCATTTTCTCCAAATATTATCTAATTAATGCTCATGAATATTGGATTGTCCACCCTTCCCGAATGAAGTTATCTTTAAAAATATCAAAAGAAGAGCTGACATTGTGGAGAATATGGGAAGTAGTGATGAAAACTACAATTTTGATTATTATGTTTGGTATGACAAATGTAATTTTTCATGAAAAAAGTTTTTTTTTTCTGCAAAATTTTTAGAAAATACTTTTTGGTATTTGATTGGTGGAAAGTTATATCAACGAGAGCGTACGCTATTAAAGATTAACAATTATAATAACAAATCAAAGAATATTTTATTTTGATGAACCTTTTGAGTACTAACATTACTAGTAAGTAACGTCTAAGTGTTAGTTGGAACAAATAAAATAAATTTAAAAGTTAAGATAATTTAAATTAAGGAATTACTTCTGCCACAAGTGAAAGAAGATATATTACTTTCTTGGAGCAAAAGGGTTTACTTGAAACATGTTTATGGTAATCAAACACCATCAAATAACTTTTTCATGAAGGTCATTTTTTGAAAAATAACTTTCATACTACCAAATACACCTATATATAGAAAATTGTTAAAAAGTAAATCATATTGAGAGAGAGAGCGTGCAAAGAAATGTATGTTACCGTCATTATATTTCAAGCTAACAACCGTGCCAACTTTTCCGATTTCACCTTCATGAATCTCATAACTATTGATCTTACTAGGGATTATTTTGGCTACATGAAGAGTATTGGTGAGAAAAAGATCATAAATCGAGTTTTCTTCACACTTCACCTCCATTGAAGCAATCAACTTGCCTTTCAGACCCATTTTTTCTTCTCCTTGGAATAGCAATAAGTTGTGAAAAGAAAGTGGTGTGAAAATGTTTAGAACTTGCAGCCTTTATATAGATTTTAATTAGGGAAACTTACACAAATAATTAGCTTTTAATAGTTTCTAACTAATTATAGCTACAAGTTGAAGATTTACGATTCGTAGCTGCTTTTGGCTGTATTTCAGTTGTATCTCGCATTTTTTAAATATAGTGAAATACAAACGAAATACAGTGAAATACAAAATACGTTAGAGTAAATTTAGGCTCTATTTTTGAAAAATATTTTTTTAAAAAAATTATGAGAGAAAAAATAGGCTATATTTTTGGAACATAATATTCTTTTCCTTTTTAAATAATAAGTCAAATTAAATCAACCATATTTCACACAAATTACTGAAGAGTAAAACCAAGCCCTATTTATGGAACAATCTTTTTTAAAAGAAAAAATTATGGGATTCAATTTAAAACTTTTCATAAATCACGCATAACGATTTTTCTTCTACAAAAGTTTACGAATTTCTCTCAACTTTTATCACAATCAAAACTTTTTGAATTCAAAAACCACTAAAGATCTAAAAACTTCTAAGTACAGAAAAATATACACTGAAATATAATGAAATATGGATGATTGTTTAAGAAATATAAAGTTGTAGTATGAGTATATACAATGGAATACAATGAAATATATCAGAAACTGTTTCATAAATTAGAAATACATTGAAATACAGGGAAATACAAAAGTCGTGAAAACAAATTGTAGTAAAAATAGGCTCTATATTTGGAACATTCACTATATTTACACCACAAAAAGAAAAATACATTGAAATACATCGAAATAATATACTGAAATACACTGAAATATACTGAAAATTAGATACTGTTTGTTAATACACAGAAATACACTGAAATATACACTGAAATATACTGAAACATTTTATCAAACACTTGGTGTGCATGAAGCTCCATAACTCTCATTAATGGTGTTCTCATGGGAAAGAAGCGAGTCGTCGAGCTGTTAGGCTCAGTCAAAAATTATCAATCACCAAACCCCTGAAAGTCTTTCACCAAACGCCAGGTGCCCATCAATCCAAAACTAGTATATCATATCAACTACGCTTGGATTCTAGTTGTTTAATTCCTTTAACCGCTCCCCTCTATTCAAACCAATTCATTCCAATACTAAATCAATCCAAAAATTATACACTCCAGTAGTTAATTTACTATATTTACTCTGACTTTAATTAATTGCAACAAAAAATACATTTCTACGGTTCCAATAAACCAAAACACAAAGCTTCACTTCGTCGTCCTTCACCGTTGTTAGAGCTCTTTTTTTCGTCGACCATTGCTGCTGGTACTACTGTAGGATTCTTCTGATTTGTAAGAGAAAATGAGATCTAGGGTAGGTGATAGAACAGAGAGAGAAAGAGGGGTGAGGGAGAAAATAAATTTGGTAAATGAGAGAAAATCAATTTAAAAGATTAGGAGATGGAACGGAAAGAGAAAGAGGAGTGAGGGAGAAAATAGATTTGATAGGTGAGAGAAAAATATTTGGAAAAAAAAAAAGAAAAAGATTGTGGGTAAATGGGAGAGAGGTACCTTATTTTTAGGGAAATACACTGCAGTTACAAAAACAAGTTATAGATGGTAATTTGATAAATAATTAAGCTACAAAAAATAATATAAAAAAAAAAGATAGCTATTACTAATAAATAAGTCTTAGAGATAGTTATGGGCCGTAAATTTTCCTTTTAATTAGCTCTGTAAAGCTGTAGAAACATTTTCCACGACATATCTATATCACATATTATTAGTGGAGATGGAAGATTAGTGTTAATTCATTTTATGTATAATTAGGTTTTAGTTTAGTTATTAATTTGACTTTAACAATGAAATATTAGGTACCCATGCTAATTAAACGACAATGAAGATATGTTTACAACTAGTAAGGAATATTAATTTTACGGTTAAGATTGATGTTTACAAATACGCGGTTCTTAATTTTAGGATCACAAAATTATGAACATCAATATAACTATAATCAAAACGCGAAGACAATTGCATTATTGTTACTCTTGTAAAAATAATCTTTATCAAATATTTGCGCCTCAGTGATTTTGCCCGCTACGTAATCTTTTTTCCAAAGAAGGTTTTATTTTGTGTGCTACATAATTCTTTTTATTTTTTAGTACCCGTAGACATACAAGATTATTATAGTGTCATGCACTATATCTTGTGCTAACCTAGTTAAGGACTCTTTACAGTTTTAGAAAAATAACATGACTTTTTCAAAATTACAGAAATAAACTAAATAATTATGGTGTTATATGCACTATATCTTGTGCTAATTAACCTAATTAACAGATTATTTAGACCGTTTTACATAATAATATAACTTTTTACCTAATTACAGATTATTTAGACTGTTTTAGATAATAATATGAATTTTCAAAAATTACAGAAATATAATAAACGTTGAACAAAAGAGAAGTTTTTTATGCAATAATTTATTAGTACAAACTTAAAATGCCCTAGTAGGAAATGTTTTGCTTTTAACATTAAAAAAGCTGAGAGACTTAGTACTCCCCCGATCTAGGATGGGGCTCCTGTCCATTTCCACTCTCTCCATTTTCCCCAAATTCCTATTTGGATTAAAGACACATGTCATAGTTAATAATTAATGGTTGAGATCTAATTTCCCAAATCAAGGTCCTAACCATAGTTAGAATAACAAATATTTTCTTTATTTACTGTAAAAAGATTTGACAATCCCAAAATTCTAGTTAAAACATTATCTCGCCTATAAATTAATCCTAAAATTTTCTTTCTTTCCTATTTACTACGTGTCATATAAATGACTTATAAATTTTCTTTTCTTGAATTAAAATTAAAGCACGAAGTATACAAAAAAAAATATGGGAACATATCCAGATGGACGTGGTGGGGGGGGGGGGGGGGGAATTAAGAAGAACTTAAAAAAAAAAAAAAAAAAAAAGGAAGAGCACGTAATAAATAGGAAAAGAAAAAAAATTTAGGATTGATTTATAGGTGAGATAATGTTTTAGGTAGAATTTTGGGATTATCAATTTTTTTTAGAGTAAATAAAGAAAATATTTGTTATTCTAACTATGGTTAGAACTTTAATTTGGGCAATTAGATCTCAACCATTAATTATTAATTATGACATGTGTCTTTCATCCAAGTAGGAACTTGGAAAAAATGAAGAGAGTGGAAATGGAGAGGAGCCCATCCCCCGATCTATATTATTTGGTGCTTTTATTTTTGGCACATTCTTTAAGAATACTTACTCCTCACAACCCACGAGATTTAATACATCACTTACTAATCCCGCTCGTGCTTCACACCAAAAATCATATCTCTCTATTAAATTCTACAACTCTACTACTTAATATCCCTTTCAAATTAAATATTCCCTTTGCCCATATTGCTGCTCAGTACTTCCCCACTTTGAGTGGTACCAAACCCATCGATAAGCCCAACTCCACTAATGAAGTCTCTCCTGTCGACATCAGTTGGGCCTTTTTTCATTTTTGGCTTGTCTGTCAAAATTAATTACAGACGGTAGTCAAAAAAAATATACATGACATATACGTTGGTTATGTATATGTTATGTATATTATAAGTATATTTATGTATATTATATGTATATTCATACTTAATAATACATTTGCTGGCTGTTAATTATTTTAATGGTCCAAAAATGTAATCATCCCCTTCATGCGCTTCAAATTGCCAATGTTTCAGAAGGAGAAATTGCTCAAAACTCATATGCCAGAGCTCTGGGCAATCAGCCTTCGATGGCGGAAAGAAATCAAATCAAGCTTCAACCCAGGCCATCCGAAATCGTTGGTTGTATTTACGGAAGAAGAAAACAATATTTTAGCCCAGTCCTACAAGTGGATGTGCGGTTTTCAAATTAAACTGTTGCAATAGCTCATTGGAGCCGTTGTAATTGACCATAAATAATTCACGAAAACCGTTCCAATAGCTTGAAAAACCGTTGTGCTAGGTAATTTCAAAATGTTGTGCTAGGTAATTTAAACTGTGTTGTAGTGTTTCCTATGATTGTTGCTTGTCGAAAAAACCGTAGCACTAGTGACAATCTGTTGCGATAGTATAAAGTAACCATGGTAATACATTTATCTAAGTATTGCAATTGTGGGAAATGATGAGAATATATCGATATATAAAAAAAAACAAAAAAAAAACTATTGCAATAGATCCTAAAACCGTTGCGTAAAACAATATGGCAACATTGTTTATCCGTTCCAATTGACGACAAATAATCGTTGTAGTAGAAATAAGAATAACCATCGCAAATATAGCCCATGCTATAGCAACGGTTTTCTGAACTGTTGCGAGAACCATTGCTTTATTACTATTGCCACGCAACCTGGTGAAACGGTTTCCAAACCGCTGCAATGCATCTATAGCCACGGTTTACTGGTCTATTGCAACGGATTTACTTGTGTTGCCACAGACCCAATTTCCAGTAGTACACTCACTTCAATTCGAGGCAAGCCTAAAATATAGAAGCGTCCCAGGTTAAATAAAAAAAAAATAAGGCCTCATTTGTTTGCAGTTATTGGAGGTCTAAATCTGAATGGTTCAGACCTTCAGCCATTAAGTGCATTTGTTTGCATTAAGATCTAAGCACTTATTGGGTCTGAATAGGTCTTAATCATTAAGATCTTGAACCAAGTCTTAATATCATTAAGAGATATTTTTGTACGTAACATTTTTATCACCAACCCCACCCATCTACCTCAACCCCACCCCACCACCCACCCACCCTCCACTCCAACCCCCACTCCCCACCACACCCAACCCACCACCAATCCCAATCCTACCCACCCCCACTCCCCCCACCAACCCCTACCCCACACCACCCACCCTTATACCACGCACCCTTACTACCCCCACCCCACTACCCCCACCTCTCACCACCACCAACAACCCCACCCCCACTCCCCACTACCCCTACCTCTACCACCACCACCACCACCACCAACCCCACCCTCACTCCCCACCAACCCCACCTCCTACCTCCCACCCCTCACCTCAACTACCGGAAGACCCACTCACCCCTCTACCCCCACTCACTCCCCACCAACCCCACCTCCTACCTCCCACCCCTCACCTCAACTACCCAGCACCCACTCACCCCTCTACCCCCACTCACCACCCACCACGACTACAAAACATCTCCGCATTACTAGTGAACATAAATGTTTCATTTTTTTTTTATCAAATTATATTTTAGTTTATTAAATTTGTATTTATTTTCTACTATTTAGTTACTTTTTAATTTGGATTGTATATTTATTATGTTTAAATAAATACATTATGCACATTCAGCTATTGAAAAACAAACAGTCTTAATCATTCAGTGTTCAGACCTAGAGACAACATCTTAATCATTCAGATATGCATTCAGATTCAGACGTCTTAATCTTAATGAAAACAAATGAGGCCTAATGTGATGAGCCACAATGTCATCACATTGGAACTATTTTTTCCATATAGGAAGCTTATGTGGATGCTTACATGGAAAAGAGGCTAGCTTATGTGAAAAGGTTCTAGAGAAATATGGAGATTTCTCATAGAAGACCTTAGAACCTTATGGAATTACATGAAAAGTCCTTGGAATAATCTAGTTGTGTAGAGATTTCTAGAATAGGGGCTTATTTGTAAATATATAGGGACTTGTATAATAATTATTATTTACATATTAGTCCCTAGGTGAGTGGTATAAATAGGAGGGTCATTCATTTGTAAACCATCAAGCAAAATCAATCAAGTCTTCTATAATAAAAGCTTCCTTTTAGCAAATTTCTCTTGTCTTTCTCAATTACGATTCCCTTAGCGATCTTGAGTGTAGTAAACTAGGCTGACTTGGCATAGCAAGATCGTGAGCAAGTTGTGCAAGAACGTGAGCGAGTTGTCAAGTGCTGTACGTGTGCTTAATTGAAGACTAAGGACGTGACAACGTGGTATCAGAGCGAGGTTACGACTAAGGGAATGGCGAACGACGGAGAAATCAACGCTGCTAACACCCAAGCGAACGCCATCCAGGATGTCGCTGGCAAGAAGGGCCATAACAAAAAGAGAAATGCCGCCAACAAGAGCCAGAAGGTGTTGCCAGAGGTTGTGCTAAATGAAGGGCTTACATCCCAAGAACCATCTACCACTGAGGCGAACGAGGATGACGTGGAGGTCCTATCCGAGGACGTCTCGCTTGATAAAGAGTGGGTTATGAAGGTTAATGTAGGGATGGACGCCATCGACATATTTGGCCAATGTTTGGGCAAGATGGAGGGCACTCTTAGCATTCTTGAGGGGCATACTCTTGAAGAGATTGAAAGCATCCGAAACGACTTGGAGGGACGTATGCAGGCTGAGATTGAGGTAAAGCAAACCATCACTGCCTTAGAATGCAGACTCATGGAAGCGTTGAGTACTATTGATGCCATGAAGGCAAAGATAGTGGCACTCGAAGAGCAGGTCAATGTTGGCATGACCGAGACAACCAACAATATTGTTGTGACGAGGGAGGCTAAGATCGAGGCTCCCAAGCCACCAGTGTTCAAAGGGGTTCGTGATGCACAAGAGGTGGAGAACTTTCTTTGGCACTTAGAGAACTACTGTGCATGGCAACGTGAGGGACGATGAGGCCAAGATCAACACCACTGTGTTGTACCTATCAGAGACTGCCATGCTATGGTGGAGAAGAAAGGTCGCCGATGCTGAGAGAGGTCTATGCACAATTAGCACGTGGGATCAGTTCAAGAACGACTTCAAGCGACAGTTCTTACCAAGTAATGTCTTGTACGAGGCAAGGCGCAAACTTAGAGAGTTGAAGCAAACGGGGAGCATACGAGACTATGTCAAAGAGTTCACCACCCTTACGCTTCAAATTCCCAACCTCACCAATGATGACTTATTGTTCTACTTTATAGACGGGTTGCAAAATTAGGCTAAGCAGGAGTTGTAACGCCGTCAAGTTGCAGACATAGACCAAGCCATAGTGGAGGCCGAGTCTTTGATAGACTTCAGGCATAACAAGCACGACAAAGGCCAAGGCAATGAGTCAAGGGGTAGCGATGCCAAAGGTGGGGGAAACTGTGGCGAGAGCAAGGAGTCGTAACAACAATACTCCAAGACTCAAAATGCGAACAAGTTCGACGGTAAGAAGTCAAGTAGTCACCAGGGCTATGCCGAAAAGAAGGCGCAGAACGAGAAGAAGGGATACTACTTATGCAGAGGGCCGCACAACTTCAAAAATTGCCCTGACCTGAAGAGCCTTAGCGCTATGGTGCATGAAAGTCACGAGCACACGCAAGCACAGAGTACGGGAATCGCACAGTTGGGGATGATTAGATTATGTGGTGCTGTCACGAAGCAAGATAGTCAAACCAATGATGATAAAAACCAGTACGTGGATCTCACCATCAATAACAAGCCTGCTTGTGCACTGGTAGACACTGGGGCGACTCATAATTTTGTGACCGAGGCCACAGTGAAGAGACTAGAGTTGAACCTCGCTCCAACTAACGCCCTCGTCAAGACTGTGAATGCTAAGCTGGAAAATTCTCGTGGTGTAGCCAATGGAGTTAGCGTCAAATTGGGTGATTGGAGAGGTACGACAAAGTTTACCGCCACTACTATGGCTATCTTTGATATTGTTCTGGGGCAAGAGTTCTTTAGACATTGCCACGCGATGATCGATCCCTACCTCCAACGTCTCTTGGTCATGGAGCGAGAAGGCGCTTGCATGGTGCCTACAGTGACTATGTCACATGGACAGGGCCATGAACAACTTTCAGCTATGCAGCTTGTCGAGGGCTCGAAAGAGGAGCCAACATTCATGGCAACCATTACAAGTTTGGAGGAAGATAATGATACCCAAGAGACACCACCGCCTTGGATAGATATACTCGAAGAAAACAAAGATGGTATTTCCGAAGAGCTACCTAAGCACATGCCTCTTAGGTGTGAGCTAGATCATAAGATTGAGCTGGAACATGAACCGGGAAAGGGTCAAGTCATGCACCAATTACCATCACCGCCTCACACGATGGGGAGATTGAAGCTATCATTGACTACCAGGCCAGGCGGAAACAAGGGCAAGAAGCCACTACTATTTTCCTCGTGCATTAGAGAGGGCAATCACCGAAAGAGGTCACATGTGAACGATATGAAGACTTGTGGCAGTTTAAAAACAAGAGTCGAGAGTTTAAGTAGCAGCAGTGCGCCGCGGTCGTCGCAACATTAGGTGGGGGAGAATGTGATGACCCACCACGTCATCATGCCACCTAAGCGCCACGTGGAACTATTTTTGCCATGTAGGAAGCTTCTATGGATGCTTACATGGAAAGGAGGCTAGCTTATGTGAGAAGGTTCTAGAGAAATATGGAGATTTCTCATGGAAGACCTTAGAACCTTATGGAATTGCATGGAAAGTCCTTGGAATAATCTAGTTGTGTAGAGATTTCTAGAATAGGGGCTTATTTGTAAATATGTAGGGACTTGTACAATAATTATTATTTACATATTATTCCCTAGGTGAGTAGTATAAATAGGAGGGTCATTCATTTGTAAACCATCAAGCAAAATCAATCAAGTCTTCTATAATAAAAAGGTTCCTTCTAGCAAATTTCTCTTGTCTTTCTCAATTACTATTCCCTTAGTGATCTTGAGTGTAGTAAACTAGGCTGACTTGGCATAGCAAGATCGTGAGCAAGTTGTGCAAGAACGTGAGCGAGTTGTCAAGTGCCGCACGTGCGCTTAGTTGAAGACTAAGGACGTGACACTAAGACTCTAAACATTAGAGTGTCCACATTATTAATGTGTGCATCACTGATCTTCTTTATGAGTTATCTCTGCAATATCAATCTTCATATATAATTTATCTCTAACCCATACGATCCCTTTTCTGGGAAACGAACAATTTTAGTTACATCCAAGGGGCGGTTTGTTGATTGACTTTGAATAAATAAGCCCATCGTTAAATTCATATAAGATAATATGTTGTTTGGTTAGCTGCTGCATAAGAAAAATATAATCGTGGCATAACTCATGCATCATTTGGTTGTGATATTAAATAATAGCCGCATTATATTATGAGAAATATGTGTATTGACAAAACGAAGATTAAACTATATTATTTAAATATAAAAAAGGTCATTTTAAATTAAATAATTCAAGTAACTTTCATTATTAATAAACAGATAATACTAGTTCATGGTTAAATCATAAAATAGGGAGTCCATGTATTATTACGCCCCGCATAGTAAGTATGTGAACCAAATGACCCCTAGGTGATAAACAAACCCCTCTTTCAGTTTCACATGCATAATTGATCCACAGCCTAGATAAAGAAAAAATGTTATGGGAAGTTAGGAGTATATTTTTGTCCATCTGAAATAAAAGAGACACAGTTATTGTCAAATAATTGCGTGTTAATCCTAATCCTGGTGTTTAAAGAGGATCTTGTTACGCAACTAACATTACTTCAACAATACAATCACCGATACAACATTATGGAGTCCATTACTCAAAAGGTTAGTCAACATAAAATGCCACATTATGTTTTGTTGACTTTCTAGTTACAAATGAAAGAAAGATGCATGACTTTGTAAAATAATTTCAAATACTTGATTGACCTTTTAAGTAATGGATTCCAACATTAAGGATTAAACTAGGAATTTCAAATAGTTGAAGCCCCCAATTACTTGTCGTCTTGAAGTGATACAAACTTAAAAGAAAAGAAGTTTTCATTAGATTACCTACTGGAAGACCTTTGCTATGTTATGATCTTGTGAAAATATCAACATAAAATAGGTCCTAGTTGTTATATGGAAAGTCTGTACATGTTAAATTGGTGTTTATTTTTGAGAAGATGAACTAACAGACATTTTTTCCTACCAACCACAACCAAAGCTTAATCTCCACTTCCTATTTCCCACATCCACATACCTATATAAACTTGTCCAAAGTGAAGCAAGCATAATCAATCAAAGCATAAAATTTACTGGTCTTCAAGCATTTATCACCTTCAACAATGGCTTATCACCACAACCGCTCTTTTTTCTTGTCACTTTGTCGTTAACGAGCTACTATGTAACTCGAGCAGAAGCGCGACATCTTCTTGAAGCAACTAAGCCCGAAATGCCACATCTCCCGGAAATCCCAACTTTGCCTAAGCCTGAATTCCCTGAAATTCCAAAGCCCGAGCTGCCAACTCTGCCAAAGCCTGAATTGCCTAAATTTCCAAAACCCGAGCTGCCAACTCTGCCAAAGCCCGTATTGCCAGAAATCTCAAAGCCGGAGTTGCCAACATTGCCGAAACTCGAGATTCCTGCCATTCCTAAGCCTGAACTCCCAACTTTGCCAAAGCCAGAAATCCCTCAAGTGCCTAAAAAGCCATGAGCGCGAGGCGTATGAGATACTCTTTGCTTCATTGAAGCGACATTGTTAAAATTTCATACTTCATTATGTTGTGTGACCATATATATTTTCCATTGTTGTGCTAGAATCATTTCCAGCTTTCTGTTTTTGAAAGACTTATTTATGCGATTGATTATGTAATTGTTTCTGTCATCGATCAGCTCACTAATGTACTTGTGTTTCTAGTGGCATTATACACACATCGTTTTTGGACTCTAAAAACGTCGTATCTATGAAGTGGCTTTTACCTTAAAGCTAATTTTGTAGTTCCTTATTCACTTGCATTGCAATCTCCTTTGACTGTTGAATGTCATATTTCAAAATGCATCATAACTATAAGACAAATACTCTGCACAAACCAGATTTTGTAGTTTTCTTGATTCTAGCAATCCTATGTCAGGGACACTTTAAGTAATGAAATAATATCAAATTTGAATCAAATTACAGTGCTTTTCGCATAAATTGGAATTAAAACTAGTACATATATTGGAAAAGGGTCAAAATTTCCTGTGATCTATTGGTTTGGTGAAAAAATACCCTCCGTTCACCTATTGAGCCAAAATTCCCCTGCCGTTTCCTTTGTGGCCCAAATGTCTTAAAAACTATCAACGATTTAAAATAAAACGGAAAAGGGCTAAAACTGCCCCTGATCTATTGGATTTGATTAAAAATGTCCTCTGTTAACCCATATCAAATTAAATCACCCCTAACTTGCTAAAATAAATACTTCTTTTGAAAAATAAACACTTTTTGACTTCTCAAAAACTTGGCCAAACAGGTTAGTAATTTTAAAATTCTTGGTGTCTACACAAGCAACTATGTAATTCAACCAGATTGTTGAATGTTACTTCCCTTGTGTCATGTGATCATTTGTTTTGGTTAATTTTGTAATTATTATCTATGTGTTATATTCTGTCACCAGTTACAGCTTCTGTTGGAAGAAATATTTGTCTGATTGTTCACTCATCAGTTCATTTACTGTATTTGTGTTTCTAATGGCATTACATATGCATAATGCAGTTTCTTTTTTACCATGAAAAGATACTTACCATGCTACCAGAATGGCTTTAATTTCAATTCCAGAGCTCAATATTAAACAAATAACTTTTCTCATCCAACAATCGTCAAAACATTTTCTTGTTAATATCCATATGTTACTGCAAAATTGAAATCCGTGCCACCTTCTTATGCTAGCAAAAGAATCTTGGTTTTTGATTCATGTTTCCTATACAAGACTGCTCAAGAACATAAAGTGTCCATATATCACATGAAACTAGCATAAATTCCTCTTTGGTATGAAGTTTAAGTTGAGTCTAAAGTCATAGTGTTTACATCAAAAAAGACTATCCTTGCTGTTGCTCTTAGCTGAGCTGAGACTCTTTATTTTTGCTTACATCTTTGGGCCACTGCAAGAAATGGCAGACTATAAGCCTAATTTAGTCACGATTTTGAACTAACAATCATGACGCCGAGGAATCAAAAGCATATATATTTCAGTAGAAGAAAAGCAGGTTAACTATCTCCTCCATATGAAAGGAGAGGTACTATTAAAAAAAAAAAAAAAAAAAAAAGGAATATCAGGAATGAACTACATTCAAGTTTTAGAAAATAAATGAAAGCTATGTTTTCGTTTGCAGCGTCAGAAATCGTTTGCATTAAGCTTCTAATCATGGTGTTTAAAGAGGAGTTTGTTTCATAACTGTAAATACTTAAAACAATAGACTGACTGCAGTTCTTGGCCCCGAGTTTTAGCAATTGCCAAATCTATCACTGTCCTGGGGCATATTTATGGTGGTTTTGTAAAAGTAGCTCAAAGACTAGTCTAGAAAACACCTAAGCATGTACAGAGAGGCCAATGGATCGGATTTATATTTCTTTCTTTCCATTTTTTTTTTTTTTTCACTTGAGAATCCGGAAGGAGAGTAATAAGGTTTTTACCTGATGTAAAACAATTTAGTAATGTAGTTGCTCATGTTTCTATTAGTAGATTCAACATACAGTCATCTATATAACATTGTACAGTAAACACGGAGTACACATTGGGATACCAATACGGCAATACCTTGCTATGTTGAAGTGTTACAAACTTAAACAAAGGTGAATTCTCATTATAAAGTGGAAGACCTTTGTTATGTTATGACCTTGTAGGAAGATCAACATAAACTTGTTCCCACCAACCACAACCAATTAAATTAGGAGGTTATTGTTGAGAAGATGAACTAACAAACATATTTTCTTACCAATCACAACCAAAAACTAATTCTCCTCCCTATTTTTCATATCCACATATCTATATAAACTTGTTCAAAGTGAAACCTAAAGCATAAAACTTACTAACTAGTCATCAAGCATTTATCACTTCAACAATGGCTTATCACTACACCCCATCTTTTTTCTTGTTATTACTTGTCACTTTGTGTTTAACAAGCAGCTATATAATTGAAGTAGAAGCACGCAATCTTCTTGAAGTAACCATGCCTGAGCTTCCTAAGCCTGAATTGCCACATTTACCGGAAATCCCAACTTTGCCTAAGCCTGAATTTCCTAAAATTACAAAACCCGAGCTGCCAACTCTACCAAAGCCCCAATTGCCAGAAATCCCAAAGCCGGAGTTGCCAACATTGCCGAAACTCGAGATTCCTGCCTTTCCTAAGCCTGAACTCCCAACTTTGCCAAAGCCAGAAATACCTCAAATGCCTAAAAAGCCTTGAGCGCGAGGCTTATGAAATTCTCTTTGCTTCATGAAGCAACATTGTTAAAATTTCATATTTCATTGTGTTGTGCGACCATAGATACTTTCCTTTGTTGTGCTAGAATCATTTCCGGCTTTCTGTTTTGGAAAGATTATTTATGTGATTGATTATGTAATTGTTCTGTCATCGATCAGCTCACTAATGTACTTGTGTTTCTAGTGGCATTATGCACACATTGTTTTTGTACTCTAAAATTGTCGTGTCTATGAGGTGGCTTTTACCTTAAAACTAATTTTGTAGTTCCTTATTCACTTGCATTGTAATCTCCTATGACTGTTGAATGTCATATTTCAATATGCATCATAACTCATCAGACAAGTACTCTGCACAAACCAGATTTTCTACTCTGTTTTCTTGATTCTAGCAATCCTTTGTCAGGGGTATTTTAAGTAATGAAATAACATCAAATTTGAATTGAGTTACAATGCTTTTCGCATAGATGGGGATTAACTAATACTAGTACATACATTGGAAAAGGGTCAAAATTTCCCGCGATCTATAGGATTTGGTAAAAAAATACCCTCCGTCCACCTATTGAGCCAAAATTCCCCTGCCGTTTCCTTCTGGCCCAAAATCACTTAAAAACTAACGTCGAATTAAAATAAAACGAAAAAGGGCCATAACTGCTCCTTAGCTATTGGATCTGGTTAAAAATATCCTCCGTTAATCCATATCAAATTAAATCGGGCAGGCACAATTGCCCTTATTCGGGGGTGGTCTTTAATTTTTGTCCCTTAAATTGCTAGTCTTTAATTTTTGCCCTTCACCTAAAAACCTATGGGTTCCGGGTTCAAACCCCCGCTCCGTCAAAAATTTAAAAAAAATTCGCAAGGCAAAGTTTGGATTTTGCAAGATAGAATTTGCCTGCAAAACTCTGCCTTAAGGCAGAGTTTGCTACTTTATAACACAGAGTTTGCCTTAAGGTAGTAAACTCTACTTAACGGAGTCCGGAACCAAAATAACCCCATAAAAAAGACAACCGACCAAAATACCCCCCAAAAAAACTACCTTTAACACAGTAAAATAATGCGCTAAAGATTTATTATTATTATTTTTTTGGTATAACACAATAAAATCTTTGCGGTATACCGACCAGTAAATAAAAAATTTTGGTTAACTCTTTTTTTTTTTTTTACAACTTTTTTTGCCATACTTTGACCAACGATTAGTTGTGTGTCAAGACTCCAAAACGTCAATACTTTATAGAGAACCTAATATTATTTTCTGCGTGTAATAATATAGGCTCAATACATCAAGGATACATAGACGGTCGGATCATCATTTTAGGGGTTGAAAAAGTGCCCGAAGTAAGTTTTGTTTGAAAACTTTAGGTTTAAGTGTTTTATTTTTGTAAGATTATTTCAGTCAATTTATATGTCGAGAAAAATTAGCCAGCTTTATTTTCCAAAATTGAAACCACAAAAGTGAAATTGACATTCACAGCTACATTACCCCGGGATTTTTACGTTGAAATCTATTGCGTATCATCATATTATAAGTCAAGAAAACTGAAAATTTCACACCAATTTGGGGGAAAATTCAAACTGAATGGGATAACAGGTTTTTTTTTTTTTTTTTTTTTTAAATTGGCTCGGCCAAACTGACTCGTGGCTATTTGTCGCATAGATCTCGAAAAAATCGCGTGAAACGGACATCCAAGCACAAAGTTATGACCATCTAAAGTTTGACCACTTTATAACTAGCTTTTCTCCCTATATTTTTCAAATACGTTTTTATCTAATTGAATTTATATTCAAAATAAAGTTATGTCTTGATTAAAAAATAATACGCTTAAATCAAAACCTTAATATATAAAACACTTAAACCTAAAGTTTCCAAACAGAACTTACTTCGGGTACCTTCTTAACCCCTAAAACGACGATCCGAACATTTACGTATCCTTGATGTATTGAGCCTACATTATTGTACACAGAAAAAAATATTAAATTCTATATAAAATATTAACATTTCGGAGTCTTGACGCACGATTAATCGTTGGTCAAAGTATGAAAAAAACACTAAGTGTTGCAAAAAAAGATTTATTAAAATAAGATGTTGCCATCTTTTTATGGAAAAAAAACACTAAGTATTCCTTAAGTGTGTTAGTTTTTAATACGTAACTTTATTTCGAATATGTTGTGATATTTTTAAGATAAGATTTATTATTACGAAATAGATATACAAAAAATATACTTAATATTTACAAAAAATGCACCCGCATAGGTTTGATCCTTGGTAGTTGGGATAAAAAAGAAGTAAAAAGAGATGGTTAAACCACCAAGCCAAGTTTGTGAAAGTGACAATGTAGACATTTTTTATTATTTATAAAGTTCACTAATGCCATCTAACTTGTTTTCATAAATTAAATTTCAAACATTGAAATTGACATTCAAAACATCACTACCACGGGATTACCATCTTCAAATATATTTTTTATCACTAGATTTTTACTAAAGACGAATGAAAATTGTGCACCAATTTGGGGCAAAGTTCAGATTATATGGAAAAAACGAGGTTTTTCTAGAAATTGGGCAGGCCAAACCGCCTTGCTGCAGTTTGCGCGGCTAGATCTCGCAAAAATACACAAAATCAAAAAACAAATCGCGTAAACTATACATCCGAACACAAAGTTATGACCATTTAAAGTTTCACCAATTTACAACTACTTTTTCTCCCTATACTCATTATTTGATAATTTTATCTTATCAATTTATATAACTACTTAAGTTCATGCCACATCAAACATCACTAATAATCGAGCACTTTTCAACCATGCCTTGGTTGGGTGCATGGTGCATGTTTCAGTAAATATTAAGTATATTTTTTGTGTATCTATTTCTTAATAATAAATCTTATTTTAAAAAGATCACAACATATTCAAAATAAATTTACGCATTAAAAAATAACGCACTTAAATCTAAAGCCTAAAAATAAAAAACTTTAAGCTAATGACAACAAGTCTTCAAACAAAAATGGACTTCGAGCACTTTTCAACCACTAAAATGACGACCCGAAGTTTTGGTTATCCTTGATGTGTTGAACCTACCTTATTAATCATACAAAAATAGGTAGGGTTCTATATAAAATATTAAAGTTCCGGAATCTCGAAGGATGATTAACATATGCCCAAAGTACGGAAAAAGTGTGAAAAAAAAAGAGACGTCCAGAATAACGTAGTAAAATACTGCGTTATTGGACTTAACTGAGCCGTTACAGTTAAGTCCAATAACGCAATAGTATTTTGGTTGATACTGTTTTTTTTTTTGGGTTATTTTGGTTCTGGACGCACCTTAAGGCAGAGTTTTCATGCAAACTCTACCTTATAAGGCAGAGTTTGCTACCTTAAGGCAGAGTTTGCCTGAAGGCATAAGACTCTGCCTTCATGCATAAGGCAGTTTGAATCCAAAACTCTGTCTTGTAATTTTTATTTTTATTTTTGACTGAGCGGGGATTCGAACTCAGAACCCAATGAGTTTTTAGGCGAAGGGCAAAAATTAAAGACCACCAATATGAGGGGCAAAAATTAGAGACCAGTGCCTTTGAAGGCAATCCGTGCAAAAAAAAAAAAAAAGAATTAAATCACCCTTAACTTGCTACAATAAACACTTCTTTTAAAAAATTAACACTTTTGACTTCTCAAAAACTTGCCTAAACAGGTTAGTAATCTTAAAGTTCTTGGTGTATACAAGTTAAAACACTTTAACAAACAATGTGTAATTCAACCAGATTGTTGAATGTTACTTCCCTTTTGTCACGTGATCATGTTTTTTTTTTTTGTGGTTAATTTTGAAATTATTATCTATGTGATATTCTGTCATCAGTTGCAGCTTCTATTGGAAGAAATATTTGTGTGATTGTTCACTCATCAGTTCACATTCTGTATTTGTGTTTCTAATGGCATTGCATATGCAATTTCTTTTTTCACAAGACTGCTCAAGAACATCAAGTGTCCATATATCACATGGAACTACCATAAATTCCTCCTTGGTAAGAAGTTTAAGTTGAGCCTAAATTCATAGTGTTTACATCAAAAAAGACTATCCTGGGATGTTGCTCTTAGCTGAGCTGAGACTCTTTTTATTTTTTCTTACATAGTTGGGACACAGCACGGAATTATTATTATTAACATGTATCTGAACCAGAAACTGGAATATACTTTAAAGCAGAAACAAAAAATTTCATAAACAAAACCAATATCTGAAAATTTTATAAGAACAGTATCTAAAAATTTATAAGAATTAAATCGAGCCCACTGAATGCATACTGTGTCCTTAAGAAAATTATTTCCTTCAATATACCTGAGGTTGTGGAATATATCCTCCCGGGATAGAACGATTTACTCACCGTTGTAGCGGTACTGCAAACTCCTACATACAACGATCTCACTCGATGGCAGTATATCACATGAGAATTTTAGTGCAAGAGAAAGAAGAAAGAAGATCAGAAAATTCATAAGGAAAAATCTGAAGATTATAACGTTATATATAGCCATGGAAGCGTTCGTTCAGAAAGGTCACATCCTTTCGGACATGTTCTGTTCTAATAGATGGGAGGGAATATTTAAATTATTCCGGGAAAAGAAATGGGTCGAAAATGGATCCGGGTCATGATTTGGATAATTAATTAATAATTAAATAAATATGGTCCAAAAAATTTATCAATTAGATCATTTGACTAAATCTGAGTCCAAAATCGAGTGATGACAACAATCCAAGGCCTGCCTTCCTCTCAACCTTTTAACTACTAGAAGGAATGCTTCTATATTTAAATACAAAGACTTTTCTTTCCACTACCAATGAGGGAGAAATGCTTCCTCCATAAAGCAAAAGGAAACAATTTTTCCCCCTCCATTTCCCATTCAACCAATCATTAAAACCCAACAGAAATGTCAAGCTCTAATTTAATTTGGAGGAAATCACGATTTTGAACTAACAATCATGACGTCAAGGAAACAAAAGCATGTATTTTTCAGTAGAGGAAAAGCAAGTTAAATATCTACCTCCATCTGAAAGGAGAGACACGAAAAAAAAAAAAAAAAAAAAAACAAAGAAATATCAGGAATGGACAACATTCAAGGTTTAGAAAAATAATGAAAGCTATGTTTTCGTTTTCAGTGTCAGAAATCGCCAAATAATTGCGTTAAGCTTCTAATCATGGTGTTCAAAGAGAAGTTTTGTTACATAACTGAAAATACTTAAAACAGTAGACTGACCGGAGTTCTTGGCCCCGAGTTTTAGCAATTGCCAAATTTATCACTGTCCTGGGGCATATTTACGGTGGTTTTTTTAAAAGTAGCTCAAAGACTAGTCTAGAAAACAGGTAAGCATGGCCAGAGAGGCCAATGGATCGGACTTATATCTTTCTTTCTTTATTTACATTTTTTTTTTTTTTTACTTGAGAATCCGGAAGGAGAGTAATAAGGTTTTTACTTGATGTAAACTAATTTGGTAATGGAGTTGTTCATGTTTCTATAACTAGATTAAACATACAGTCACCTATATAACATTGTAGATCAAACAAGGAGTACACATGCCAACAACTTGCCATGTTGAAGTGAACTTAAAGAAAGTGGAATTCTCATATAAAGTAGAAGACCTTTGTTATTTGTTATGTTATGACCTTGTAGGAAGATCAACATAAACTTGTTCCCACCAACCACAACCAATTAAATTAGGAGGTTGTTGTTGAGAAGATGAACTAACAAACATATTTTCTTACCAACCACAACCACAAACTAATTCTCCTCCCTATTTTTCATATCCACATATATAAACTTGGTCAAATTGAATTCTAAAGCATAAAACTTACTAACTAGTCATCAAGCATTTATCACTTCAACAATGGCTTATCACTACACCCATCTTTTTTCTTGTTATTACTTGTCACTTTGTCTTTAACAAGCAACTATATAATTGAAGTAGAAGCGCGCAATCTTCTTGAAGTAACTATGCCTGAGCTTCCTAAGCCTGAATTGCCACATTTACCGGAAATCCCAACTTTGTCTAAGCCTGAATTTCCTAAAATTCCAAAACCCGAGCTGCCAACTCTGCCAAAGCCTGAATTGCCAAAAATCTCAAAGCCAGAGTTGCCAACATTTCCAAAGCCTGAACTCCCAGCGTTGCCAAAACTCGAGATTCCTTCCATTCCTAAGCCAGAGTTGCTAGCTTTGCCAAAGGCTGAAATCCCACAAGTGCCTAAAAAGCCTTGAGCGCGAGGCATATGCGATTCTCTTTCCTCATTGAGGCAGCATTGTTAAAATGTTACCCTTCATTAATTATGTTATGTCATCCTATGTTTTTTCTTTGTTGTGCTAGACTTATTTCCAGTTTCCCTTTTGGAAGGTTTATTTGTGTGATCTTTCAATCATCAGTTGCAACATATATTTATGTGACTGTTCTATCTATTTGTGTTTCTTCTGGTGTTACATGTATATTATTCTTATACACTTAATTTTGAATCTTTTAGGTGGCCTATGACACTGGTGATTTTAATTCTATTTTTTTTTCCCTTAATCTCCAATAATTTTTCTTCTTTCTTTTTCTTGGTGACTGAGTAGAGAATTTGATAGACCTTTGGGGCATTTTAATGTTAAATATATTATATTAAATTGCCAAGTTCATTGCACAAGTGTCCATAAAGTTGTGGCATTACCATTCACGTTCTAGGCCATTAAAAAGAATGAATCTTGGTCTTTATTTTCTTTGTAACCTCCTCCCATAACTCACCCACATTCATCCTCTTTATGTGTGTAACTTATGTAACCTCTAAATAATAATTCTTCCATTTATCTACCTACTTTACTACCCTATTCATATCAAATTATTTCAAGGATGATTTTCCTAGTTATAAATAGTTAGTTAGTCATCCTTAACTTGTGGGGTGTAGAGAAAAATATATACTTTGGAGAGTTCAGAGTTTATTTGTTGAAGGAAGGTATTTTCTTTTCGGTGGAGCTTTGGACTCAACATCTTGTCCAGAGTTTGTTGAGTTATACGACGTGTCATTGTATCTGGAGGGGACAAGTCGTAAAGATTACTTACGGGCCAGGATTAGATTCTTTGCAGCTGGCTTGAATCTCCTTAAAGAGAAAATGGCGAGATATCCGCGCTGCCTCCAAGAGATATTTTATTTCTTCATTTTATTTTTCAATTGTAATTGTAATTTCATTGTATTATCACTAACAATTTTTAGGAGATTCACGGCTACAATTGAAAAATCCGCGGATGTCAGCTAGAGATCTTAACAAGCCATTTCGATTCAACGGTACTCATTTTAAGAGATGGAAGGGTAAGTACTTGTATGCCTTGAACCGTAGCACAGTGGCTCACGGCACTCGGTGCGCTTCTTTGCGTGTGACCGAGGCGAACCACCATGGCTTTTTGAATCGTCATGAGGCATAACATCGAGCGGAATATAACGTGAATGCATGATGAGCCTTTATAAACGTAGTAAGTCATAATCTTAATAAAAATACTTGTTTAAAAAGGAGTGCGGAAATAACATGAATGAACCAAAATAGCTATACGACTAAAGACGTCGACATAACATATCAGACTTGTCTAATCCATGAAACCTCTATCATGAGTCATTGGAAAATATCTTTGGGACAAGGCCACCGGTATACCTTAGATGCGTAACTAATCATAAAATAAAGTTGACTAAACCCGAATGAAGATGGGGCTCGCCTTTGACTGGGCGATATCTGATGCTTGTCCCTGCGAGCGGTAATGTAGTCACGGCATCAATACTGCGTATTGAAATCGGGCCCCGGTTCAATAAAGGGGACGATCGGCACATTGAATGTCTTTGACGCTAATGGCAAGCTGAATGAAATAACATGGGACGTAAAGTAACAAAGATAAGTGAACAGTGAGCGGAAACACGGTTATGACATGAACATGAATACATATATAATATAAAGCATGAGTAAAACATGGTAGGTAGGAAAGGCATTTCATAATAATGCAATATAATATCACCGCGTGGGTACGTGAGTCTGAAAATCCTCGCCGCGACGTGAGCCTCATACCTTGCCGGGGTATAAGATGGTATCGTGCTGATGGATCCGTTCGGTGTAAAATTAAGGTATCGTCCTATGCGGGCGGAGCGATCCTTGTCTACGGTGGCCTACGTAATTTCGGGCTATCCCGAGCCTTCTCGGTAATTTGTGAAACTCTCAAAAACATGAACAAAATATAGTTGGCTAAAAGCCCCGCTGATTTTCGTGAATTAACTTGTACTTGTCTTGTAATCATGATTTCACGAAATAACTTGTAAACATGGTTTCATGAAATAGCTTATAAATATGGTTTCATGAAATAAATGGTATTTAGTATGTATGTATCTTGTATCATACATTTAAAGTAATTATATAATACAAATGCATGAAAACTTGTAGACATGATGATATTCATGAAATAAGTATTTTTATTTAAAACATGCGTACGCAAAGTTAACCCAATGGAATACAAGATACCAAGGTTTTCGTGATTACGGACGGATTCTCAATAATCATAAAGAAATATTAAGAACTCAATGACGGAATTATAATCATTCATACATAATATAATCATGGACATGGACCTGGGGTTATAGCAACGCCAGATAAACCCTAGTTTTTTATAGAGAATCATAATTTATGTGGATTATGAGGCGTGGGGAAGAAACAATGATGTTCCCGCGCGTAGATAGTAACTACTACATACCTTAGTCGCTCCCAAAACTTGAATTAAAGACTTGAGCTTTGAACAGGTTTCAAAATCTTGAATTCTTGAACCTTGAGATGGATTTTCTTGAAAACCCTAGTTTTAGGAATGATGATTTCTTGTTTAGACAAGGATATGTATTAGAATTGACTTGGAATAATTAGAGTAGGCTTACCTTGGTGTTCCCGAGGTTCGGGACTTGTTCTCATGGATATATAGGGTGATTTTTCGTGACTAGGGATGCTAGGAAATAAACCAAGCTTTAAATATAACTTAAAACGCGAATCCCGAATTTGACCGAAATCGACCTCGTTCGATGGTTCTGAATCTTAGGGGAATATGAGTGTCCGATAGTATAGCCTCCATTTTAATTCCAGGTACACTCCACCTATGGTAGCCGACATGGGAGATCGCGTACACCTGTTCGTTGCGAGTGGATTAAAATACATTTAACGGGTAAGTGTTTGATCGCTTCACTTTAGGACGGTATGGATATTTCCCGCATCCGTGCCCACGCCAGAACCTAGAAAAAAATGCTGAAGAACAACAACAAGAAGGAGCGTAAGTATGAGGCGATTATAAGAAGCAGGTCGCATCCTCGAGTCCTACTGACGAACCTAGAGCAGTGGCGAGAAACATCATTCTAGACACACAGTTATTCAACCACTAGCGCACCTCCACGACGACATGGTGCCGAGGCCCGATCGCCCTATTCGTTCCGGCATCGAATCGTAGTTTCGAGAGTCGAGCTCTCGTATAGGATCGAGTCGCCGCATAGCATCATCTATACCACAACGTACCCGCCGCGTAAACTATATTGGGGGCCGTGTCGCCCGGGTTTGGATGTTTGCTATGTTTGCGACCGGCCGGGCCATACATGAAGAAGGGCCCATTTCGAGGCGGTAGGCGTGCGGTCGGCCCCGCGGATCCGCGCATGGTTCTTCGTCGCTCACGCGCCCTCCCGCAAGGCTCCAGAACACAATGCAGTAGGTGCAGGACGCTGAAAGCGTTCGCCCGAGTAGTCCTCAGCATCGTACGTATGCATTAGCGGAGCAACAAGATCTAGAGTCCCTCCCCGATGCTGTCACAAGTATATCTGCACCTTTGATAACGTGTTAAAAGAAGAGCACATTTATTATTAAGCAAGTATGAACTGAGAGGTTTTATGCTATGTAGTGACGATAATTGGTAAAGCATGAAATGTTGTGGTAATAGTGTTTATACATCCTTAAGGATAGTGTTGATCCATCATCTGCGATTTTTATGAGATACCTTTTAAAGTACTACCGATGAGACTTAGGAAAAAAAATGGGTTGTATGGATGATGGTACTCAAGTTTTAGCGAAGCAAGGTATGGAGAGTAGAACTTCTAAGATAGTAGTTGTCTAAATGTTAGAGAAGAGATGAGGTCGGTTAGAAAAAGTAAGAGAATGATATACGCTACCGAGTAAGTTAGTTATTAATGAAAGTTTCCTCATCGTATAGACTATATTGTCAATATGTTTTATAAAGATATGAATGTAAAGAAAATATACGAGACATGAGTTATAGCACTTTAGAAGTTTACCGTTATAGGTTTATTAAGCTAGTAGTACAAGGCTGCATAATCAACGAAGGAAATGAGAGATGTTCTAGAAAAAGTAACTGTATGGTGGAAAGGGAATGGGAAAGGTATAGGTGGATATAGAACGCGTCCTCAATCGATGAGATGAATTTGTAGTCTAAGAGATGCCTGTCTAAAGAAAGAGTGTTCAGGTAATGAAGAAGAGAGAGAATATTAATAATCAGGAAAATTTGTTTTGGAAAATGGAGTTGGGTACTAAATACTACTACAGTGATGAAATGGGAATACGAGTGATAGGAGGAAGGCGTAGCAAGAAGGTCAACGATGAAGTGGTAAAGAGGATTGAATAAGAAGGAACTCGAAGAAAATAGTGGACTAAGACGGGAAGCTAAGTGAAATAGTCGCCGCGATTTAATTGAAATGAGGATAAACTATTTGAAAGCCTACGAAAGTTTGACGATAGTGATCCTCGGTGTCACATTGTTGAGATGAGAAAATTTCTTTTTGAAAGAATTATGAAAGTTATTAGGAGATTTCTTAAGAATAGATGCGGGATGATTTAGAGAGCTTAATTAACTTATCTCGTAATTGGAATTAGTAAATTCAGACTTTCATATGCCTATGCTTTGCAAGTGCATTGATAATTTCCCATAGTTGTGCCGAGTAATGATAGTTGAATTATGGAACCGTTATTATGCGAGAAGTTCCTATTTCCTCATCGTACAAAGATGATTCATACGTTTTTGTACATTTTGTAAAAGCCTTTTTGGTACAAGTGATCTTTGTGTTGGTCCTCATAACCACTTATTACTAATATATATATAAGGGATAATAAAAGGGCTTTTGTGGTCCTCACAAAACCTTCCCAAAAATTATTAAACTTTTCAATTAATTACTTCTGGTCTGACGATCTTATTTTTAAAGTCAAATTTATTTTTTATTCTTATGGTTTACTTTTTAAAAATTCGAACGGTCGCTCTTATTTACTCGTTTTCTATCAAGTATCCGCACCCACATTAGTTCGCCTAATCAGGATTCACATCGCATAGGGCCCAATCGTAAAGCGCTCCCTACCAAGGATTTTTTTCATATCCAGGCTTGAACCCGAGACCCCTGGTTAAGGGAGGAACAACCCCATCCGCTGCACTTTTTTTCCCTGTTGCTCTCTTCTATTGATCTTATCCATTAACCTAAAAAATAGTCATTTCTTCGGTGGATATTCTTGCTTCTTGTTGCTCTTTGTTTTCTTCTTTTTCATTTGTTGCTTATTATAGATTTTTACATGTAAGCATTTCTTTTACTTTATATTTGTATTATGAAATTTGGAATTTAAAATTCTTTTACTCATATGTAGGCATTTCTTTTACTTTATATTTATAATACTTTAATGAGCTCATATGCGTTTACCAAGAATAGTACAAAAATGATTTTCAGATAGTTTTGAAAATTATTAAATGATGCCATACGATGTTGAAAATGAAGAGAATATTATCAGTAAGATCGGGTTATCTTTAAAATCTCTGATTTGGTTAACTAAAATTAATCTTTTAAACACAAAATGAGTTTGAAGTAGGGTGAAATTAGAGTGTCAGCTACCGATTTGATCGGATTCGGTAGCACTTTAGTTCAAATTCTGTATTTGTTTTAAAAGTTCATTTAATATGCATAAATTATTAATTTAGAACTAAATAACTTAAAAATTTAGGATTCGAAACTCATATATTTCAAATTATGGCTCCGCATTTAATTTGAAGTAAATAATTTCATTAAAATGAAAGTTAAGATATTAAAGGAGCGAAATGAAATTTTTGTTTTTATATATTGAAAATATACTTATTTGAAGTTTAATTATTACCAACATAATTATATTTCTTTAATTAAAATTTTACTTTTTATATCTGGAGTTGGGCTCGGGCTTAGCAGGGGGCCTCATAAAACTAGTATATAATAGATATAGAAATATAAGTGCCAAAGGAGGACCAACATAGCATTAACAAATTGTACATAGAGCATTCCATGTTGTACCCATCTATTTCTATTATATTTTATTCTATATTATATATATTTTATATTATATTTTTCTATTATATATAAGTGGCTAAGGGGGACTAACACCGCATCAAATACTTGTACCAAAAGCTTTACAAATTGTACACGCAATGAATGCTTGTACCAAAAGCTATATAACTTGTACACTTTACACTACTTTTTTATCCCACGTGGACATATGTTATAGTACTTAATATTTATTCTCTTCTCATGTATAGATGTATGCACTTCAATTTTAATTGCCCAATACATTTATTTTCTCCGTGCGCTTTAACTTGTTCACTTATGACTTTTCATGTTCTTTCTGAATATTTATTCTCTTCTCATGTATAGACTTATGCAGTTCATAATTCTCCTACACAAATTTATTTTCTCCGTGCACTTTTATTTGTTCACTTTTGATTTTTCACGTTCTTTAAGAATTAATAAATCTCATGTGGATATATGTCATAGTACTGAATATTTATTACACGTATGCACTTCAATTTTAATTCTTCGACACATATTTATTTCCTCCGTGCACTTTTACTTGTTCACTTTTGACTTTTCACGTTCTTACTGAATATTTATTCTATTCTCATGTATACATGTATGCACTTCAATTTTAATTCTCCGACACATATTTATTTCCTTCGTGCATTTTTACTTGTTCACTTTTGACTTTTTATGTTTTTTAAGAATTAATAAATGAAATACTCCCTCTGTCTCATATTACTTGGCCACATTACTTGACTTTTCACGTTCTTTAAGAATTAATAAACGAAGATCTCCGCTATCCCATATTACTTCGCCACATTACACACCTAGGTGGATGAACACAACAACAATAAGTTGACTAAAAGCTAACCGAAATTGTACGCTGAGAGACTAGCATTTGTACATTTTGATTTCGAACATTAATTCTACCTCTTTGTGTGTACATTTTTTAAGTCCCCACGGGTTCGCAGTGCCTTAATTGTCCTTTCATTTCCTTCATTGGCATATCTCCCTCTCGTCTCAAGTTAAGCGTCTACGTTTTGACTAGACATATGAATTAAGAAATAAAGATAGACTTTCAAATCTTGTGGCCTAAATTAAAATGTATAATATAATAAAAAAATCTTTGAATCTTGTGATTATAAACTTCGATATGTAGGATATTTGAATTGTCAACTTACTAAATATAAAAGAAGCGGACATAATCAAAATAAGATAATTTTTTTTTTAATTTCTAACAACAAACACCAAGCGTGATTTAACACAACATAAACGACAAACAGACGAAAAGGAATCAAATTTACTCTAAGCCAGACTAACATTTGTACATTTTAAGTTGCATATTAATTCCTACCTCGTTGCAGGTTTATTTAAGTCCTCACATGTCCGTAAATCGTCTCAATTCGTCCTTTCATTTTCTTCATTCTCGTATATACTCCCTCCTCGTTTCAATTTAAGTGTCTACGTTCGACCGCATACAGGTTTTCGTTGGAAGAAATGTTATTTACTCCTAATCTCGTTGCCTAAATTATAAATGTGTATAATATAATAAAATATCCTTTGAATCTTGTGATTATAAACTTAACACGTAAGTGATATTCGAATCATTAACTTACTAAATATAAAAAGAGGTATGATATAACCAAAATAAAACAAATTTTAACAACAATTGAGAAATTACGGGAAAAAATAAGTAGGAAAAGAAAAAAATATGGAGACTTACTAAGGAGAATCTAAAGTATACTTTGCTTAAAATATACAAACTATAAAGATTAACTAAATCGATTAATCAAATTAATCATACGAATTTCTCGCGCATCGAAGATGCATAGATCAGTAGCCCTATTATACTTGGGCAAACTTGAGTAGCTTTTTCATGACACAAAAAAATTTAATGACTTTATGTGATACCAGATAAAGTTGAATAACTTATTAGTTATAAAAATAGTTGAGTGACCATCCGCAAGATCAGTCCAGCTGTTATATGATTGAGCCTATAATGATTTAAAAAAAAAAGTAATATGAATAATGAATGATCAAGATTCAGGCCGGTGACAGCAGGTGAGCATGGAGCTTTGAGGTACCGGGTTCATCTAAACCCAATATTTTTGGTATGGAGTATAAATTTATATGCAAACATCCACTAAAATTATTATAAATAGTATATATGAACCCATAATTTTTTAAAATATAATTGAATCGCCGCTAAAATTTAAAGATGCAGCTCTTAAATTTAAATCGAATTGCCTTCCTGGGATAACACTGTAGGAATAAAACTAACCAGGCCAAGGCTCAAGAGTAAGCGTAGAAAGTTATTGGATTCTCTTAGATGTGTATATGTAGAAAGTGATAGATTCTTTAAGGTAAAGAACGGACCGATGAGATATGTCCCGTTAATTTCAAGAATAATTAGGTGCTAGAATTATTCTCAAGTGATAAAAAGAATAAAAACACAGAAATCAAGACTAGGCCGAGGGATAATTGGAGGTCCTTTTCTAATAAACACACAGAAATCAAGACTAGGCCGTGGTATAATTGGAGGTCCTTTTCTAATCATTGTACTCCCTCCATTCACTTTTAATTATTCACTATTTCAAAAATAAATTTTCACTTTTACTTGTTCACTTTCACATATTAAGAGAAAAATAATGAGTTTTTCCTATTTTACCCTTAGCATTAATTACTCATTTCAAATCATTTTTCAAATCCAATACAATTATACATCAATTAATATGGATATCATGATAAATTATGCACTTTATTTATTATTTTTTAGAAGCATGCAAAATCCACAGTGGACAAGTAAAAGTGAACGGAGGAACTATATATATGTCTTCCACCTTCATATGTTGTTGTGACACATACCAATTAAGTTCAAATTTGCAAAACCATTTTGATTTTCCAGTACTCTTTTGTTAGAAAAAGAAAGAAAGGAAATAATGGAGATGTTGGGACTTCTTAAAATTAGGGTGCAGAGAGGCATCAATCTGCCACTCAAGGATACATTTCATAGTGATCCTTATGTTGTTGTCACCATGGGTGAACAGGTATACGTTAGTTATTTTCTTTGACAATATTTTGGCATATTGAGTTGTCGACTTTATCGCGTTTAGAGGCAAATCTAGGACGAATTCTTTGATTATGGTTAGCTCCTATATTTCTATATAAAAGATATTACAGCCGATGATTAGCTGCTTTAGTTTAGTGGTGGATCTACATCATTAGTTACGGTTTAACAGAATTCAGTAATTTTGGCTAGATCATGTATTTATGTTAGAAAATTCATTTAATATGTATAAATAATTTATCTCGAACAGATACATGTTATTTCTTGGTCTTTGATATATTTTGGCATATTCATGCATCCAATCAATGGTCAAATATATTGCGTCCAGAGGCAAATCTAGGACGGGTTCTTTGGTGAGGATTGAGCTCCTATAGTTCTAATTGAAAAATATTAGTCAGTTATAGCTTATTTAGTTCATGGCCGGATCTACATCATTAGTTACGGTCCGACAAAATAAAATCCAGCAATTTTGGTCCAGACCATACAGTTGTGTTAAAAAATAAAAAATCAATTAATCTGTAAATAATATATCTCGAACTCAATAACTGTCTTGTCTTAAATTTTAGAACTTATAAACTTAAAATTCTGAATTCGCATCTGTGCTTCTTGATGTCAATTTTAGATATATGTTTTTAATGTTGATGTTGTGCAATCGTCTTACAGCGAGTGAAGACTAGTTGCAAGAAGAACAACTGCAACCCTGTTTGGGATGATGAATTGACACTGGCATTGAAATATCCAAATGTTCCAATTGTTTTGGTGAGTATTCTCTTTATGATGATTGCTGGAAGTATGTTGTGTTCTTTGTAAGTCTCTCTGTTTCAATTTATGTGGCTTAATTTGGAGTACGAGGGTCAAACTAAGTACTTCATCCCTCCCAATTTATGTGGCACCACTTGACTTGGCATGGAGTTTAAGAAAGAAATGAATACTTTTGAAATGTGAGGTCCAAAACAAGCCTTAAATAAACGTGTGGTTGTAAATCATCTTATAAAGTTAAATTGTTTAAATCTGAAAAGATGACATTTTTTTATTGCAGGCAAAAAGTTTAAAATGCCATATAAATTGGGACAGAGGGAGTACTAACTGATGTTTGATGTAAATTCAGAGATAATAATGTTTGATGTAAAGAGTATAATAAGTCACTATAGTTAACAATTCAAAATATTTAAAAAAGTATTTGAAAAAATTATGTTCAAAGAAAATATTCTTTGATTGTCCAAATAGTAACTAAGACAAACAAATTTAAACGAAGGAAGTATGTTATTTGGTATCATAATAGGTTTGATCTGAATTAAAAGTGATCATGTTAGGATTTATACTGTAAGAGAGCTTTGGACAATCAATAGCTTATATGGGTATGAGTTCGAGGCAATACAAAATCAGCTGCGAAATTGATCTTTGCGTTGCATTAAATTACTACACTACACTCCATAGGCAATTATCATCACCTTCCTGGGGTGCCGTCCTTCCCTAGATCCTCGTAAACATGGGATGCTTCGTAAATCTAGCTGCCTTCATGTTAGGATTTACACTTCCAATAAATTTTAACATGTGATTACTTGTTAGTTATTATTTTTATCAGGCTAATTACCAAGTAATAACCTTATGATTGGCCTGATTACGTTAAAAAATTTACACTATTAATTATTGAACTTAAACTCTTGAAGTTAAATGGTCTAAAGACATCTGCAAAATATGTGCTATTACATAGGTACTCTGATGTAGTTTCTGATTTGATCTATGGTGATATTTTCAGGCTGTATATGACAAAGATACATTCAGTAAAGATGACAAAATAGGGGAAGCAGAGATAGACATAAAACCATATCTTGAAGCTATGGAAATGAGCTATGATCAGGACCTTCAAGATGGTGTCAAAATTGGCAGAGTTCAACCAGACAGAAACAATTGCTTAGCTAAAGAAAGTTGCATTATATGTGAAAATGGAAAAATAATCCAAGACATGGTACTTATGCTGCAAAATGTTGAATGTGGTGAAGTAGAAGTGCAAATTGAAGTGATCCCTAAAATGCTCTCTGATGATTAAGCTAATTCTTTAGTAGATTAAGCTCGGCGAATCAGAAACTATTGTATTTTTTCTATAACAGCACTCTCCCATGATTTCCACAATAATGTTTGCTTATGAAACTTTTTTTCACGTAGTTCTGGTCTCTTGTAATACAAGTCTTGGATGAGGCTATCGTTCTAACTGATATATGGGCAAACCTTAGTTTGGATTTTCCACAGGCAGTTTGGATTTTCCACAGGCTTTATGTAATATCCAGGGGACATCCTATAGTTTTTTTTTTTTTCGTTGCTGTAATAAAATTACTGTATCGGACGATGGAGTTTAATGCAATCCTAATTTTATCTATTATCAATTGTAGCAGGGCCCTCCCCCAGGTCCTTGACTTTGATTTTGAAACTGATCAAGCTGTACGTGTAGAGTGATATTTGACTCAATTTTCACTGCTAACTCGATTTTAACTGCAAACCACCAAAGTGAGCAGAGAATCTATTGGTAAAATAAATAAAATTTACTGTAAAAGTCAAATTAAGACAGTTAGTATGGTGCAAAGATAAGTTTCTGCTTTAATTTTTCTTTTTTTTACCTTGTCCTTTTCTCTCTCTCTCTCTCTCTCTTTTTTTTTTTTTTTTTTGAGAAAGAGGTCTACCAACATAAAGAGTTTTCTATTATTGAAGTATAATAATATCAAGAAAAAAGGAATTTTTTTACCAAAATCATTATTTATTGCAATTCACCAAAATATATATTCTTTTGAAAATTTACAGAAGTAGAAAACGTATTCCGCAGTAAGGTATTATGCATTATTTTATTCAAAAAATTTAACGGGCAAAAAGTTAAAGGTTAACGGTGTTAAAGGGTAATTCGTTACTGGTACACCTCGAAAAATTTCCCATTGATGCATAGTGAGTAGACTAACGAAGGGCACGAAGTATACGAGGTTTTAATAAGTAAGAAGTAGTATTTAATGGTTCTAATTGAAATTTCAAAGACATTCGAGGTAAGAGAAGAAAGTTCGTCAAGAGAGGCGAGGTATACATTGTGTATCGGAGAGGATTTACAAAGTACCAAGTTAATTGTTACACCTCGCATTTTCATATGTTGAGTTTCGCCGAATGCTAGTTGTCCTAGTCTTGGGAGGTAGGACAAATTTTTCGAGGTCATGAGGATAGATATGTCTATCTTGGGTATGTAATGGAGTAAAACCATGTTTAGTAAGCCTCGGGAAGGTTTAAGACTCGTCGTATCATCGGAGTTAAGTTTCGGCGAAAGTTTGGCAAAGTGTCACATTGGCGCAACATGCGCGGCAGCACGCTTTGCGGTAACGCGATTGTTAGCAAAATGTGATGGTGAAATTTGTGATGTTGGGGGTAGACCACTGCGGTAAAAAGCAGCTT
>NC_081347.1:63175262-63315460 GCF_029784015.1 Lycium ferocissimum
ACTTTAGTGACAAAGTGATTTCGTCGACATTAATAGCCCTTTTAGTGACGAAATACACTATCAACTACAAATTTTTGTACTTTCTTTGACAAATGAGTTCGTCATAAATAATATGTATTTGGGGACGAAACAATATTTCGTAGTCAATATGTCTATATCTAGCGACGAAACGCTAAGTTGTCTCTGTATACATTTAGCGACCCGCATTTAGGGACGAATGATCGACGATTTTCTTTTCGTCACCAAAGATTTTTAGTGACGAAATATGATGTTTAAGTGACAAAATAATTCGTCGCTGGTAATCAAATTTGTTGTAGTGATATTTGAGATGAGTCTGATTATTTAATTTGGTAGTATTGCAATAGATTGTTTATTCTTCAAGAAACTAAATCATATGAATAAGATAAATTATTTTCTAGTAAAACAATTATAGTTGTAACGTGTACTTCTTATTCAAGTTCATATATATTGAAATTAGAAAGTATAAATAAAATAAATTATTATATTCTTTTATTCAAGTTCATATGCACAAATTTTAATAATTGAGGAAGAGGCATAGTATTTTCGGGGGGGGGGGGTGGAAGTGCGAAAAGACATTTAGACACAATTTCGAACGAGATAACTATCTTAAAGGTTTCTTCCCAGGATAAAAAAAAAAAAAGTATAAAGATTGATGCAGAATGCCGAGAAGTGTTAAAACATTCATTGTATGCTAGAGAAAGGTATATTTTGTTTGTTATTTTGTGTGAAAGTTTGAGGTTTTGATTAATTAAAAGAATACGCACGTTAACAAGACGAATTTGTTTCATAAGCTTAATAAATGTCTAATTATCTTCTTGGTCAGGAGGAGAAGGGTGGAATCATTGGTCTCACAAAGAAATTTGTATTTCCCTTTTTGCTTTAAATTTATGGTATTGTTTTGTCACGGACTTCTTTAATTATTTTGCGATGGAATTTCATTATTCATATATAGTTGCATCAGTAAGCCTTTTAGAAAGAGATTCGGCGCCGTATCTTAAAGGAAATCCGATATTTTTTGAACTTTTTGTAATGGTCAAGTAAATCACAAGAAAGTCCACATCATCATACATTCGAGAAATACACTACTTCAGCCCTCGAATTATGGGAAACAAATTAGAGACAAAAATAGAATATATTAAAAAGTAAATTATATTTCAATTAATGTGATATACACTTTATAATTAATTAGCTTATTAGTTATTCATATTATTATTTTAGTTAACATAAGTTAAACGAGGGTTATATTTATCATTCAATTTTAATATATGTATGTTTTGTTGATCGGGAGATATTTCAAGACTGCTATTTTAAACTTTTGTTGTTGTGCCGTCAGCCTTACTTCTATTTTTGGTTTCACTAAAAATGTTAGTGATGTTTTGATTTGTTTGTCTTTTAATTTAGTTTTCAAAAATTTTAGTTTCTCAAGATACATATGGCCGGTTTAATTTATAAATTTATATGTTTAATCTATCTAATGAAGGAAAAATTAAAGAAGACTTTAAATTTAATTTAAATATAATTCATGATTACTTTCAGACTTATAGTATTGTGTATCAACAAAAATTAAATCATAAGTTTAATGAGGTCTTTCATTACCGCGCGAAGCGTGGGTAAGTCCACTAGTATATAATATAAAGCT
The DNA here is from genome assembly GCF_029784015.1 of Lycium ferocissimum. Lineage (NCBI taxonomy): Eukaryota > Viridiplantae > Streptophyta > Magnoliopsida > Solanales > Solanaceae > Lycium > Lycium ferocissimum. The sequence continues at coordinate 63,176,923 of NC_081347.1, forward strand.
AGGCATAGAGAAGGTGATGTAGCACCTCTCTATGGCCAGCATTTGTATTTTTCTTTTTTCTCAGATTTTTGACATTTTTTCCTTCATTTTTCTACATAATTCACTAACTAATTGGATTTAAAAAAAACCTGATGCATTAAATATTCCTTTGCAAGAGTTATGCCCACTTACATGGAATAAATCCCACTTCTCATTTCTTAATTATTGCATCACAGTAGTGGTTTCGTATACAGCTATGAAACGTTGCTTTGAAATTAGATTTTAAAGCACTCTTAAATAACTTGTAAATGGGTGCTTAAATAACATGTAACTGTGGCATTAACTATGAGTGCTTTAAATAATTATGTAGTTAATGGTGGTTTATTTTCCTTCTTCTATGAAATCTGTACATATTCCAAACACCATACTATAAATAGAGGCTAAGGATATATTCAGACATCACTTTTGCATTTAGCGTTTTCTTATGCCGCAATCGTTCACCTAGTAATATTTTTGCTTTCTCAATTTGAAATTTTATCTATATTTTCTGCTTGACATAGGTTATTCCCTTGATATTAAATCTTTTATCTTCGTCAATTTTGCTACCTTGTTGTTTGATTTTTCATGTCGTCTTAGTAATAGTATTGTAATTCTACAGTCGTTATCCCTCTATGCATGCTTAATTACCTGAAATTACGTTTAACAGGGCAATTCATTCCTCTGCTTATAGATACTCTATTTTTGGCCTTACATATATCTTTTTTTTTTTTGGGGGGTGTTCTATTTTCATGTATTGTGCCTTCGTGCATTTTTTACTGTGCACTAAAAAGTATTTATTAACAGTGTCGTGTATGATCTTGCTTTTCAAGATTTTTACTCAGTAAATTAGTTTTCCATATCCTATATTGACTCTAACTTTTTAAGCAAGAACGTAATACGTAGGTTTTTTTTTTTTTTTTTTTTTTACAATTCTCACTCATAGTGCATCAACTTTTGTGATGTATTATTTGCAGGATAAGGAGATATCAAATGGTGGATAAATGAAAAGATGAATATGGGGAGATTTGAGGAGAAGGACAAATGCATTATTATTACTAGGCACTTGACATGAATGTCTTTTTTATAATGTTTTTCCTTTGCTTTCTCTAAATAGTTTAAAATTTGTATTCTTGAAATTTGACTTTGCAAAAAAAGAAAAAAAAAATTGATAATCTCTCTTCACCCCATTTAAGGTATCTAACTTTCTTATAATCGGGATATTTAGATGGATTAATTTTATTTATACTAACTGTTTAATTATTTGCTTTTATTGATTTTTTGGATTAATCTCCTCTTTGTTAAAATTGTTTTAGCTAGGTAACTAATTTTTTTTCTTTGTTTCTGTAGGTAGTTATTGGTGATGTGATAAACTGTCGAAGCCCATGAACATTGAAAAAAATTAGCTATTATTCATTTCATCACCATGCTAGAAGGGTTGGTTTAGTTTTAACATAGTATTATGCCGGTAAATTTAAATTAAATTTCTCAACATACAACTATAAATTGGATTGAATGTTTTTATTTATGGTTATTAATAGGTATATATAAAATCAAATATACAAAATTATGTATAAATGATCAACCTTGATGTCTTTCATATATTCTTTCCCGTCAAAAGAATATGTACAAATTATCTAAGGATTATGAAAAATAAAGGGTAGAATCATGGAGAAAATTCGATGAAGCAGGGGCGGATCTATATTGTAGGAAGGGGGTTCAATTGAATTCCCTTCGCAAAAAAAAATTACTCCCTCCGTCCCAAAAAGATTGTCCTCTTTTGATTTGGTACAAAGTTTAAGAAATAAAGGAAGACTTTTGAAATGTGTGGTTCAAAACAAGCCTTAGATATTTATGTGGCTGTAAATCATCTCATAAAGTTAAATTGTTTCTAAATATAGAAAGGAAACAATCTTTTTGGGACAGACTAAAAAGGAAAGGAGGACAATATTTTTAGAACAGAGGGAGTAGTAATTTAAACAATAGTTTAATTTGTATTTTGCTTCTTCTTTTTTTTTCTTTTTTTTTTTTTTTTTTATGTAAACCCTATTCCAAAAACAAAAACAAAAAAAAAACTGTTCACTTTTATAAATGAAGCTGAACAAATTATTTTCGTTATATCTTGAATCCCCTTACAAAAATCCTGGATACAAGTCCTTTCCCCATTATGTTAGGAATTAGACGAGAACAGGAAGTGAAAGTAGAAGGTTCCATACCTCTCTATGTGCTTTTTTATTTTATTAATGGGTGGAGAGCGATGACATCTGATTTACTTCCCTTAAAGTTGCACCTACTGGCTAGGACCGTGAAGGTAGATCAACAAGGGCCTTCTGTTTTCCCTTTTGCTCATCTACTTGAACCAAACATAGTGTTAGTGGATGCAAATTCTCAATTTCAAGTTGGTTGAATGTCTAGCTAAATCCTGCGCTTTATTAACAAGGGTTGTACAAGTATAATTATTGTTATATATGTATCAGGTTTAAATTGTTGTGTATGTTACAATAGATCGAATATATAAAAAATATTTTACCAAATAAATTGCGGAGGTTATAACCCCCGTAAATTGAAATGTAAAAATTCTATCACAACGAATCATGGAGGTCACAACGCTGTAAAAACTTACTAAATACATAAAGAGGCACTTTTTTTTAGACAAACTAAAAAGGAAAGTAAGACACTTAAATTGAAACGGATGGAATAGTATTTTATCCTAGTGAGCTCATAATAAATTTATCCAATATTGAGGAAGGCCTAAAACAAGCACCTAAATTCATTATCTCAATGATAATTAATAGTGGAGAGCATAGGAATTAATTCATACCACTACATGATCACGGACAATCTATACATGGGACATTGAGAATATTCAATGATTCAGAAAAATAAAACATTTATTAATCTCAATTTTCCGTCCATGGATAATATTTATAATTTTACATGTATAAAGTATTTAGAATTTTCAATGACTCCAAATAAATAAGTAGATTACTCTTATGAGAACTATTTATGGATCATAATTAATTTTCAAACCACTAATATACTATACGTAAAAGTACAACCCAAATAACGCATATATGATTCAACTCTTGTATAATTTTGTAATTTGCATTAACGTTAGTTCCATGTAGGGGTGTACAAAGTAAACCGACAAACCGCACCAAACCGATAAACCGAGTCAAACCGAGAAAAAAACCCGACTAGTAGTTTGGTTTGACTTGGTTTGGTGTTGGAAAAAAAAATCCGACCATAATTGGTTTGGTTTGGTTTTAACTAAAAAAAGTCAAACCGAACCAAACCAACCCGACATTACATGTATTCAATTTTTTAAAATATTTTATACATAAAAATATTTATTTGTAAAGTAATTTATAAATATTTCTTAAATTTTTTTCGTAATTTTTTATCTATTATCATATTATTCAAGCTTGAACTTAGAATTTTGAATATCAATAAGTTTTATATCCTATGGATGTTAGTAACTCAAATAAAGTCCAAACCAAAACCAACTCAACACTAATCCTAACAAAAGAAATTCAATTTACCACTAGAAATGACAATAATGTTGGATATCTATTCTTTAGTTTTGCATAATTGATTTAGAGAGTAAAAATACATAACTTAAGTTTTTTTTTTCTTTGTCATATAATTAATACTTATTTTAGCATGACTTAGTATTTTTAGATTATGGTCATTTTCTTTTATGGCTTGTTAATTAGTAATATTTATTTTAACCGATTATATTAGCTTTTGTTGAATATTTTAATACAATGTCATCACTCTTCTCACATTTTGTGTTATTTTCTTAAGAAACACCTTAATTATATAATTGTATCTTACTAGGACTAAAGAAATATTTAAAGTAAAAGTTATATGTTTTGTATCAAGACTATTAAAAAAAAACCCGAAAAATCCCGTAAAAACCGAACAACCCGAGAAAACCGAGGTTGAAAACCCGAATTTTATTGGTTTGGTTTGGTGTATAAATTTTAAAACCCGACGCAATTGGTTTGGTTTGGTGTTTAAAAATTCCGAACCAACCCGGTCCATGTACACCCCTAGTTCCATGCACAACTAAATTAGGAATTTAACTTACTGGGCAAATAAAATAAAATGCCTTAAAAATTCCAAGTGGGTCCTCACGGCAATCTTCTTTGATAGCAATCAAAAAGATCTAAATTGAAACCAAGTTGCTGCCCTTAGAGAGGAATTATGGCCTGCAATTACCCAAATTTTTTCACCTTTTATTGCCGTCATCTAATCTCCTTTTCCGTGTCGAATTAAAAGTACGATAGTAATTAACGAAAGGACTTAACCTGTAATAGCAGATCACGACCTAGGTTAAATTCTTAGTGACCCAGGCAGTAGAATTAAATTTGGATACAACATAAGCATCTTAAAAAAACTTCTAAACTATCCCACGTGATAATGCTTTACAAAGCAACCAATCACAATTAAGTTATCAAATGAATCTTTAGACTTCATTCTCCGCCAAGCACATCCCCCTTTTCTCTTGTTACGTTAAAGCAAATTACCAAAAAAGGCTAACTCCTTATAATATTATCAGGAATTCAATGCAACAAAGGACAAAATTGCAATATCAATTGGTCACTTAGCACAACACTACTACATACACCCAAAATAGAAGCTAATAGAGACAAAAACGAAAAATAGATTACTGAGTGGGGCCCAAGACTAGTAAAGCATCGGTTGTGTTTTGTAATCAGCATGTTTGTACGTCACACCAAGCATGAACTTGTGAGATGTATTTTTTTCACGAACATAATTTTTCTCCTTGCTTAACCAGATTTTCAATTATTGACCACCTGCCACCAATTACGAGTTCGAAGAAGGGTAGCCACAGATGAGCTAAGTCATGGATTTGTTGACTTCTAGGGTCCTTCAAAGCAATCAAGAAAATAAAAATAGACAAAAACATACAATAGTTCACATAAAACAAATCTGGGACATAAAACATAAAACTCTAATTTTTTTGTGAAAAATTGCCCCAAAACGTTAAAACTTTTTTTTTTTTCAACAAAGCAATTAGATAATACATTAAAAGAACATATGTGTAGCTATCTTCTTCTAAAACTCACAGGCTAGGGCTTCTTCGTTCAAGACACTATTTTATCAGGTTACGGATTTAAGTTTTTGGAGTTTTATTCGATTTTCACCAAATATTACAGCTTTTATATTCATTAGCATATGTTTTTGTCTATTTTTATGTCCCTGATTTTATGTGGTTGCATGCATGTATGGTCATCTAGGGGGCAGGATTGGGCGTAGAATTAGTAGAAATAAAACTAAAAAACTAAAAAAATTGTCTACTCTTTATAGTAGAACTATTCAAGAATACTGAATTAAACTACTCACATTTTCATATTAGTAAATAAAATTTATACAATACCATCCAACAAATTGTATTACTGATACATGACTAACATCTTATTAACTTGGTAAAAGAATGCTAAGCCATAAAAGGGCCTCGAAAATGTGAGGATGAGAGCGTTTGGAAGATTGCAGTAAGTTCTGACACAGTAATGCGATGTTAACATAAAGTCAACCCGCGATTCTACTTATAAACAAGAATTTCCTTGATCTATTTTTTCTGGTCCTATATATGTTAATGATGTGGGGGAAAGAACCTCAAATCTAACATGTAAATCAGCCTTCTTGTTACTGAAATGCAGGGGCATGGCTTAGTGATCCCATTTGTGATAATTTGCAATTCATTTGTCAACATTTATGCACACCTTAAGTCCACAACCACATTCTATTGTACGACGACGCTTTGCACAAACACATTCACATCCATTTCTCTTACATAGGAAAGAAAAATCAAGGGATTTTGGCTCCCCCGGCTGCAAAGCCTTGGCCAGGGACTATGGGGTTGGGATTCTTAATAGTTGGAACAAATCCTTTAGATCAACCTGCAGTGAGAAGGTTTACATTGTCTTTAGTGATCTTTTTCCCGAACTTGATGGATCCGCAGTTGATCTGGAGAACAAAATTGACAAGATAAAAGTTGTTGTACGTAGCCCTAGCTAGGAAAAGCAGTATAGGCATTGGCAAAAGATTTGTTTAGTACTGGACAAAACAGTGGAAAAGAGCCACCAATCCAAATCATTCATCATATGCTCTCTTGGGAATGCATTTGTGGCCTTGCAGAAGAGGTATCCTAAAGAATACACGAGGTCCAACTTGGCAACACTAGCATGGTCCTACGCTTGGCCATTATTCATTAATTTTTTTTTGACGAATGGGATCCAATACAAAATCTAACCCTTTGACTTGAAGATGTGTCACTATGGAAGAAAATTTTGCCAAGGAATGACATTGGTTTTGAATCTCCTTATTCTCAACTGTTTACTAAAGTTGTGTTGCGTGTTGTAGGGTTTCGGACCATGTATTAGAGAAGCTACAACATATTTTAAGATAAGTAGGATTAACATATCCGTTTGTGTTTTAACCAAAAAATACCCAAACCAACCATGAGCATGTTGAAATATCAAACTTGTTCACATTCTATTAAATTTAGTTCATGTACTAGTAGATTAATATATTACAGGATACATGAATTGGTGGAAAATTCTAGATTAGTCTAGTGAATTCATTCATGTACTTTGGGAGATGAAGTCTATCATGCATGTACCTTAGGAAAAGGAGAAGTCTAGACTTATATGAAAATGCATGTACACATTAGCTAGATACATGGTGTATTTCACCTATAAATACCCATGTATGCTAGTCATTTTGTTCAAGTCAAGTTAAAATAGAAAATCATTTTTCTTCCATTTCTCTTCTAGTGAGTTTTCGTGTGTTGTTTGTGTTGTCTTGCTCTCCCAAATTTCCAACATTTGGTATCAGAGCCAGTGTGTTCGGGAGACAACTAAACGTAGAGAGAAAATGACTAAAACAAATGGAACTCCATTCCTATGCTCATTAAAGAAAATTATAGCAGTTGGTGCATCCAAATGAAGGCTTTGCTTGGAGCCTATGATGTTTGGAAAATGGTGGAGAGCGGTGTTGATGAAGAAGATGATGTCGCTGCCACAAAGAAGAAAGACCAAAAGGCGCTCACTCTGATCCATCAACGTTTGGATGAAAAGATGTTTGAGAAGGTTGCAAATGCAACCATCTCCAAGCAAGCATGGGATATTCTTCAAACTTCCATTAAAGTTTTGGACAAGGTGAAAAAGGTTCGTCTCCAAACCTTAAGAGGAGAGTTTGAATCGCTGCAAATGAAGGAATCGGAATCAGTTTTGAATTATATTTCAAGAGTCTTGGCGGTTGTCAATCAAATGAAGAGATATGGTGAAGAGTTGAATGATGATAGGGTCGTTGCAAAAATACTACGATCCCTTTCAAAGTTTAATTATATTGTTGTTGCCATTGAAGAGTCCAAGGACTTGGTTAGCATGATCATAGAAGAACTCACGGGTTCTTTGCAAGCACATGAAAAAAAATTGAAGAAACGGAAACAAGAGTCGGTTGAACAAGCTTTGCAAGAAAAACTTAGAGTCGGTTGAACAAGCTTTGCAAGAAAAACTTTCTTTGAAGGAGAAGGATGAAAGGCGTGGCTCACAACAAAGAGGTCGTGGGTATGGAAGAGGTCGTGGTAGGGGAGGAAGATGTGGTAGTCAATCTCCGACCAAAGAAAATAGAAGTCAAGACTTCAATCAAGGAAGAGGTAGCGGAAGACGTAGAGGATGGAGGTCAAATCAAGGAAGGTATGATAAATCAAATATTGAATGTTATACTTGTCATAAATTTGGTCATTTTTCTTGGGAATGTAAAAATAATTTGGAGGAGATAAATAATTTTTTGGAGAGCAAAAATGAAGATGAAGAGGACCCTTTACTAATGGCATGTAAAGAAGAAGAAAGTGTAGAAAAAATCAATGGTCAAGCAGTCATATTTGTGGAATGAAGCATTTATTTGCGGAGTTTGAGGAATTTAATGGTGGCAACATCACTCTTAGAGATTCTTCAAAAGTTCAAATCAAAGGTAAATGAATGATTTTAATTCGCTTGAAAGATGGAAGTCATCAATTTATCTCCAATTTCATGTGTATGCCGGAAATGAAAAGTAATATTCTGAGTTTGGGACAGCTCTTGGAGAAAAATTATGACATTCATTTGAAAGATAAAAAGTTGACTATGAAAGATGAAAATGGGAGATTGTTAGCCGAAGTTCCTATGGCTAAAAATAAATTGTTTGTTTTGAATCTTCAAAGTGATGTACCAAGGTGCTTATATTAATGTGTCAAAGATCCATCTTGGCTTTGGCATATGAGATTTGGCCATTTGAATTTTGATAGTCTAAGGTTGATGAAAAAGGAAAATATGGTGAGAGGGTTGCCGACCATTAACTATCCTAATCAACTTTGCGAAAGATGTCTTTTTGGAAAGCAATCAAGAAAAAGCTTTCCCAAAGAGTCATTAACAAGAGCACGGTGCCCCATATGGATGTGTGTGAACCTATCAAGCTAGCCTCACTTGGTAAAAGTAATTATTTTCTTCTCTTTATTGATGATTATTCTCGGAAAACTTGGGTTTATTTTTTGAAAGAAAAATCTGAGGTTTTTGAAAACTTCAAGAATTTTAAGAGCATGGTGGAGAAACAAAGTGGTTACCAAATTAAGTCACTTCGGTCTGATAATGGTGGAGAATTCACTTCAAATGAATTCAAGGATTTTTGTGAAAAAATCGGAATTCGTCATTTTTTTACCGTTCCAAGATCGCCTCAACAAAATGGCATGGTGGAGAGGAAGAATCGGACTATTGTCAACATGACAAGAAGTATGTTGAAGAGCAAAAATATGCCAAAGGAGTTTTGGGATGAAGTAGTTGCTTGTGGGTGTATTTATCAAATCGGCGTCATACCAAAAGTGTTCATGGCAAAACACCGCAAGAGGCTTGGAGTTGTTTCAAACCAAAAGTTTCTCACTTGCGAATATTGCTTATGCACATGTACCGGATGAGAAGAGATCTAAGCTTCATGACAAAAGTGAGAGGTATGTCTTTGTTGGTTATGATCAAAGATCTAAAGGTTATAAGTTATATAACCTAAGAAATGGCAAAGTTACCATAAGAAGAGATGTTGAAGTTGATGAAGATAGTGCTTGGTTGTGGAAATCTAAAAGAGCAAGATTACTCTTTTAGTCCATTCCTTGATGATGAAGATGATGGAGAAGTTATGGAGCAGCCTACTACACCTCCTGCAACACCTCCACTGCAAGTTCAAGAAGTTGGGGAGTCAAGTTCAAGCAGCATACCAAGAAAGACAAAGTCTTCGTGAATTGTATGATGCAACAGAAGAGGTAACAAAAAGTTTAAGTGATTTAACTCACTTTTGTTTATTGGTGGACGATGAGCCTTTAAGTTATGAAGATGCTGCCTGTAATCCAAATTGGAGAGATGCGATGGATGACGAAATCAAGGCAGTCAAGAAGAATAATACCTGGGAGTTGGTGAAACTTCCATAAGGAAAAAACATCATTGGAGTCAAATGAATTTAGAAGCTAAAGAAAAATTTCAAAGGAGAAATAGAGAGGTATAAGGCAAGAATGGTAGCAAAGGGGTACAAGCAAAAGGCCGGTATTGATTATGATGAGGTGTTTGTACCAGTTGCTTGTTTGGAGACAATCCGCTTGATTATTTCTTTAGCAGCTCAGAACCAATGGTAAATCCATCAAATGGATGTGACGTCGGCTTTCTTGAATAAGGTTTTGTAGGAAGAAGAATACTTTGATCAACCTTTGGGCTATAAGGTCGAAGGACATGAAGATAAAGTCTTTGAAATTGAAGAAGGCTCTTTATGGCTTGAAACAATCTCCACGGTCTTGAAATTGTAGAGTTGACAAATACTTCCAAGCAAATTATTTTTTAAAGTGTCCACAAGAGCATGCACTTTATGTAAAAATTAGTGAAAATGGTGACACATTACTCGTTTGTTTGTATGTTGATGATTTGATCTTGACAGGAAATAATCCAAAGATGTTTGAAGAATTCAATAAAGCAATGACAACAGAATTTGAGACAACAGACATTGGCCTAATGTCATACTATCTTGGCATTAGAGTGGAACAAAAGAAGGATGACATTTTTATTTCTCAAGGAGAATATGCAAAGCAGATTCTCAAGAAATTTGAGATGGAGAATTGCAATCCTATTAGCACCCCCGACAGTTAAATTGTCAAGGTGTGAAGATGAAGAAAATGTCAATCCCACATATTTCAAGAGTCTTGTTAGAAGCTTGAGGTACTTAACTTGTACGAGACCCAATATTCTTTTCTGGTGTTGGATTTGTCAGTCGCTTTATCGAAACTCCAGCAGATTCTCATTTAAAAGCAGCCAAAAGAATACTCCGGTATATCAAAGGTACACTTGATTATGAATATTTTTATTCATCTTTCAAAGACTTCAAGCTTGTTGGCTATTGTGATAGTGATTGGGCTGGTGACGTTGATGACCGGAAAAGTACTATCTTTTTTTTTTTTTTTTTTTTTGGAAATTCTGCATTTACTGTACATGGAATTCCAAGAATCAACCAATTGTGACTTTGTCAACTTATGAAGCGGAGTATGTAGGAGCTTCTTCTTGTGTTTGTCATGCAATTTGGCTGAGAAGCTTGCTGGAAGAAATTCACCAATCACAAGAAGATGCAATGAAGATTTGTATTGACAATAAATCGGCCATGGCATTGGCCAAGAACTCGGTGTTTCATGAAAGGAGCAAGCATATTGATACTAAATATCATTTCATTACGGATTGCATATCCAAGAAGGAGGTAGAGCATGAATTCGTGAAATCGCAAGACTAAGTTGCTGACATTTTCACCAAGCCGTTGAAGATTGATATCTTTCAGAAGTTGCGGATGGCTCTCGGAGTAGTGATTCAACTTTATGGAGGGATGTTGAAAAATTAAACTTGTTCACATTATATTTAATTTAGTTCACGAACTAGTAGATTAATGTATTAGGGGATACATGAATTGGTGGACAATTCTAGATTAGTCTAGTGAATTCATTCATGTACTTTGGGAGATGAAGTCTATCATGCATGTACTTTGAGAAAAGGAGAAGTCTAGACTTAAATGAAAATGCATGTACACATTAGCTAGATACATGGTTTAGTTCACCTATAAATACCCATGTATGCTAGTCATTTTGTTCAAGTCAAGTTGAAATAGAAAATCATCTTTCCTCCATTTCTCTTATAGTGAATTTTTGAGTGTTGTTTGTGTTGTCTTGCTCTCCCGACCGAATTTCCAACAGAACACTCCTACTCCTGCACCTAAATTAGACCGGGAAAAATTCAGATATAGCCCTTTTCAGCCCCTAATTTTTTATATTCATTGTTTTTTCTAGTTTGGAAAATTATGTAAGGAAACAGATTTTCATTACTATGCCATTATTGTTCTTAATGTTGTAAGGGGAGAGAACGAGGAGGATTCATTCTTGGTTTGTTAATGAATTTCTTTTTGCTTCAGTGATTAAACTGATACACATGTTACTCTGTGAGTCTGTCCACATAGTGTATTTGTGAACTAAGTGAATATTTTTCGCAAGTTGAAGTGTTAGGATTTTTCCTAGTGTACTTAAATGTCAAACAGCTATGGTGAGTGTTGTATAGCCTTGAGATTTTGAGCAAACGCACGCAGTAAGGTATTACGAGAATTTAGCTCCTACTTTAGTGCCATATTAAATCGATAAAAGGGGTCAAATTCGTGTTTAACCCAACCCATTTTTTATCCATATTAATATGAGCGGGTTGCAACTCAACTCACTTTTATTCAACCCGTTTTCAGTCTGTCCAAATCCGACTCAACCCATCCATTTGTCACTACTATCGATAATCGTCCACTTGCAATACTGGGATAAAATATTGGTATCTTCTTCCATAAATACAAAGGGATATTGCGTAGTTGAGCTGTAGAATTTAATAGAGAGATATGATTTTGGTGTGAAGCACGAGTGGGATTGATAGGTGATGTATTGTATCGTGTGGGTTGAGAAGGTGCATGCATTGATGGTGATAATCAGTGTAGCTAGGTGGTGGATCAGGAGGACCCATACGTCCACCGGGAGGAACATGGTCTGAATTTTTCTAGAGAGAGGGAAGATAAGATCGGATTTCTCATTATCGTTTGAATTGTATCCTTCTATGAATACATTAAATAGGTACTCTACTATTTTTTGGAAGACATTTGATATGCACATAATATTATGCTATATATTGCTTTTACAAAAATACAAATTTAGTTAAGAGTAATTAAATGGAACAATAAATTTACTGGGGCAATTACAAAAGTTTAGCTTTAAGTATAATTAATTAATTTGACTGTCAAAACGATAATAATGATGAAATCAAAACTAACTTTGTCTGAAAATCAGAATTCAAATATACGGAATTCAAAATAAAAATTGAATGTATTCTAAAATATTCCGGAAGTGCAAGAAGTAAAAAACAATGTTCATGAAATACTACACGTGTAGAGAAGAAAGAGTAAAGATTATTGTGCTCTTTTGAAGTTGTGTTTCTGGAGACTTTATTTCCAGCCAAGCAAGTTTCTGCGTGATTCCTGTGTGTGGCATGCAATAGGATCCCACCCCCTCGCTATTTGCAATTTGGTTAGGAGAAATTGAGATGAGTATTGTATTATTTTGGAAGAGGTTCAAAAAGGAACCGGGAAAGAAAGGGGCACGTCAGAGAAAAAACAAATGAAGGTGGGGACCAAAGCTTGGCTTAAACGAATTATGCGGTAATGAAATGACAATTGGGCCAACAGTTGTAAACTAAATGGGCGAAGCGTATTTGAATGTAATTATCTGCATAAATCGTTCTTTCGTTCAGCGTTTATTATATTTCTGTAATTTTTGGAAAGTTCACATTATTATCTCAAACAGTCTAAATCATTTATTAATTAGGTTAGCACAAGATGTAGTTCATCTAACACCATAATTATTATACCTCTGTAATTTTGAAAAAGTCACGTTTCTTTTGTAAAACTGTAAAAAATTCTTAATTAGGTTAGCAAGATATAGTGCATGATATAATCTTGTATGTCAACGTGCATGTACTAAAAAATAAAAAGAACTAGTAAATAGTGTTAGGTTTTTGGGTTTTTCCTTCCTATATGAAATTAGATTAATAAAATCCAATCCAATTTGGACCAGGCCAATTTTGCCCAAAATTTCCTCTATATATAGAATCAATTTAGGTCTTATTTTTAGAACACAAAAGTAAATTCATAGCAGCCATATAGAAAGAAAAACGTGAGAGAAAAAATTTTGGTCGTAATTTTTCTTTCTGATAGTCTGCTTTAAATTACGTTTCCCGATTCGTTAACCGTTGGATCGTGCTGAAATTTGAACTGGGGGTTCTCAACATCTGGTTCTTCGATTTCAACGGTGAAGATCGGATTTTTTGGTCTGTAGCTCTAGTTTTCGAGTACAAATAGTAGCTCGTTTTTGGGGGTGATTTCTCTCATTTTCTTCACTAGTTTTGGTGCTATCCTTTATGTATTGTTGTTCCGTGCTTGGCTTTGTTGTTGTAGCCATTTGGAGAACATTGTTGTAACTCTTGTTGATTATAGTGGAGCTTTTGTGGTAGGAGGTCCCGTGGATTTTCTCTTTCACCTGAAGGGGTTTTACCACGTAAATTTGGTGTCTCTTCCATTTGATTTATTTTTGCTTGCTTTGCTATTTTATTATTGGTATAGCTGCTACCTGGATTTCCATTTGTGCTAGTATTTATTCTCTTCTCTTGGTTCAAATAGTGTGGGAAGTTTCGACTTGGGTATTTCTTCCGCTATTACCTCGTCGTGCAATTTGGTTATTGCTTGTTTCTTCCCAACAAAGTGGTATCAGAGCTTGTGGTTGTATTTGGTTGTGTTGATTGTCTATTTGAATGATGGAGGCAAATATGAGCAAGATGGTTTGTTTAAATGGTAGTAATTATCATATTTGGAAAAGCAAGATGAAAGATCTTCTATTTGTCAAGAAATTGCATTTACCTGTGTTTGCTTCTAAGAAACCCGAGTCTATTGAAGATGAAGATTGAGAGTTTGAGCACTTACAGGTTTGTGGCTATATTAGGCAATGGGTTGAAAATAATGTTCGAAATCATATTGTGAATGAGACAAATGCTAAAAGTTTGTGAGAAAAGCTCGAGACACTTTATGCTTCGAAAACTCGGCAATAATAAGTTGTTCCTCTCGAAACAATTGATGAATATTAGATACAAAGATGGCCTATTTCGATCATATATCAATGATTTTAGTGTCTTTGATCGTTGTATCGGAATGGGTGTCAAGTTTGATGAAGAAATGATTTTGGCTTCTTAATACTTTGCCAGACTCTTTGGAAACTCTTCGAGTTTCTTTGACTAATTCTGCTCCCAGTGATGGTGTAACTATGGAATATGCTAAGAGTAGTGTTTTGAATGAAGAGATGTGAAAAAGATCTCAAGCTTCGTCTTCTTCAACTTCACACTCCGATGTTTTGGTTACTGAAGACAGGGGGAGCTGTGTCTTGGCAATCTAGGTTGCAAAAATGTGTTGCTCTATCTACTACAGAAGCTCGTTGAAGCTTGTAAAGAGTTGCTCTGGATGAAGAGATTTATGGAGGAACTTGGCTTTGCTCAAGAGAGGTATGTTCTTTATTACGATTAAATGAAAGTTCTATTCATCTTGGAAGAACTCTACATTTCATGGTAAGTCGAAACATATTGATGTGAGATACCATTGGATTAGAGATTTGTTGGATTCTAAGTTGCTTGAACCTGAGAATATTCACACCGATGATAATGGTTCAGACATGATAACTAAAGCTTTGCCAAGAGGGAAGTTTGAAGACTGTTGCTTGATCGCCGGATGATGGTTTCCTCAACATAGTCGGGAGGGGGAGAATTGTTGGGTTTTTGGGTTTTCCCTTCCTATGTGGAATTGGATTAATAAAACCCAATCCGATTTGGACCAGGCCAATTTTGCCCAAAATTTCCTCTATATATAGAATCAATTTAGGTCTTATTTTTAGAACACAAGAGTAAATTCACAGCAGCCATATAGAGAGAAAAACCTGAGAGAGAAATCAGATTTTCGTCCAGAAATTTTATGCTACAGAAGTCCGCTTTAAATTACGTTTTCTGATTCGTTAACCGTTGGATCGTGCTGAAGTTTGAACTGGGGGTTCTCAACATCTGGTTCTTTGATTTCAACGGTGGAGATCGGATTTTGTGGTCTGTAGCTCCAGTTTTCGAGTACGAACAATAGCTCATTTTTGGGGGTGATTTCTCTCTTTTCTTCACTAGTTTTGGTGCTATCCTTTATGTATTGTTGCTCCGTGCTTGGCTTTGTTGTTGTAGCCATTTGGAGAACATTGTTGTAACTCTTGTTGATTATAGTGGAGCTTTTGTGGGCCGGAGGTCCCGTGGATTTTCCTCTTCGCCTTGAAGGGGTTTTACCACGTTTGGTCTCTTTCATTTGATTTTTTTTTGCTTGCTTTGCTATTTTATTGTTGGTATAGCTGCTGACTGGATTTTCATTTGTGCTAGTATTTATTGTCTTCTCTTGGTTCAAATAGTGTGGGAAGTTTCGATTTGGGTATTTCTTCCGCTGTTACCTCGTCGTGCAATTTGGTTATTGCTTGTTTCTTCCCAACAAATAGCAGACAAAGTAAAGCCTTCTTTGGGAGAAATATTATGTACCGGACAAAATCACCGATGCGCAAATATTTGAGGATGTACATTAGTTTGTTTGTTACATAATACACTTGTTTGATAAAGAAGATATTTACAAGACTAATAATAATGCAATTGTCTTCGCATTTTGATTATAGTTATACTAACGTTCGTAATTTTGTGATCCTAAAATTAAGAACCGCATATTTGTAAACCTCAATCTTGACTATGAAATCAATATGCCTTATTAGTTGTAAACATATCTTCATCATCGTTTAATTAGCATGGGTGCCTAAAACTTCATTGTGAAAGACAAATTTATAACTAAACGAAAATCTAACTATACATAAAATGAACTAACTAAGCTTCCATCTCCACTAATGATATGTGATATCGATATGTGGTGAATAATGTTTTCCTCTAGCTAGCTTTTCACAACTATCTAAAATCTATATAAAGGCTACAAGTTGTAAACATTTTCTCACCACTTCTTTTCACAACTTATTGCTATTCCAAGGAGAAAGAACAAATAGGTCTGAAAAGCAAGTTGATTGCTTCAATGGAGGTGACGTGCGAAGAAGAAATGATTTATGATCTTTTGCTCACCAATACTCTTCACATAGCCAACATAATCCCTAATAAGATCAACAATTATAAGGTTCATGAAGGTGAAATGGGAAAAGTTGGTATAGTTGTTCGCTTGAAATATAACGACGTTAACATACATCTCTCTCTCAATATGATTTACTTGCATCAATTTTCTATATTTAGGTGTATTTGGTTGTACGAAAGTTATTTTTCAAAAAAATGATCTTCATGAAAAAGTTATTTGATGGTTTTTTGATTACCATAAACATATCTCAAGTAAAGCCGTATCCTCCAAGAAAGTAAAATAACTTCTTTTACTTGTGGGCGGAAGTAATTCCTTAATTATAATTTTCTTAACTTTTAAATTTGTTTTATTTGCTCCAACTAACACTTAGGTGGTACTTAATAATACTTAGTACTCAAAAGGTTCATCAAAATAGAATATTCTATGATTTTTAATATTATTATTATCGTTAATAGTGTATGCTTTCGGTCATAGTATATCTTTCCAACAATCAAATACTAAAAAAGATTTTCCAAATATTTTGCAGAAAAAAACTTTTTCCATGAAAAATTACTTTTGTCATACCAAACATAATAAAAGTTACAGTTTTCCTTACTAATTCTCATATTCTCCACTGTGTCAGCTCTTCTTTTGAGATTTTAAAAGAAAACTCTATTCAGGAAGGGTAGACAATCCAATATTCATGAGCATTAATCAGATATTTTTTGGAGAAAATGAAAAACGAGGAAAAGAAATAAATAAGATAAAGATATTATTTTGTAAATGTTTAAATCTGTCATAAGGAATTGGGCAGTTGAACTAGGAGTAACATCTCTTGTATTTTTTTATTTTAATGATTACAAATGGACAAGAAAAGATTATAAAGTATGTAATTGAAGCAATAGTTCCTCAAAAGAAATCAATCCGTCGGAAAGTGATCGAAGGAAATCTGTTAGAGTTGTATAGTTCCTGTACTGTTGTATCATCTTGTGAACACCGGTGGATTACATGGACACTTGAGTACGAAAAGAAAACCGAAGACACACCAGAGCCCCTCATTCCCTTGGGTTTTCTCCTTGACGTGACCAAGAATCTAGATGGTGACCTTCTCAAGAAAGAAGATCTATGTGTTCTATATATATGTGTGTGTGTACGTACCCATACTGATATCTGTGTGTGTTTGTGTGACAAATAATTGGCAATATTGGCTAGTTCTTGCTGCCGTATGAAATAAATAATGTTGCGTTTGAAGAATGTATTTTTTATGCCAATGTCCTTCTATGGATGTATTTCCAAAGGCCAGTATACGTAAGATATTATGTATTTTATTACAATAATCACCCCCTTGTGTTTTATTTTAAAGCTTTAAGTTATGTTTTGAGACCTTGTATTATTCACAATAGCATTTGGGACTTATGTTAGCATGATTTGAGTTGGAAACTGAGGGCCTCGGGTGAGGTTCGTCACCATTTCCGAACTCTGTAAAATTGATGATTTTTGCTAGTGCATGTGTTCATCGCAATTGCAATCCATGTAGCGCATCGCGATGAAAGAGGCTGGAAGATCTGAGCTATTAACTCTAGTACTACCCAATCACGCAGGTTAATTTACAGTTAATCTCTTAGTGATGTGTTTCGCTTTAGAAAGTTCATTAAATATTATATCATCACTTTTAGGCCTTATTATTTATGTATGCATATCATACGTCTCTTCTGCAGCATGTGTGTCTCTTTGGTGCTTCCGGTTTGATGATTGTAAAATTTGAAAATAGAATCTTAGGCTGCATATATAGTAACACTCCAGCAATTGCTTCCTGTCAAATTTATTCCTTTTCATTTCCTTTTAACTTTTAGTACTGTAGTGAATGCGACTAACGAATGTGACTGGATTTTTGTGTGATATAGCGACTGGAACATAATCTCCGCCATAGTTTGCATGTCGCTGATCAAAGGTTCAGACATAGCACACTGTCAAATTGAATGAGTAGTGGAAGAACAATGAGGGTATTTTTGAGCTACTTGGCTAATTGGAGGGTATTTTTAAGCTAGTTGACTAACAACGAGGACATTTTTAGCCAAAAATGAAACGGAGGGTAAATTTGGCCTATTTTGAATAGTTCAGGGGTAAATTTGGCCTATTTTGAATACTTCAGGGGTAATTTTAGCCCTTTTCTGTTCTTTTTTATAAGACTTAAGTGTATATGTAATGCCACTAGAAACACAAAAATAGTGAACTGATGAGTGAACACTCACATAAATATTTCTTCCAAAAGGAAAGCTGCAAATGACTCTAGTACAACGTAATTAAAAACTTAAAATAAAAGCATGATCACATGACACAAAGAAGTAATATTCAACACTGCTGCTTCCATGAGGAAACAGGATGTCGTTCGCTTCAAACTCAAGGCTTCTGAGGCATTTGAGGGATTTTAGGCTTAGTCAAAGTTGGTAGCTCAAGCTTAGGAATGGAAGGAATCTCGAGTTTTGGCAACGTTGGTAGTACAGGCTTTGGAAATGTTGGCAACTCCGGCTTTGGTATTTCTGGAAACTCGGGCTTCGGCAGAATTGGCAGCTCGGGTTTTGGAATTTCGGGGAATTCAGGCTTAGGCAAAGTTGGGATTTCCGGAAGATGTGGCAATTCAGGCTTAGGAGGCTCGGGCATAGTTACTTCAAGAAGATGGCGTGCTTCTGCTTGAATTGTGTAGCAGCTTGTTAACGACAAAATGACAAGTAATTACAAGAAGAAAGAGGGGCTGTGGTGAGAAGCCATTGTTGAAGGTGATAAATGCTTTGAGACTGGTATCTTATGCTTTGGTTGATTTTGCTTTAGGCTTCACTTTGAACAAGTTTATATAGATATGTGGATGTGAAATTATAGGAAGGAGCATTAAGCTTTGGTTGTGGTTGGGAGGAAAAAATGTCTGTTAGTTCATCTTCTCAACAATAACCTCCTAATTAATCTAACATGTACAAACTCTCCATGAATTACAGCCATTACATATTTTATGTTGATCTTCCTACAAGCTTGTCATAACATAACAAAGGTCTTCTAGTAGGTAATCTAATGAGAATATTTGCCTTCTGGGTCGAGCTTGTCGCACCGGGCTTGCCTAGTGCGAGTTATCTCTCCTTTGTGGTTTGCAAGCTATTGCACAGGAGCTGGATTTACCCTGTGCGCACTCGAAGGGTAGCGGCTGCGGGTTCCCATGTCATTAAAAAAAAAAAAAAAAATCTAATGAGAACTCTCCAAATTTCTTTTATAAGTTTGTAACAGCGCTTCAAGATGGCAAGTTATCTGTTTCAGCTCCTAGTTTAATGACTTAATCCTAAGTGTTGTGTGTTTAATCTAGTTATAAAAACAAGAGCACCTCCATTCTACTGTTATGATTTTTGAAGAGAGATGCTAGCAACAAGGTAGAAAATATGAATAAAAAACTCTCATAAATTTTATTAATTATAAGTCTTTATATAGACACATAAATAGAATAGTAGACTCCTCCTACAATAAAAATATTACTCTTACTAAAACTAAAAAGTTGAATATCATACTAAATCAACTATTAGACTTCTCCTACAACTAAACAACTAATTATTCTAGAGAACTGTAGCAGTAACAGATGCAAAATCCAACATCTACTTGCTTATTTACATGCATAAAGTCAAATCTTCTTCACGCTCCATCTGGATTCTCAAGAGAAAAAGTTTTTCAAAGAAAATGAATCAACTTGCCTCTGTATACATGCTTGATGGTATTCTGGCCTAGTAATTGAGCTATTTTACGAAACATCCATACATATGCCCCAGCATAGTGGTAACATTGGCCATTCCCAGCACTCGGGGCTAAGAACTGCAGGCAACCTACTGTTGATGTCCTACTAGTAGTGTAAAAAGGTCCTCTTTAAACTCCAGGATTAGAATCAACATTCAATTATTTGACGATATCTGATACTGAACGTAAAATCTAGCTTTCGTTTGTTTTCTACACTATGCTTCCGAATTTAGTCCATTCCTGATATTCTTTGTGTGTGAGTGCGCGTGTATTGATGCACTCACAGCTTTTCTCCCCAAAATGAATGTTATTTTGAGTTTGAGAACAAACGCTTATAGTCTAATGGTATCAGCAGAAATCTCACATAAAATAGGTGTGGGTTCGATTCCCGTTACCCTCTTCCCCTTCCCCTTCCATAGTTGAAATTCCGTAATGTAAAAAGTTCAAGGAAAATTGTTGAGTTTGAGATAATCAGATTTTCTTTTGCAAACAATAAGACCTTGCCAGAGTGACAAAATATATAAAGTGACAAGATACTTGAAATTTTATCTTGTAATACTCTTGAAAGAAAGTGAGAAACTATGATTTAGAAACGTAACTTGTGTTCAATTCCACTTATGTAAGCAAGTCTGTAATGAAATTGATAATATTTCATTGGATAAAATCTCATCAATGTAACAGTAGATTGCTTATAACTTGTAAGTTCATTGCTGCACCTCACCCGATAAATGATACTATATTCATCAGCTCATGAAATATCGCACATTCACAGTCTTGGTAGATTATGAGAACGACAAATTTAGCTCTATCTGTCGGAATGTAAGCTAAAAGGAAGAGGTGAAAAGTATGAAAATAGGGGGGGGGGGGGGGGGGATCACCATACATAAAAATCCATCTCAATTATATTAGTAATAATTTTTAGAGTACAAAGATAACAAAAACTGTCGGCGTAATGACACTGGAAACAAATACGAGTAGTGAACTGACAACAGAACAATCACACAAATATTTCTTCTGAACTGAGGCTGCAACTGATGACAGAAAAATCACATAACTAACAAGAAATGTGTAAAATTTCAAGAATGCTGCTCCAATGAAGAAAAGAGAATTTATGTGCCTCGCGCTCAAGGCTTTTTAGGCACTTGAGGGATTTCTGGCTTTGGCAAAGTTGGCAGTTCAGGCTTAGGAATGGCAGGAATCTCGAGTTTTGGCAATGTTGGCAGTTCAGGCTTTGGCAATGTTGGCAACTCCGGCTTTGGAATTTCTGGCAATACGGGCTTTGGCAAAGTTGGCAGCTCGGGTTTTGGAATTTCAGGGAGTTCAGGTTTAGATAAAGTTGGGATTTCCGGTAGATGTGGCAATTCAGGCTTAGGAAGCTCAGGCATTTTTACTTCAAGAAGATGTCGTGCTTCTGCTTGAGTTACATAGTAGCCCGTTAACGACAAAGTAATAAGTAATAACAAGAAAAAAGAGGGGTTGTGGTGATAAGCCATTGTTGAAGTGAAAAATTCTTGACGACTAGTTAGTAAGTTTAATGCGTTGATTGATTATGCTTTAGGCTTCACTTTGAACAAGTTTATATAGATATGTGGATGTGGAAAATAGGAATTGGAAGATTAAGCTTTGGTTGTGATTGGTAGGAAAAATTGCATGTTAGGTCATCTTATCAACAATAACATCCTAATTTAATTTAACACAAACTTTTCGTGTATAACATGTATACATAGTTTATGTTAATGTTGCTACATGGTCTTTTAGTTGGCAATCTAAAGTTCTAAACAGATCTCACCTTTCTTTATATTTGTAGCAATTCAAAGTGGTAGGTAACCATTTTCAATAATATGCAAACTTCATGAACTGTAAGATTTAGTAGTTTAACCAAAAGTGTTTTCAATTTTCCATCTGAGGGCTTAATCCAATGCTTTAATAACAGGTTTGAGGTTTTAGTTTATAGGTTTAAGTGTTTAATTTTAGAATACAAGACACAAAATACATCCATAACTGAATCACAGATAGTGATGATTACGGTAATTTAATGATCTACAATTTTTTGAGGCTTAAACTGCAATCGGAGGACATAAAGTTACAAATTTGTTGTCTATTAACTAGATAGAACAAAAGAAGAAAAAGGGAACAAAACTGTAATAAGATTCTTCTTTTCTCTTGGTAGACTCTGGTTTAGCAGTATGTTAAATCAGAAAATAGGTGAAAAAGATTTGTATAACCAGTGGCATAGCTAAGCATATTGAAAGGGGTTAAATTAAATCTCCTTTGTCGGAAATTATATTGCACAAATAGGGAAAATATAAATTGTCGAACCCTTTCGCTATAAATTGATGAGTCCTATTGATACACTAAATAAGTTTTAAGTGTAGTGGTAAACGTTGATTCAACAATTTAATATATACCACTATACTGCGCAAATAGGGTCAATATAAGGGAAGTTTTAAGTGTAGTGGTAAAAGTGATTCCATTAGATTGTAGGTTCGAATTTCAAGTCTGACGTTCCTGCACTTTTTTGAATCCCCTTATTAGAATTCTTGATTCTATCAGAAATTATTAGCCTAGTTTGATAAGATAGCAGGTGCTGACAAAGCCAATACCAAGTAAATAAATAAACAAAGGCCAAACCCATCGACAGGCACATGTGGTCGTCCACTTCTTTCATTTGAGCACCTAAAGTGACCCTTGTTCCATTTAAACACTTTTCAGGGTCATTCCTATTCCACTTAGACACTTTTTGCAATGCGTTATCGGAGCGAAACTAACACCAAAGGGGGCGCCACCTCATTGCACATCCAACCAGCCCAAAAGCCCCAATTTTTAATGGTCAAAACTCCACGAATTTACAAATTAGTGAATTTACAATTAAAATGAGTTGACACAATTTAATTGACTTGACACAATTTAAATGAGCTGGCACAATTTAATTGGCCACTTAATTCACGTAGGAGACGACTGGTGTTGGTTTTGCTCCAATAACGGTGCAAAAAGTGTCTAAGTGGAATAGGAATGACCCACCTGAAGTATCTAAATGGAACAAGGGCCACTTTAGGTGCTCAAGTGAAAGAAGTGGACGACTACAGGTGTGTATCGATGGGTTTGGCCATAAACAAATGAATAAAGTTGGTAAATCAGACCAACTATTCTTCATCCAAATAGGACAAGACTTATTGACATTTTCACTAACTGAAAGGGATCTATTCCTTAGCATTACTTACCAAGAACTACCAAACTGCTTGCAGTGTTTCACGTTCCACGTGTATGCCAATCTGTTGTTACTCTCGTCAGTTATGCAACTTCGGCTGATTTTAAGGTATAAGTCACAGTATATTCTAGGTACAGACATTCTTACGAAGGGCATGTTGTCATGAGTTTGGATCCAGAGTGCAACATGTAGGTTCACATGAACCTAGTAATTTTTGCTCAAATTCTGTATATATATTAAAATATTTGTGTATCCACTAATTATTTATAAATATTTAAATGTGATCTCAATTCTCATTGTATATCAACTGTAGATCAATATAGAAAGGGATAACTACGTATATACATCTTAAGGAGAAATATTTACGAAACGTGACGATAGTTTTATATTTATAAAACATAACATTACAAACCCTATACAAAACATGCTTTTTAAAAAATAAAAAAATTAAATTTTTTTTTTATTTTAACAAAAAATTAAATATTTTTTTATTTTAAAAAAAAATTAAATATTTTTTTATTTTAAAAAAAAATTATATATTTTTTTCGCTCAAAATTTTATGTATGAAATGTGTATATCTCGCTCAAGGCTTAAAAAATTCGCTCAAAATTTAGTGTATGAAAACGGTATGAAAAATGTATGAAATGTGTATATCTCATTCAAGGCTTTAAAAATCCGCTCAAAATTGTATGTATGAAAACAGTATAAACTTTGTATCTCGCTCAAGTCTTAAAATTTCGCTCACATTTTTGTGTCTAACGTTCATGTTAGATTTCTGTAAAATTAATACAATTACAACAACATTGTATACAACTTTGATACAACATTCAAGACTTAAAATAATCGCTCAAGTTTTTGTGTATAAAATGTGTATATCTTACTCAAGGCTTAAAAAGTTCGCTCAAATTTTATATATGAAGAATGTATGAAGTGTGTATATCTCGATCAAGGCTTAAACATTACACTCAAAATTTTATGCATGAGAATGGTATAAAATGTGTATATCTCGCTCAAGACTTAGAACTTCATTCACATTTTTCGTATAAAATGTTCATATTAGGTTTCTGGAAAATTAATACAAATACAACAACATTGTAACAACTTTCATACAATATTCACGGCTTAAAGTTTTCGCTCACAATTTTGTGTATGAAAATTATATTAAAAATTTCGCTCATACATACACATTTCATACAAATTTTCATACACAAAAATTTGAGGTAATTTTTTAAGCCTTTGAGCAAAAAATAAAATAATTTTTTTTTAAAAAAAATATAAAATTATTTTTAAAAAAAATATTTTTTTAAATAATATATTTTCTGAAAAAAAAAACAAAAAATATATGAAAATCCGTCATGTTTCGTAATATATCGTTATGTTTTGTAAATAAGGAAAACTATCGTCACCTTTCGTAAATATTTCTCCTTAACATGTATATATATGTAGTTTTCCCATATAAACCATAAACTTCAAATCATGGATCCGCCTCAGTTATCATGTGACTAAGAATGTGGATTGTGAGTTAGCCCTTTTTGTGCCATTAGACTAAAACAAAATAGCAGTGCTTGGGTTTGGGTTTTGCATTGGCTCCTATCAGCATATTAACAGCCAGAAGGTAAATTACATGAGAAGGAATGAGACATAATGCCTTATCTCCTCAAAAATTATTATGTGAATAGGAGTGAGCATGCCGACCCCTTTACATCATAGTTTTCCTATTAAACTTGTGTTTGCATGTGAACAAAAGCTCTAAAATTAATCTCACAAAAACACACTCCAAAACGGTAGATTCTTCATCAAATGATAACAGATTTGCTTTGGTTTCTCTAAATCTAAAAAGATGGAATTTGTTGAAAGTCTATAGAAAGGAATATATGCTTGCTTGATTTTGACTTTGCTACAAGTAAACAAAATGAGGAAGGAACCTTTGTCAGTAAGCAAGAGAAGGAGAAGCATAAGCTCTTCAAATTCATTACTACTACGTTTTAAGGAAAGCAGGACAGTTAGTAACAATCATTCATTATAACCTGAATATAATAAGCAGACTTGAAATTGACTCAAAGGACTCTCTAACATGGTTTGCTTTGTTCAAACAACTAAATCAACAAACTAAAATCTAAATAACTGATAAAGGCTTAATTTGCAATTAGGAAAATACCCAAGGATCCACATAACAGAGTAGGAAAACATAGTCATATGGAAAAAAGAATAGAACCAAACACCAACAAGAACTATAGATTACTTTGCGTCGACTCTTTCAGTAAGAAACTATCTTGCGACTGAGTGATTTATTGAACCATGATCTCCAACTCCCAGCTCCCTTCCGAGCCAGTGCTGCTTGTTTCCCATCAAGAATTGGATCCTCAGCCTGTGGCTTCTTGACCAGCACAAAGTTACGAACACCAAGCGATCCAATTGTCTCCCATGGACTCAGAACTGCAATGACAACACAAACATGAGCAAAACACACATCAACATAAAATGAAAAGGTGTAAAAGCCTACCAAAATCCTTTTAAGATATAATACAAACAAGCAGTAACAGCCGCAAGCTCACAACCAACATAAGTCCACAATGTCACATACACATGAAGAGCATTCTAGACAACAAGCATCAATACAAAGACAGATGCTTGGCAGAGAGATACAGGTGTAAAGACAAATACTAGAGAGCTAAGATAAATTTAGGGATGGCAATGAGGCTGGACTTCGGCCGGGGGGTTGAAGCCTTAGTTGGCAGGAGGGGAACTTTTCCATTTTTCAAGTTAGAGCCAGTGGCGGATGCACAGCCAACCGAGGGTGTTCACCCGAACACCCTCGGCAAAAAATTGATGTATATATAGGGTAAATTTTCTGTATTTATGTGCATATATTAACTTTCGAACACCCTCGGCAAAAAATTACAGTGTATATTTAGCTTTCTTTTTTTTCCGAACACCCTGGATGAAAATCCTGGATCCGCCCCTGGTTAGAGCTGAGTAGGGGAAGAGAGGGTTTTTTCACCTTTTTATTTTACTTTTTTGGCTTCCAATGTCTCTGTTTATTTCCTTTCTATTCTCAGTCTTTTTATTCATATACATGATTAAATTCAAATAAATTAAACATTTAAATCGAAAATATATATAATTGATCAGTGACATCACAAAAAGAATAAGACAGATGAAAATAGAATTGAAAACGATGAAAGGTAAACAAAAAAAACAATAACATGGCAATAAAAGAAAATTTAACCTAAAGGCCAGGATGGAACGTAAAGGGACAAGATTGGATGGGAGTAAATCTGGGGAAAGAGTGAAACATTCTGACAGATAAAGCTTTAATATCATAACAAATACTATCTGCTAAGCCAAATCAAAATACATTTCCCAAAATGCAACTAATCACCGAACCAAGCAATTCAAGAAAATACCCCTTACACATATCAACATTATAAAAATCAATTACTAACACATGCAACCAAATCTAAACCACAGATAAAACTTTCAACTACAAAACAGAATTTCAAGGCAAAATGCAATATTAATTACGCGTAAATAATAATACAATACCTTCTGTTGCAACCGTCGGGCAATATAGCACGAAATTATTAAAATTTGATCCAAGAACAGGAAGCCTCCCTTCACGAGCATAATTCTTCAATGCAGTATCAATAACATTACCCACAAGTTCCTTTTCATTAACAACAAAACGAATAGGCCCGGCACTCCCAACAACCGTTATACTTATCAACAACCGGTTTCCCTTCCCGGGTTGAATCTTCTTCGTCTTGTATAGCAACATCTTATCAAAAAATTCACTTTCCAATACAAAAAAAAAAAAAAAAAAAAAAAATTACAAAAAATATATATGGGATTTAAAATTAAAGGTAACGGCCTACGCGCCAAAAAACAGTCTCAGGTAGACAGTTTCTATGGGAGGTAGGCCTATCCGGGTCGGGTCGGGTCGGGTCAAGGGGATTACGGGTCAAGGCCAAGGCAGCGATAATACCAGATTTCTTTGCAAGAACCAAAGGAAAAGGAATTAGAGGAAATTGAGATTATTATCTCCTTTAATGGAGATGATAAAGGGGTGATCATCAACAAATTCTTGAAAATTTCCACCATTAACAATTAGGATTTTCAAGAAAGATCACAAAAAATGAAATTAGGATTTTCAAGAAAGATTACAAAATATGAAATTATGTAACAAAAGAGATGAAAAAATTGGAAAATGTGGTGAAGAATGAGAGAATTTATAAGAAAGTTTGCTCTTTTAGGGTTAGGGTTTGCCAAATTTGGGGATTTTTCTATTTATGAAGAGAGAGGTGATTTTTTCGGATCTTTTACCGTATGACCCGGGTGTTTTAACCACTTGTCCTTGTTTTTCTCTTTCCAAGTAATTTTGTTGTCATTTAATTTTTTTTTTTTTAAGGGGGATAGTAGATATAAAAAGGGAAATTAAGGAAGGAAAAAATGACTGTCCCTCTAGTAAAACTGAATTTTAATAGAGTTATATAAGACAAGAATAGAAGTCAAAATTCAAAGAACATTGTATGTTTATTCCAAGTAAATTCAAAGAACATTGTATGTTTATTCCAAGTAATTTTTGTCGGTAATATTTTTTTAAGGGGGACAGTAGATATAATAAGGGGAATTATAGAACTGTCCCTCTAATAAAAATGAATTCTAATAGTTATTTAAAGACTCTTGAAAGAAAGAATAGAACTCAAAATTCAATGAAAACTGTATGTTTATTGGGAAGGAGGAATAAACGAATCACTTTGATAAATCACATGGTTAAATAAATAAAAAAACAACTATTTTGAAAAAACCCTCTATTTATAGTAGGACCAAGAAACATAAGTAGTTCTTAATTCACGATTATGAGAAATTTGAGTGGGTTAGTTTTAAACTAATAAAATAACAACCATGAAAATGAACGAAGAAATCATTGAATTTTCCTAATCATGCACCCATTTCATGTTTCCACTATTTGCGGATCGCTTTAAAATCAAGCAAACGGAGAAGTAACGTGAAATAAAATATTCCAATAAGTATACAGTAAGGGCGAAAAATAAAATTATTTTTCGACATTTATTATCTTTTTCTAAATATAACATAAATAAATGTCAAAAAACAAAATTATTTTTCGATATTTATTATCTTTTTTTAAACATAACATAAATAAAGATTGAAATAAATTTTACAAACGAGCATAAAGAGGAGTATTTATACTACAATGTTTCCTATTTTAAGTCTTTGAACTTTTATTTTGGAAATATAAAAGTTCTTTACACCAGATTTAGTGATTTACAGTTAAAATTATTTAATTGAGGGGCTATTTGTACTTTAGGAAACGGTAGAAAGGAAGTAGGACACAATATTTTATAAAAGAATTTAAAACAAATTTTAGAAAAGAAAAAGAAATTAGTGGAGAAATCAATAGCACATTGAATACTTGATGATACTCATGATATATTATACCTTTTAGGTAGAGTGATCGAAGCACCAAATTCAAAAAAAGAGGTATAGCGTACAGTATTAAGAAGTTAATTTCCATATTTTTCAGTAGCAATTGGCTTAAAGAATTTCATTTTTTATTTCCAATTCGGTATTTGTAGTGGGATTCGGATTAATTTGGATTCGCCGCACAATACTAATTAAACAAGGAAGTGCTCCTAATAAAAAAAAAAATCCTTATTCAGACTCGAATTTATAATCTTTAATTAAGAGTGGAGGAATACAATATTAACAGTAGTAATTGGGCACAAGAGTGCAGATCAACTATTATCGAAAAGTTTTCTAAGAGCAAAATTTAGCATGGAAGAGATTAAGGAAATAATTGCCACCCAATCAGGGGCGGCTCAAGCACATTAGGGGCCTAAAGCCATAATATAATGGGAGGACTTAAATTAAAAAATAATATTTAATATATATTTTGATTTAAAATATATTAATTTATTTTTTGTAGTCGATTCATTCTAATAATTATTTTTCAATTAATAATAGAGTCAATCTATTTAATCTTTCTTGAGACGTTATTCATCTTAGGTAAGATTCTATCAATTTTAATTTTTAAAAACATCTCTGTTGAAGCAACTGTTATAGAATTGTTAACATTATTATATAAGAAATATAAGTATTTGAAAAAGAATCAAGTCTTTTTATTTTGATTGACTATATCGATTAGAATATTATCTTCTACTTGTACGATTTCTCTTAACATTTTTAATTCAGAAAATACGTCTAGACCATCAAAATCAACGTGAGTGAGTGACTACTCTGTTTAATAAAACATCAAGGTTAAGGCAATATTTTAAAATTCTTGTCATCTAATGATCTCAAAATTTTACCACCAAATAGAAAATCAAAAATATTTCCATACGCTTCAATTTTTTTAATTGTAAACTTTTGCTAACTGAATTACTAAAAAATAATACATCGTACAAAATAGTCCCCAATAAAAACTCAAATTTTCAAGTTCGTATGTTGCTAAACAATTAGCTTTACTTTTAGCTTTTGGTTCCTCACTAACTTGTACTAATTTCAATAAAAGCATCTTTTATCGGTGGAGTTTAAAATGTTATTGCTATAATGCTTTCAATATGACTTTTCCTACATGCCAATGATTTAAGAGTTAGAACGAGCACGCTATTCACAATCAAAAAAATTATTGTCAACAATTACTATATTCACAGTCAAAAATTTATCTTTTGTTTTATATGAAAAAGATTACTTTCCTACTAATAGTACTTAATATTTTTTTAAAACAAAACTTATAAACCTACTATTACTAAAAATGGGGCCCCCAAAAATCGGGGGCCTAAAGCACCAGCTTCATTAGCTTCACCTAAGAGCCGGCCATGCACCCAATCCCATATGAAAGCCCATGTTAAGGTGGCTTATTTTGATCATAGGAATGTTTACTTGGACTTCACAAACCTTGTTGATTACAGCTATACTATGTTTAAGAATTTTATTTGCATTGGTGATTCCCCTATGAAGATCCTTAAATGGACAACCGACTTCAAATCTGAGATTGAGGCATCCATAGTTGATAGTCCCAATGTGGATACTTATAAATCAACTCCCTTAGTTCTTATTTAGATGGAAATATAGTGTCTAGATGTTTACCCCGATATCGGATAACCAATTGAATTTGTAAATGGACGTATGTAAGATAAAGAAAACATAGATTTGAAGGCTCACCACTAAAGCGGCCAAAGATGTAAACGTTGTGAGCAATGAATTATGTTATTAGCTATATTTCTAAGAAGAAACGGCCTTGGCCGAATAAATGAGAGGGAGAATAAATATATGAGATTCTTCTCTTGTAAGTGTTCTTGAAAGATAAAGGGAGCCAACCCCCCAAAGGAGGGGGGTGTCCCATATTTATAGTGTTGCCCCCATGGGCTTCGTACAATGTGAACTAAATAAAAATAATAATAACAAGGACGGCTACGAACGGATTTGGTGGGATTAGGCGGCGGCGGCGCCGTCGACACACGCATGGTTGGTGGTTGACCATGGCGGGGACGCTGCGACGCGTGGCTCACGTGCAACGGCTGGGACCAACGACGGACCCACACGGACCAATGGCTACACCGGACCAAATGGTATCCTTACTCAGCTCCGGTCCAAGCGCTCCCTCGGTTTAGCTCGAATGTCATCAGGCACGTTCCTCTCTTCTTTCCCTCGGTCCTCATTTCATCGGTTTACGTTATATCCGGTATTTACCGTATACAGATAGCCCCTCACTCCTCGTTATGCTGATCCATCGGGGTAACGGGGAGTGAATAACCTTAGAAACCGGTGACTCGGCCAGCTCGTTCTTATCTTCACATTTTGGCGGGAATGACTACGTAATGCCTCCGCCAACCGCCTTTTGCACGTCATGTCAAGTCGCCTCTCATTAATGATGGGGACACGCGGCGCTATTCGATTGGTCACCCTCGGTAACCGTTCCCCTTCCTCGCCTATATAAGGCCCATTACCTATTCATTTACCATTTTCACATTCTGTTTCTCTTCAGCCTCCTCTCTTCTCTACATTCCTTCACATTCCCAAAAATTGCTATTTGCTGCATCTGTCTTGCTGTTTGACTCATTAACTCGAAATCAATGCAAAAGAGTTGATTTTGCCAATCGTTTTGGTTCGGTTGCTGCTGTTCCATCATCCCTGAATTACCAGTTCCTTCACTTCCCTTTTCACTTTTAAACCCTTCTCCTTTCATATTTTCGAGATGTCCGAATCCACTTCCCACGAAGTTCCACCGATGTCACCCCCGGGATCCGGTCCCGCGTCCCCGGCTAAAATCGAGCTCGCGGTTTCGGACATTATTCCGGCCAAATTCAACTTTAACAAGGACCTTGAGGTTGATAAGCCTTCCTCGGTTTCGGACAGGGGATACGATGTGAGGCGATATCCTTCATCGATTACCGAGGAGAAACTCGATGTAGTCCGGGCCGACTGCGGATGGGACACCCGCCGGGGGTTTTGCACCGGGCTCGGATGAATCCATCACCGATCACGAGAAGGGTTCTTGTTCGTATATACCTACCCTTTTACCCTCAAAATCGATCCTCCGATTGATCCGGTCATTCTCGATATGTGCCGGACCTATGGTGTGACCTTGGCGCAGATCGGCCCGATCGTTTGGAGGGTCGTTGCGTGTCTCCGGTTGTTAGCCAACAACGCCGAGAAGGAATTCACGCTGGGCCACTTGATACGCCTGTACTCCCCGAGAGTCTTCCGGGGCGGCGTAATAAAACTTGTCAAGCGCAGCCGGAACCCGTTTTTCTCGAAGATGGATGAAGATCGGGACAGGGGCTGGTTAGAGCGATATGTCCGAGTGAAAATCGAGGATATCATCCCCGCCGGCTACATGCCCTTCCCGGAGAAATGGAATGATAAGCGTAAGTTCGAATCGTTTTTATGCGTTTAGCCATTCTTTTGCCCTTCTTCGATCTCGTTGCCTCATTGGTTTCTCTTTGCTTTTATTCAGCCAACGGATATGTTCCTCCCGTTATTCGCGATCTGAGCGAATGGGTCATCTTGCTTCTCTGCCAGCACCCCTATGAGAATCGAACATGGGCTCACCTGTCTCGTGGCCGGTGGGTGGCGCAAAACCACGGTAATACTTTTATTCCCTTTCATGTCTTGTTGTGTCTTCCACTGCCCGTGGCCTTTCGATTTCACAGCCTTCGCTACTGCTTTTGTCTTTCAGGTTTGCCCAAGGGCTCGGTGGCCTCGAGACCCGAATCGGGAGCCGCTCGTCCTGCACCGCCATCCGCGTTTGACACGGCGGGTTCTTCCGTTTACTTGACGATGCTGCGAAAAGAAAAAGGACTTCCGGCAAGTCACCGACATCAAAAAGGAAGAAAGCAAGGAGCGTTGCCCGGCCTCCGAGGGAAGAGGCCGAGCCCGACATCATCATTCGGAGAGTCGGCTCGGTCCCCTCCGTGGCCCCAATACCGGAGGAGGCGGTCTCGGCTCCGCCCCTTCCCTCCATCGGCGAAGGTTCGTTTGTTCCTGCTCCACATTCAGGTGCGGAAGAAATACTTTCACCGGCTCCTCTTCGGTCGATTGACTTTGTCGACATTTCAGGCGAAACTTCTTCGGAAGACACTCCCTTGCAAAGGAAAAGGTCGGGAAGCGATTCTTCGCGAGGCCGGTAAAAGGGCGGCTATGGGCGGATCGGAGCCTACAGGCGTTCGTCCCTCTCCCGGGTATGAGCCTACCGTGACTGCGGAGCCCCTGGCCTTCGCCGAGAATATTGAGGCTGCTCCAAGTTCATCCACTCCGGCTCTGCGTGTGGATGATTTCGACGATATGTTCTCGGGGACTCCCCCCGCCACTTGCGAAGCAGCGGGCTTCGGTCATCTTCCTATTCCTCGGGCAACGAGGCCGGCCGATCGGGCCTCCGAGTCCGGCTCCAGGGATAGTTTGGTGAACATTTTCCCGGCCCCGAGCGTGGAGCCAAGGAGAACCCGATCAGTAGTAGTCACCGTCCCCGAGGACTGTAGCTTCTTATCTCGTCCGGTGGGCGTGGCGAGCTACTTGCGTCCCCTCCTCTCAGATTCGGATAGACGCAAAATGACCGGAGTCTCTTGGCAGTGTCTTATTAACGAGGGTATGCATGCGGGCAACCGGGTAAGATTTTTAGCCACTTTTGTTCATTTTATTCTCAGAATGCCATCCTTTCTTCACCTAAGTTTTTCGATTTGTTTCGTCTGCGAGAGCGTGGTTTGGTCAATGAGGCCTTCACCCGTGCCCAACGTGAGATAGACGATCTTCGGGGCCAACTCGATGCTCGGGGCGAGAGACGAGAGAAATACCAACACCTTCTTCGGGGAGAAGGAGGGAGGTCGCCGGGCGGCCGTCGCCAACCTTCGCCCGAGCTTGATGCGGTCAAGGAGGAAAACCGTCGTTTGGCGAATGATGCGGCGCCATGACCGATTATAACCGAGCCTCGAGGCCGACAAGATCGCTCTTAGCCGGATAAAACCCAATTCTCTACGCGGTTGGATGAACTCGAGGCCACGGTTTTCGGACTTCGGGGGGAGCTGGATTCGGTGAAGGCTGACGCTACGGGTTTGTCCGAGAGGCAGAGCAACTCGAGTGCGAGGTTGCTTCCCTCAAGAGCGCGCGGGGTATTCGAGGAGAAAGCCGAGGAGCGGGCCCGGATATGTGAGGGTATTAGAGGGCGAACTCGAGGAGGTGATCAAAGCTAACGACAGCCTTAAGGCCGAGCTGGATGCGGCCAATCATACAAGAGGTGACCTCGAGAGAAACCGGGCTCATTTGGAGGTCAAACTGGCCAAGGCTGAGGGCGATCTGGAGGAAACTTGGAAAAGAGTGGAGGCGGCCGAGACTCGTACCGCTATTGTCGGCGAGTACGAGAAGTGGAAGTCTCGGCGTCTCCCTCGAGCAAGTTGAGCATGGTTTTGAGGATCTCCCGGCCCTGATACTTGAGGCCAAAGGAATGGAGGAGAAGGCTAACCGTGCTCTCGGGTCCGAATCAGACGACTCCGAGCGGACAGAGTCCGAACATTCATCTTCCTCCGGTCATGCCGGATAGTGTAGGGCCAGTATTTTGGCATCTATCTTTTTTTTTTTTTTTTTTTTTTTTTTTTTTATGGGACTTTTATTTTCCTTTCGATGTAAAGAATATCCGTTGTATAAATGAAAAGTACATCTTTTTCTTCTTCTTTGCTCGAATGTTTTGTCATTATTTTTGCTGCGATTGTTGGCCCGTTTTCGGGACAAGGTGACTCGTGGTCATTGATTCATCATGCCCGTTTGGATTTTGTCCGAATTTTCGAGGGTTCGGTTGTCTCCGAACTTCGAGGACCGTTTTATTAGAGTCGAGAGCTTCTCTTCGGCTCTATTTCAAGGCCGGTGTCTTTTCAGCCTTGGCTAACAAAGTGGCAGCCCCGTTTGGGGGTCTTATCGAGTTTTTGGTCGATTGCCTTTGCTATTTTGTAGAGTACAATTTAACAGGAAGTTGCTAACTTCGACAGCTTTTGACAACTTTGCTTTTGTAAAACGTTTGTACATATGAGAGTTTTGACTAACAAGTGTAAAAATGGGACACGATTCATTATGATCGTTTGGTCCTTACATTGGAGGCTATGGCAAGTGTACAAATTTTGGATGGGACACGATTCATTATGATCGTTTGGTCCTTACATTGGAGGCTATGGCCGGTGGCCGGGCCTTATTTTGCCGTAGCAAATTTTGGATGGGACACGATTCATTATGATCGTTTGGTCCTTACATTGGAGGCTATGGCCGGTGGCCGGGCCTTTGTTTTGCCGTAGCAAATTTTGGATGGGACACGATTCATTATGATCGTTTGGTCCTTACATTGGAGGCTATGGCCGGTGGCCGGGCCTTTGTTTTGCCGTAACAAATGTTGGATCTTCCTGTCCACTTTAATCGGTGTCGTCTTCGGTGTGGGCATGGTACTCCCCCAGCACTGATCCGAGCTTTGAGGCCGGGTGAGTGCTGTTATTTTCCTCCGGGTGAGTGCTCGTTATGCCCTTCATACTTGTTCAGTAACACGTTGTACTTGTTGCCTCGTTAAAAACCTTGTCGGAAAACCCTTTTTGGGACAAAACCGTACTAAGGAAAAGAGTGCAACACGTGTTTTCAGGCCTAGACTCTATTTTCCATCTGCTCTCGACTTCCTGCAAATGAGAAAGGTTAATGAGAGGATACGGGCCATACCTTAACAGTAGTATCTCTTTAGATGAGCCACATTCCAGTTGTTGCGCAGACGTTGCCCGTCCATTGACTCTAACTGGTACGATCCTTTGCCCGTTATACCGGTTATCTTGTATGGGCCTTCCCAGTTCGGACCTAGCTTCCCTTCGTTGGGGTTCTTGGTGTGCAAGGTAACCTTTCGAAGCACTAGGTCCCCAACTTGGAAATGCCGAAAGTTCGATCTCCGGTTGTAGTATCTTTCCATTCTGTTTTTGGGCCGCTATGCGGATTGCGCGCATTCGCGTAGCTCGTCCGCGAGGTCAAGCTTCACGACCATGGCTTCCTCGTTCGACTCCCCGGTGGTATACCTGAAACGGAGGGTCGGTTCACCGACTTCTACGGGGATAAGGGCTTCAGCCCCGTAAACCAACGAGAATGGAGTTTCGCCGGTGCTCGATTTGGATGTGGTTCTGTAAGCCCACAGCACCTCCGGCAATACGTCTTTCCAACGGTGCTTCGATGCTTCAAGCCTTTTCCTCAGATTTTGGATTATTGTTTTGTTCGTGGATTCTGCCTGTCCGTTCGCGCACGGGTGATACGGGGTTGATACGATTTTTGATCTTCAATCCTTCGAGGAAACTGTTGACCTTGCGCCGCGGGCGGGGGCCGTTATCGCAAGTTATCTCGGCGGGATGCGAAACGGCGGATGATGTGATCCCGTATGAAGTTGATGACTTCCTTTTCTACGATTTTTTCAAAGGCACTGCGCTTGACCCCTTAGCAGAAATAGTCGGTCATAAACAAAATAAAACGGGCCTTACACGGTGCACGTGGTAACGGGCCCACGATGTCCATTCCCCACTTCATGAAAGGCCGGGGTGAGACCACCGAGTGCGGTAACTCCCGGATTTTTTGGTGAATCATCGGGGCGTGTTTCTGGCACCCGTCACACTTTCGGACGAAATTCTTAGAGTCTTCATCCATCCTATTCCAATAATAACCGGCCCTGATGATTTTGCGGACCAGAGCTTCGGCACCGGAGTGGTTGCCACAGGTTCCTTCGTGGACCTCTCTCAATACATACTCCGTTTCGCCGGGGCCCAAACATTTAGCCAGTGGGCCGAGAAAAGATCGTCGATACAATTGACCATCCACCAAGCAAAATCGAGCTGCCTTTGTCCTTAACGACCGCGATTCCTTTGGGTCGTTCGGGAGCTTGCCGTTACGCAAGTAGTCGATGTACTGTTGCGCGCCAATCCCACGTTAGTCCCATTGTGTTTATCTCGGCATGTCCGTTTTCTATGGCCGTGTTTGACGGGTGCCTTTGTGGTGCCGGAGTTGATCTCCTCCCCGTCGACCGGGACCCTAAATTTGCCGGGCGTCGGCCTCGGCATCTGTTCTGTTCCCTCGGTATGTCTCTGCACGGTCCACTCTCTAAATCGGTGAAGTATCACTTGGGCTTTCTCGAGGTACCTCTGCATCCGTTCATCCTTGACCTCGAAAACACCGTTCACCTGGTTTGCGACCAAGAGCGAGTCGCATCGAGCTTCGATGCATTCGGCTCCCATGCTCGAGCCGACTCCAAACACACGCAATCATAGCCTCGTACTCGGCTTCGTTGTTAGTCAATTTAGCGGTTCTAATTGACTATCGAATGATATCCCCGCCGGACTTTTGAGGACGATTCCCGGCCCGGAACCTTTTGGGTTCGAGGTCCCGTCCGTATGTAGAGTCCAAATGCCGTGGTTTCTCCCGAGGTCGGCGGGAGTTCCTTCTCGACCTCGGGGACCATAGGCAGGGCAAAGTCGGCTACGAAGTCGGCCAAGACTTGGGATTTGATGGCCGTTCGGGGTTTATATTCGATGTCGTACCCGCTAATTTCTACAGCCCATTTTGTTAACCTACGGACGACTCCGGTTTATGCATGATATTTTTCAAAGGGTAAGTGGTCACAACACGTATAGGGTGGCATTGAAAATAAGGTTTGAGTTTTACGGAGGCGCTTACCAATGCTAACGCCAATTTTTCCAAATGAGGATACGGGTTTCGCATCCCCCAAAGTTCTACTCACGTAATAGACAGGGAATTGCGTACCTGATTCCTCTCGGACCAAAACGCCACTTACCGCTACCTCGGAGACAGCTAGGTAGAGGAAAAGCGGCTCGTCGGCCTTTGGTGTGTGCAGCAACGGGGGGCTGGTCAAATACCTTTTTAACTCCCGTAGAGCCTCTTGACACTCCGGTGTCCAAACGAAGTCGTTCTTCTTTCTGAGCAAAGAGAAGAAACGGTGGCATTTGTCGGAGGACCTCGATATGAAGCGACTCAGTGCCGCTATTCTCCCGGTGAGCCTTTGTACCCCTTTTATGCTGTTCACGACCTCGATATCCTCGATGGCTTTGATTTTGTCCGGGTTGATTTCGATCCCCCGGTTCGAGACCATGAAGCCCAAAAATTTGCCGGACCTTACCCCCGGGCGCACTTCTCCGGGTTAAGCTTCGTGTTGTATGCGGAGCACATCGAAGGTTTTCACTGCAAATGCTTTAGATGGTCCTCTGTTTCCAGGGACTTAACAACCATATCGTCAATATAAACTTCCATCGTTTTTCCTATATGTTCTTCGAACATTTCGTTAACTAGGCGTTGGTAAGTTGCACCGGCATTTTTTAATCCGAAAGGCATGACGTTATAACAGTAAGTCCCATATCGGGTTATGAAGGATGTTTTCTCTTGATCCTCCGGGTGCATCCGGATTTGGTTATACCGGAGTAGCGTCGAGAAAACTTAGCATTTCATGTCCGGCCGTAGCATCGATCATTCTATCGATGTGCGGCAATGGGAATGAATCCTTCGGGCACGCCTTGTTTAAATCTTTATAATCGACACACATCCCAAATTTATTACCTTTTTTGGGCACCACCACCACATTAGCAAGCCAATCCGGATATTTCACCTCCCGGATGGAACCCATATTTAAAAGCTTTGTTACCTCGTCTTTGATGAAGGCATGCTTTGACTCCGACATGGGCCTCCTTTTTTGCTTCACCGGGGAGAACTTACCGTCCAAGCTGAGTTTGTGTGAAGCTACTTCTGGTGATATACCTGTCATATCTATATGCGACCATGCAAAACAATCGGCGTTAGCTCGAAGAAACTCAATTAATTTGTGCCTGAGCTCCGGGGTAAGCCCCGTGCCCAGGTATACCTTTCTGTCTGGTAGGAACTCGAACAGAATGATCTGCTCCAGCTCCTCTATGGTCGACTTGGTTGCGTCCGAGTCGTGCGGCGTGACAAAAGATCGGGGCATCCCGAAGTCGTCTTCTCCGTATCCGGATCCGCCCCGATATTCTTTGATTGCTATTGGGGGCCCCTCTCCGGTTAAACCCTTTTTTCTTGAGCCGGTTCCTCGGGCGGGGCGCGATTCCTCTACGGCGAACATCTCCTTCGGCGGGCGCTCACCGCGGATGGTTTTCACTCCCTCCCGAGGTGGGGAACTTTAGCATTTGATGCAATGTTGAAGGCACCGCCCTCATGCTATGTATCCAAGGTCGGCCCAATAACGCATTGTACTTCATGTCCCCTTCGATCACGTAGAACAGGGTCTGTTGAATGGTGGCCTCAATGTTTACGGGCAGTGAGATCTCCCCTTTTGTGGTTTCGCTCGCCATGTTGAACCCGCTGAGTACCCGGGTTGCCGGTACGATTCGATCGAGCATCCCAAGCGTTCGACCACTCTCCATCGAATTATGTTGGCTGAGCTACCTGGATCAATCAAGATACGTTTAACCATAGTCTTAAAGATAAGTACAGAAATTACCAACGCGTCATTGTGCGGTTGAATGACGCCCTCTGCGTCCGCGTCGTCGAAGGAGATGGAAGCTCGGATAAATGATCTCGGGTACGCTTTTCCCGAACAACGGAGATCTTTGTCCGCTTCATTACGGACACCTAGGGACGTCAATCCCCCGACTATCATATTGATCACATCGGTGTTATTTGGTTCGACCCTTCGATGAACTTCTCTCTCTTATAATGGCTTTTGGCTCGTTCGCTCAATAGATCTCGGAGGTGGCCGTTTTTCAACAACCGGGCTACCTCTTCTCTCAGCTGGCGGCAATCCTCAGTTTTGTGACCGTGGGTTCCGTGATATTCACAAACCATGCTCGGATCCCGTTGCCCGGGATCTGTCCTTAGTGGCTTCGGCCACCGAACATCCGAAACACGACCGATGGCCGAGACAAGATCCGAGGTGCGACGTTGAAGTTGTACTCCGAAATCCTTGGAGGATCTTTATTCTTGGGCCGAACTCCGGTATCGCTTCGAACGAGGGCCCCACTGTTCGGCGGACGCGTGTCCATTCTGCTACCTCGATCGGAGAGGCGGCTCGGGCCTTCCCTTGATTTCTCCGTCTTGAAATTTGGTCGCTCCGGGTGCGAGTATGGCCGAAACCTTTCTCTAGTCGATTCGGACTTCGCTTCGTAACCCTTCCTCGATTTCTCGAAGCTTCTGTTCATTTTTGACCTTACCGGAGAGAGCTCGAGCTGGTCATCCTCTACCCGAATCTTCGACTCATACCGATTGTGGACATCGGCCCATGTTACGGCCTCGTATTCTAGCAAGTTTTCCTTCAACTTGGCCGAGGCAACCGAGCTTAGCATGTTGAGCCCCTTTGTGAAAGCTTTGTGCGGCCCATTCTTTCGGCACGGGGTAATTCCATCCGTTCCCTGCGGAACCGGGAGACGAACTCCCTTAGTAACTCATCGTCCCTTTGCGTGTCCGGAAGATGTCGGCCTTACGGGCACCGCACCTTGATGGCACCGGCATGCGCCTTTACGAAGGCGTCGGCCCGGCATTTCGAACGACGTGATCGAGTGCTCGGGTAGATGGTCATACCACGTCAGCGCTCCCTTCGACAGAGTTTCCCCAAACTTTTCAGCAGTACCGACTCAATTTCGTCTTCTTCCATATCATTGCCCTTTATGGCGCAGGTATATGAGGTCACGTGCTCGTGTGGGTCCGTGGTGCCGTCGTATTTCTGGATGTCGGGCATTTTGAACCTCTTTGGGATCAGTTTCGGGGCCGCACTTGGTGGAAAAGGCCTTTGGATGTACCTTTTCGAATTCGGCCCCTTCAGCAAAGGCGGGGCCCCCGGTATCTGGTCCACCCGAGAGTTATATGTCTCAACCTTCTTCTCGGTCGAATCCACCCGCTTTGCCAAAGTCTCAAGCATCTTTAGGACCTCGGTGGAGGAACCGGCCCCAGAATCATTGCTCGACCACCCGCGGCTCGTTCCTTCCGCTCTCCGCTGTACCCTTGGCCTTTTCCGGCCCAGCTTCCCCTTGTCCATTTTGCAACCGGGCAATCGCCATTCCTTGCTCGGCAATTGCTGCTCTTTGTTCCTGCAACATCTCGAAAATCAGACGCAAATTAATGCCGTCATTTGGTGCCTCCGGCTCCTTCCGGCTTTGGGTCCGAGACAATGTAACGGAGTTATGAGTTCTTAGAGGATCAGTGGCCGGTATGGCGGCATTCTCTTGATCCACGGTGTTTTGCCGATTGAGCCCCTCCCTCGAGTTAATGGGGTTCGGGTCATCAGGGTTTAGTAATCCCCGTGGTTCGCTCCCCTCATTTTCTGCCACAATTTCGGTGTCGTTAACGTGACCGGATTGCCCGACGTCGCCCATAGACTTGTTTTTGACGAGACGAACGAGGGGTTACGGTTTAAATGAGTTTGATAAGAATCAAGACTAAGAACTATTATCCTAGCCCCACGGTGGGCGCCAAACTGTTTACCCCGATATCGGATAACCAATTGAATTTGTAAATGGGTATAGGATATGTGCTTTGCTCTTGACGTATGTAAGATAAAGAAAATATAGATTTGAAGGCTCACCGCTAAAGCAGCCAAAGATGTAAACGTTATGAGCAATGAATTATATTATTAGCAATAATTCTAAAAGAAATGGCCTTAGCCGAATGAATGAGAGGGAGAATAAATATGTGAGATTCTTCTCTTGCAAATGTTCTTGAAAGGTAAAGGGAGCCAACCCCCACAAAGGAGGGGAATGCTCCTTATTTATAGTGTTGCCTCCATGGGCTTCGTACAATGTGAATTAATAAAATAATAACAAGGTCAGCTCTGAACGGATTTGGTGGGATTAGACAGGCGGCGCCGTCTGACACACGCATGGTTGGTGGCTGACCATGGCAGGACGCTACTGACGCGTGGCTCACGTGCAACGGCTGTACCGGACCAACGACCGCACGGACCAACGGTTACACGGACCAATGGCTACACCGGACCAAATGGTATCCGTACTCAGCTCCGGTCCAAGCGCTCCCTCGGTTTAGCTCGAATGTCTTCAGGCACGTTCCTCTCTTCTTTCCCTCGGTCCTCATTTCATCGGCTTACGTTATATCCGGTATTTACCGTATACACTAGACTGGTTCAATCAATAGGTAATGCAATAGCTCCAAACCAAGCAGCTTATTCAAAATCTAGAGGGAGTATTGCTAAG
Source organism: Lycium ferocissimum (assembly GCF_029784015.1). NCBI lineage: Eukaryota > Viridiplantae > Streptophyta > Magnoliopsida > Solanales > Solanaceae > Lycium > Lycium ferocissimum. The sequence continues at coordinate 63,218,887 of NC_081347.1, forward strand.
GTCAAAGTTAAATAGACTTATTGAAGCCTAAACTGGATCAAATCTGACTGGGATTCAAGAGACCTTATGAAAAAGATGATGGTAAATGATTGAACATAGAATATGAAAGGAAGGATAGGAGAGAATAGAATCTCCAACACAATTAACCAAGATGAAGTCAACCAGCAGAGTCCTTGCATCGTAGCTATTGCCAGATACGTTTTCTGTCCCCTTTTTTTCATTCCTTGCTTTTTTCTTTTTCTTGTACCCATTAATGTCTCCCTTATGTTCCCTCTGTGTCCCCATTCTTGTCTCCTTTTTTTTTTTTTTTTTTTTTTTTTCCAACTTCAGTAATTTTTGTTCAACTCTTACTCGATTCTTTTCATCTTCAGACCACTTTATTCCTACACATGACTACAAAGAAATATGTAATTTGTGGAGGTTAACAATTACAATTCGCGAAGGTTTTAACCTCTGCGAATTGCACTTTTACCCTCCGCAAATTACTCATTTTTTGTGGTCATGACATTAAAAAATATAGTACTAAGCATCTAATAATTTGTACTCAAACGATGATAAAACCACTAAAATGTGAGGCACATAATGACTAAAAATATGCATTTCAAGCCGAAGATCACTACCCCACACTAAGGCCTGATTTGTTTACACTTAATGGAGGTCATTATCTTAATAGTTCTGACCTTAGGCTATTAACTGCATTTGTTTATATTAAGATTTAAGCACTTACTTGGTCTGAACATGTCTAAATCATTAAGATATTGACAAAGTCTTTAACATCTTTAAGATGTATTTTTGTATGAATAATTTTTACCAAAAATATATCCACAACCACCAGCTCCACCCCTAACCCCACCCCTATCCCTTTTATTTGAATTATATATTTATTATGTTTAAATAAATATATTATACACATTCAGATGTTGAAAACAAACAATCTTAATCATTCAGTGTTCAGATCTAGAGATAACATCTTAATCATTCAGATGTGCATTCAGATTCAGATATCTTAATCTTAATGAAAACACACTACTAAGAAACTGTCAAAAATCGACAGACAAAACTAATGGGAAACCGACCCAACACGGTCCGTCGGTTTTCATAGTGTCGCTTTCCGAAAATCGATGGACTGCGTCGCTTACGCAGTCCGTCGATTTTTTATCCAATAATTAAAAAAAAATTAAAAAAACCGACAGACTGCGTCGGTTTTTTTAATTTTTAATTCTTTTAATTTAAAAAGAAATAATATAAATTTTATATAAAATCGATTGAGTCCGTCGATTTTTTATTTAATTTATATTGTTTTAAATTAAAAAACCGACGGATTGCTTCGATTTTCTGAAAAATTTCCTGCATGCAATTGCTGCATTTTCTGCAGCCAAACCTGCACAAAACCAGCACAAAAATTTGCTCAAAACCAGCACTAAAATGCTCCAAATCAACTCTAAAAGAGCTACAACACATAAAATCACCCTAAGTAACAATCAAACACATCAAGCACTATCTAAACACATCAAATACGATCTAAATAGACCTTCAAAGTTCAAAATATTCAAATGCCCAACCAAAAGTACCATTAACTAGTTTTACATAATTTTAACATAAGTCCATAGAGCATAAACATAAGTCCATAGAGCATAAAACATAAGTCCATTATGAAATCCAAACTACTACAATTCTAAAAATTGAAAAGTAAATCTAGTCGAATGAAGTCTACATTTTAGTTTAGAGGTTATAGAAATATTATAACTTAACAATTCTAACTTTGAAAAGCACAATCACAATCAATTCTAACTTTGAATTCTCAATAACAATTCCAACGTTAATAATTTATGAATTCTAACTTTAATATAACTTAGAAAAGCACAATCTCAACCAATTCTAAAAATTGAAAAGTAACTCTAGCCAAATAAAGTCTACATTTTAGTTTTGAGATTATAGAAATATTATAACTTAATAATTCTAACCTTGAAAAGCATAATCCCAACCAATTCTAAGCATAATCCCAACCAATTCTAACTTTGAATTCTCAATAACAATTCTAACTTTAATAACTTATGAATTCTAACTTTAATATAACTTTGAAAAGCACAATCCCAACCAATTCTAAAAATTGAAAAGTAAATCTAGTCAAATAAAATCTACATTTTAGTTTTGAGGTTATAGAAATATAATAACTTAACAATTCTACTAACTTATGGATTCTAACAAAAAGCACAATCCCCCCCCCCCCAAAAAAAAAAAAAAAAAAAAAAACTAGTCAAATAAAGTATACATTTTTGCATAAATTCAACATCAATAATATTGCAAACAATGATAACTAAGCTAACACAAATAAATTGACAATGAACGTAAAATATAGCACAATCTCAAGCAAAAAAAAAAAAAAAAAAAAAAAAAAAAAACGAAAAGTAAACTAGTCAAATAAAGTTTACATTTTTTCACAAATTCAACATTAATAACATTACAAATGATGTTCAACAAAGCTAAATAGACTAACATTAGGCCTAAAATTTACAAGTAAAACTAAAATTGAAAGAATTTTAAAAGCCCTAATTTAAAATAAACTAACCTCAATTTAGAAGTTAAAAATGAGGCTGGGGTAGGCAGGGATGGGCTGTGCAGGTGGTGTGGGGAGTCGGCGGCGGCTAGCAGGTGACGGGGGTGGTCGGCGGATTAGGGTTTGTTATTTAAGAGGGAAGTGGGTATCTTTTTTGGGGAAGATGAGAAATGAAATACCAAACCCGTTTGGTTCATATTGTTAAAAAAAAAACCGACGGACAAACCAACGCGGTCCGTCAGTTTATTTAAAAGAAATTCGTTTATTAATATTTTAAAAAATAAAATGAATTATAAATTATTTAATATATTTTTAAAACTAAAACCAATGTTATTTTTTTTTTAATAAAACCGACGTCCCTTGTAAAAAAAATTGGCATAAACATAATTTCAAAATTCCGCGTAAAAAGCCAACGTTGTCAGTCAGTTTTTTAATTAAAAAAATTAGAAATACACAAAACCGACCCACTGCATCAGTTTTCCGTCGGTTTTTCAAAGCAATGCAGTCCGTCGATTTTTTGTCCGTCGAATTTTGGCAGTTTTTTAGTAGTGACAAATGACGCCTTAGACTCTTGCTCATCCTTGATCAAGCATTAAAACAATCTCAATAAGTCAAGCTTAGGAGCGCCATCACTTTGGTTGATATCAACTATTAGGCCGTATAGCAACTCAAACCATCAAATATACTCTCCGTGATCATCATGCAAGATAAACAAGTCACACAATCAAACACCATACTTCTAACCTCCTAACCTCAGAGACGGACTTTAACTCATCACATTTAAGCTCGCTAGAAAATATATCATCTATCTATCATAAAACAAGTGCTCTCACGAGAAAATATAGTCCACGCACTCAAATCAAAGAATCAAATAGTATAATTTAAAGACATAGCATCAAAGAATAACTCTCGCACACACAAACGAATTCGTATGCATGCACAAAGAACTATAGGCTTGCCCATTATAGGTACATCTCTACTAATGTAAGTAAGCTCGACAAATAGGACTTTAACGGGTCGTAAAGTTAGCTAGAGGATGGGTAGAACAACTCTATAATAGTAACTTGCACTTTCCTAAGCACTTTCTACTTTTAGAATGCATCGCACGTTATGTTTTTCTCTTCTTTTTTTTTCCAGCACTCTCCTCAACATATATTTTGGTAAGTATTTTCCTCGTAACAAGAACGTTTCGATCATTTATTTTTGCAAGTAACTTTTATTCTTTTTTTTTTTTTTTTTTTCAATTCACATTCTTTCTAAGAGGATCTTTTCATCACTTTACAGTTATCACTGGTCACCATTAGTCTCGACCATCCCTTCGACAAATTTATCAATTACTTACAGTCTAGGCTATAGTGCTCAATGAAGCAGGGTGCAAAAATTAGGGATTCAACAAAAGGATCAAGGCAAAAGTACAGCTACCTATTGCTCCCAAACGCACACGCAAGTATACGTGGTCGTACAAGTAATATAGGGTGTTTAAGTCCAGATATCATACCCACAGAGACTTAGATTTTATACTGTTCAACTTATTCAAACTTAGTTATAACTATTCAAGAAAGTGACAATCAAAGTATTTGTTGTGACTAACTAAAAACTAAAAATAAACAATTGATATGAGTGTTTTTGTGACTGAGAAACTTGTGACGAAGATTGTAAGGTTTATCAGATGAGAGAAAGTTCCAGGGTTATGGTTTTCGACAATCTAATTGATCTTTTGACAATTCTACCTATCTTATTTCCTGGGTTACTAGTTGACGGGTTAATTTTAACTTTATAAGTATCTTCCGAGTTGCTCACAAGCCTGTAGATGCTAATATAACGCCTATATCCCTATGGTCGTCAGAGGTAACAAGAACGCATTTACTTCTCCGTATTCAACTAAGCAAGGCTAAAGGGTATATTCCTATCCTCATTAGCGAAACTATTATATCGAACAAGCCCTATTTATTCTTGTTACGCATGCAAATTCACTATCCTTAGTCCAATTCACACACCACAAATTGTGTTCAACTGTTGGCCAAATAATCAAACAATTAAGATCAAGAATAAATAAGCAACCCAAAATAAGGAAATTTAATCGATAGAAATTGTTGCCAAACCAACTATCACGACTTTCGGCACAACCCCAAAATTAAGAAGTTTAGCTACTCATGATTTTAGATGAAGAACAAGAATTCATGAATAATCTAGGGTTGAAAAGAAGAAAATAAAATAATTCTAGAGGGAGAAAATAGGACGATGGCTTGCAAGTATTAACAAAATCCCCGCAAGTTGTTTACAACTCATAACGTCTATCTATAGTCTAGGGTTAAAACTAAAATAAGTAGACCAAATCCGATCGAAACGGGAAAACATTGCACGAAATTGGCTTGGGGCGACGCCCAAGAGGAATTTCCAGGTTCCCTTTTTCGCTTCAGTGATTCTCCTTTTTGCGCTGGGGCGTCACCTAGCGCAACGCCTGGGGCGATGCCCAAGTGTCAATTCCGGCTTGGTGCGGTGCTTTTCTTCACCTCTTCACGTGCACACTTGGTTCTTGATTCCCAACCTTGACCAAACTGCCGGGTTTCTCATCATTTGTCCTCATTGTACCTAAATACACAAAACATATCAACATAAGCGCGAATACAACAATTCCATCATAGAAAATACGATTAAAGTCCTAAGAATGAGAGGTAAAGTGACACTAAATATCGATATTTGTGCCAAATATCACCACCCCCCACTTAGACTTTGCTCGCCCTAGAGCAAACCCTTACCTATACCACCCTACCATATTCACAATGATGCCATTCAAATAGGTCTACTTAGGCTTCGGCTAATACGGCTATTTCAAAAGAACCAATCACTTGAGCAAATTCTTTCGAAAGACATACCAAATATCAGAGTTTCCGATAAAAACAACCACCAACAACCCTCTCAAAAACAATTTCTTCCAAGAACAACATGGCTCAAAGACCCCACTTAAAATACAAAGCAATCATTGCTACCTAACCAAGAATCCAACATTTCACCATTTTATTGTCAACTAAGTGCCCTTACAAGAAGAGAATTGTCCATACATCTCACAAGATTCACTTCATTTCAATGAACATGAATTCAACAAATAGGCTCACTCTCCAAAAAGAATATCACGTGCTAATATGACGTACCATAGGCTTGCCCGTAGTGTAACCGCTTCGCTAATATGCTTATATCGAACCTAGGATCAAAGAGGACTTTAAGGGTTGTAATGTAGGATATGGGATGGGTAGAAATATTTGGTTAATAGTGACTAACCTCCCTAAGCACTTTAATACATATAATATTTTTTCAATTCAACTTTCTTCACCAACCACTAACAATACCAACACACACCCAAATTTACCCAAGTTATACCCATTTATTTCTTTTTATCTAAGCACCCTTTTTTTTAGAGACACGAGTTAGAAGGGAACTTTTATTCGATAAAACCAACTATCTTTTTTTTTTTTTTCAGTTCAGTTTTTCTCTTCTTTTTTTTTTCGATTCTGTACTAACAAGCTAAAATTACTTTTCTTCGGTGCACTTGTATACCTCCCTAGAATGCAACCAACAATCCCTCCCCCCCCCCCTTTTTTTTTCATATCCCAACTCCAATTACCATAATTCATCATTAAAGTGCTCAAGGAGTGTATTGGATCAAAACAAGCTGCTTAGAATGAAAGGTTAAGGCTATATTGACTGCCACCAAAGAAAAGGCTAACAGGCTCAACAGGGTTAACTAAGGTATAATTACAAGCACTGGTAGGTAGGAAAAGGTTAGATTTAGGCTAACAAAGAAATGCCTCTATCACTTCCTAAGTTACAACATACTTTATTTCGGCGAACACACGGGGCAAGTTGTTGACATCAAATACATAGCATGGATACAGATCAAATCCTTACACACACGGCACATAATCAACGCAAGAAGGATCATATTTTCCCTCGAATCAAGCAACAACATATCAACCACTGCCATGTAGGTCATGCATGAGTCAAATACAACAAGAATTTAGTATTTCGAGAGAGGCCATCTATTTTCACAGCATACTTTCAAATCAAAATGAAAAATAGCTCACATTGCCAATATTTCACCAAACCCAAGCACCTAGCATTTGAATGGTCCTCCTATGGACTAATTTTCCCTCAAACAGGTTGTCATCCACCCGTCATCAGGAAAAGCCCTTTCTACGACTAAAAAAAAATCCTAACGGGCAACTTATGCCACTACCAAGGGCCTACTAAACTACAAAACAAAATCTTTTTGCATTTTTTTGTGTATTTTCTATCTTTCTTTTTTTAAGAATACTCCTAAGCAAAAAGGAAGAATCATCTAACTCATGCAATTGCAACAACCTCTTTTCACTATCGTGCAATCTCTTAATTTGCTCCTTGTACATTTTCGCGTTCTTATATGCATGATAACGAAATTCATCTAACTCGCGCAACTGCAACAACCTCTTTTTACCAGCTTGTACCAAGTCAATGGCAGCTTCTTTATCGCCCAATAAGCTCTATGCTCAAGCTCAACTAGTAGATGACACGCCTTACCAAAGACGGGCTTATATGAAGATGTGATAATGGGAGTTTTGTAGGCTGTTCTGTATGCCCACAGAGCATCATTGAGTTTCACCGACCAATCTTTCCTACTCACGCTAACAGTCTTCTCCAAGATTCTCTTAATTTCTCGATTCGATACCTCTACTTGACCACTCGTATGGGGATGATAAGCCGTTGCTACATTGTGTTTCACCCCATACTTGAGAAATAATTTATCAAAGAGCCGGTTGCAAAAGTGCATACCTTGATCGCTGATGATGGCCCTCGGGGTTCCAAACCTCGTAAATATATTCTTCTTCATAAATCTTGCTACCACAGTAGCATCCTTGGTAGGAAGTGTAATGGTTTTCACCCACTTCGAGACATAATCTACAGCAACCAATATGTACTTATTCCTCTTGGACGGTATGAAGGGCACTATGAAGTCGATACCCACACATCAAATAGTTCAATCTCCAAGATGCCCTTCAATGGCATTTCATGATGCTTGGAGATATTTTCGGTTCTCTGGCAGCTATCGCAGGCTTTCACAAATTCATGAACATCTTTGAACAAAGTAGGCTAATATAAATCGGACTGAAGTACCTTTACAGCTGTTCTTTCACCAGCGTGATGTCCACCATTGGGTGATGAGTGACACTTCTAAAGAATCACGACGACCTCGTCCTCTGGAATATACATTCCAATTAGTAGATCTGTGCCAACCCTGTAGAGATAGGGCTCACCCCATATATAGAAATGACTATCATGCAAAATCCGCTTCTTCTTCTCATGATTAGCACTAGGGGGATAAATATCACTCACTATAAAGTTCACCATGTCTGCATACCATGGCACCTCAGCTGACTGAAGAGAAAAAAGTTGTTCATCAGGAAAAGTCTCCTTAATCACCACTGCTTCACCTATATGTTCCTGATCTTCCAATCTCGATAAGTGGTCTGCTACTTGATTTTCTATGCCCTTCCGGTCAAGAATCTCAATGTCAAACTCTTGTAGCAGCAGTACCTAATGTATAAGCCTCGGCTTCGCACCCTTCTTTGCAATAAGTAGCAAACTGCAGTATCATCAGTATAAACAATTTCCTTTCTGTCCATAAGATATAATCAAAATTTGTCAAAAGCGTAGACTACCGCCAATAACTCCTTCTCTGTAACCGTGTAGTTCATCTGGGCTGCGTCAAGTGTCTTCTTTGGCATAATATATAGGATGAAATATCTTGTCCCTCTTCTGACCAAGGACAGCTCCCACAGCAAAATCGCTTGCATCACACATCAAAATAAACGACAAAGACCAATTGGGTGCGATGATAATAGGAACAAACACTAATCTCTTCTTCAACTTATCAAAAGCTGTCAGATAGGCTTTATTGAACATAAACATCACATCTTTTTCTAATAGCTTGCACATCTCATTAGCAACTTTAGAGAAATCTTTGATGAACCATCGATAAAAGTTTATATGCCCAAGAAAATGCGCACTCCCCAAACTGAAACGGGTGGTGGCAAATTTTCAATCTCCTCAATTTTTGCCTTATCAACTTCTATTCCCTTGCTCGATACCTTGTGCCCAAGAACAATGCCCTCTCGAACCATGAAATGGTATTTTTCCCAGTGAAGTACCAAGTTTGTTTCTTCACAACAAGTTAACACGGCATTAAGATGGTTCAAACAGTCATCAAAAGAATCTCCAAAGACAGAGAAATCATCCATGAATGCCTCCTCATAATTTTTTTACCATATCGGTGAAAATAGCCATCATGCATCTCTGGATCGTACCTGGGGTGTTGCCTAAACCGAAAGGCATCCTCCGGAATACAAATGTATTATATAGACAAATGAATGTGGCCTTCTTCTGATATTCTGGTGCAATCATGATCTGATTATAGCCCGAATAGCCATCCAGAAAGCATAATAATAGTGCCCTGCCAATTTATTGAGCATCTGATCCATGAATGGCAACGGAAAGTGATCTTTTCTGGTGGCGTTTAACTTGCGATAGTCAATACATACCCTCCAACCAGTAACAGTTCATCTAGGCACCAATTCATTCTTCTCGTTCTCTACCACAGTCATGCCCCCTTTCTTCGGGACACATTATACGGGGCTCACCCATTTACCGTCAGAGATGGGATAAATAATGCAATTGTCAAGCCACTTGATTACCTCTTTCTTCACTACCTCCTTCATAATTGGGTTCAATCGTCTCTGGCATTCAACATTGGGCTTGCTGTCCTCTTCTAATAATATTTTGTGCATGCAAAACGAACTACTAATACCTCGAAATACCTCGAGGACATTCTTAGTACTAAGAACTACTAATACCTCGAACTACTGATATTCGACCTGTTAGCACTCGCAATACACGTTTAACCCTATATCAGTCAGATAAGTAGAGAGGATCACAGGTAATGTATTTTCACAACCCAAGAAAGCATGGCAAAGATAAGAAGGTAATGGCTTCAACTCAATAACTGGAGACTGTTCAATACAAGGCTTCGGCTTCTTCCAGGACTCTGGTCTGTTTAACTCCTCAAATGGTGTATTCACTCCCAAATAAGTACATGAAGTGTCAAGAATACTAAGACACTTCTCGACTTCTGCATCAACTATCAAATCTTCCCCATACACTGAACTGTCTCTAAAGGATCTCGCGAAGCTAGAAAGTAATCTAAGTCTGCATTAGTGAACTCGGGCTCCACAACTGTAAACATCTTCAACTCCTCATAATGAGCTGGAAGCTTGGTTGCTTTAAACACATCAAAAGTCTCCTTTTATCTATCAACTGTCATAGACATTTTCCCATCTCTAACTTGGATCACAGTGTCAATAGTAGCCAAGAATCCTCTTCCCATGATGAGAAGAACACTCTTATCTGCCTCATAATTAAGTATTACAAAATCAACGGAAGAATAAATGGTCCTACCTTCACAAGAACATTCTCAATAATACCATTAGGATGAGCAAAAGATTGATCAGCTAGCTGCAAATTAATAGTCGTTGGCCTAGGCTCACCCAAACCCAACGTTCAGAACACAGAAATAGGCATCAGATTAATACTAGCACCCAAGTCACACAATTCTAGCCCAACATCAATGTTGCCAATAGTAATCAAAATCGTGAAGCTACGGGGATCTTTCAACTTTGGAGGAATTTTACTCCTCACTCCAGAACTGCACTCCTCAGTAAGTGCAATAGTTTCAAACTCTATCTAACGCCTTTTGTTCGTAACCACATCTTTGATATACTTAGCATATTTTTGAACTTTTTGCAAAAGCTCCACCAGAGGAATGTTAATGTGTACCTATTTAAAGAGTTCAAGAAATTTCTTACAAGCCGAATCTACTTTCTGTTTCTGAAGTCGCAGTGAAAAAAGAGGGGGTCGTCGAACCACTTTCTCTATAAGTTGCTCTGCGACTTTCTGCTCTGGCTCAGCTTACTTAGTAGGGATAAGTTCTGCTTCGACTACGTTCTTTTTTTTTTTAGGCACTTTTTCATGTTCTGTGCCATTTCTCAAGGTGACTGTCTTGCACTCCTTTGGGTTCTTCTCAGCATCACTAGAAAGAGCACTGTGTGGTCTAACATTCTGCATAATAGCTATCTGCCCCATTTGACGCTCAAGCTCATGAATAGGTTTATGCATCTCACTCTGAACTTTCTGATTTTGCTGCTGCATTACCTGCTGTTGAGCTATGAGTTGTTTCATTATCTCTTTTAAATTGCTAGCTGGCTGGGCCTGATTTGCTGATAATTGTTTAGCTTGTGGAAGTCCTGCTTCCCGAATGGAGGATTGTAATTATTTCCATAATAGTACCCACAATTTCTGCCATCATGGTTTTTGTTGCCCCACATAATAGACGGATTCTGGATTCAATAGACAATTAGAATAATCATAAATCTTACCAAACTTACACACGCTGCTTGCTGAATATGTTGAACTAGTTGGACCTGCTGAGCTTGAGGAAAACCCCTTAATATCACATTAGTAAGTGTACTTATATTAGCCCGAATAGCTGCAACATCATCTACTTGAAGAACCCCAACGGCTTTTTGTGGTAACCGTCGGCTCATATCTTGATATTCCTGAGTGCCCTTAGACATAAGCTCGAGTAAAGCTTCAATTTCCTCATAAGTCTTGGTCAAAATCTGTCCCTGGGTGGACACTTTCAACAAAGCACTAGAATCATGCCTCAACCCTTAAATAAAATAATGCACAATAATCTTCAGGGGCTGTATATGATGAGAACAATCTCGGAAATAACCCTTGAACCTCTCCCAATCCTGTGATAGAGATTCGAAATCCTTCTGAGTGAAGTTGGCAATTTTCCCTCTGAGCTCTTTCATTTTTCGGGACGAAAAGAACTTCTCGATAAATTTGCTCAATAAAATCTCCCACAAAGTAATAGAATTTGCGGGGAGATTATTAAACCACTCTTTAGATTCACCAATTAACGAGAACGAGAATAATACAATATTCACAAAATCGTCCGTGACATCTCTGTATTGGAAATTTTCACTTAAGTCCACGAACTGCATCAAATGCTTGTGTGGGTCTTCATTTGGCTTACCCATATACTAGCACGTAGCTTGCACCAGCCGCACTGTTCTTTCTTTCAGCTCGAATTGTTCGTTGATTTTCGGCTTGACAATGGCCTTAGCAGTGTTTGCCAGACTGGGTCTAGCATAGTTTGGAATTGGAACTCTAGCCGGTTATGCCACCTGAGCAGGTCTCGCATCCTGTTCATCCCTGTTTCTATTTCTTTCCCTTTCTACCGCTTTAAGAGCAAGTCTTGCTGCTTTCTCAGCAATTCTTCTCTGTCTGCATAAAGTTCTTTTGATTTCGGGATCAAGATCAGCTAATGGTTCTCCTGAACTTCCAGTGCTTGGCATAAACAAGAGAAACATGAAGTGACATAAGTAGACCAACGAAAATAGTAAAGACTTGAATAGAGAAACAAACTCAAATAAGAAAATAGTAAATCTTTCTAAGTCCTCGACAATGGCGCCAAAAACTTGTTGCTCCCAAATGCACCCGCAAGTATACGTGATCGTACAAGTAATATAGGATGTTTAAGTCCAGATATCATACCCATAGAGACTTAAATTTTATCTTTGTTCAACTGATTCAAACTTCATTATAACTATTCAAGAAAGTGACAATCAAAATATTTTGTTGTGACTAACTAAAAACTGAAAATAAACAATTGATATGAGTTTTTTTGTGATTGAGAAACTTGATGAAGACTGTAAGGTTTATCAGATAAGAGAAAGCTCCAGGGTCATGACTTTCGATAATCTAGTTGATCTTTTGACAATTCTACCTATTTCTTGTGTTACTAGTTGACGGGTTAATTATAACTTTATGAGTATCTTTCGAGTTGCTCACAAGCCTGTAGATGCTAATATAACTTCTAGGTTGAGAGTAGGGTCTTTGAACATTGGGACTTTAACGGGAAAATCCATAGAGCTAGTTAAGATTCTTAAGAGGAGGATAGTTAATATTGCTTGCGTCCAAGAGACTAAATGGGTAGGACCTAAAGCTAAGGATGTGGACTGGTATAAGCTTTGGTTCTCGAGTAAGTCGGGAGACAGGAATAGGGTAGGCATCTTGGTTGATAGTAAGCTAAGGGATCAGGTGGTAGAGGCTAGAAGGGTCAATGACAGGATGATGACAATTAAGTTGGTCGTTGGATGTTTCACCTTGAACATTATTAGTGCTTACGCGCCACAAGCGGGCTTGGACGAGGAGGTAAAGAGGCATTTTTGGGAGGATTTGGATGAAGTGGTGGGAGGTATACCGCCTACTGAGAAGTTATTCGTAGGAGGAGATTTCAATAGACACATTGGGTCTGTTTCGAGGGGTTATGATGATGTGCATGGGGGTTTTTGGCTTCGGAGACAGGAACGGAGGAGGAGTCTTACTTCTGGATTTCGCTAAGGCTTTTGGTTTGGTGGTAGCCAACTCGAGTTTCCCTAAGAAGGAGGAGCACTTGGTAACCTTTCGTAGCTCGGTGGCTGCGACGCAGATAGACTTTTTGCTCCTTAGAAAGGATGATAAATGTCTTTGTAAAGACTGCAAGGTCATTCCGAGCGAGAATCTTACGACCCAACATAAGCTATTGGTGATGGATTTGGAGATCAAGAGGAGGAAGAAGAAGAGGGTCGCCGATGATCGGCCAAGGATCAGGTGGGGGAGTTTGACTCTGTCTAGTGCCCAAGAATTAGGGGAGAAGTTGATGGCTTTAGGGGCGTGGGAGAGAGCGGGGAGATGCGAGCAGTATGTGGGATAGGATGACCAGTTGCATTAGAGAAGCAGCTAGAGAGGTTCTGGGAGTCTCAAGAGGTCGCCATGCTGTGCACCGAGGGGATTGGTGGTGGAATGGGGAAGTCCAAGGTAAAGTGGAAGCAAAGAAGCAGGTGTATGCGAAGCTGGTAGACAGCAAGGATGATAAAGAGAAGCGAACGAATAGGGAAAAGTACAAGATGGCGAGAAAGGAGGCGAAGTTGGCAGTGTCGGTAGCGAAAACGGCGGCGTTTGAACGCCTTTATGCAGAACTAGAGGACAGAGGCTGGGATAAGAAGTTGTTCAGGCTTGCCAAGGCGAGAGAGAGGAAGGCACGCGACCTGGATGAAGTGAAGTGCATCAAAGATGAGGATGGTAAAGTGTTGGTGGAGGAAGCTCTCATTAGACGGAGATGGCAGTCATACTTTCATAAACTCTTGAACGAAGAAGGGGACAAAGACATTGTGTTGGGAGATTTGGAGTACTCTGAGAGGCATCGCGATTGTGGGTATTGTAGGAGTATAAAGGTCGACGAGGTTAAGGGTGCTGTTCGTAGGATATGCAGAGGAAGAGCGGCTGGACCTGACGAGATTCCTGGGGAATTTTGGAAGAGTGCAGGTAGGGTAGGCTTGGAGTGGCTGACTGGGTTGTTTAATGTCATTTTTAAGACGGCGAAGATGCCCGAAGAATGGAGGTGGAGTACAATGATTCCTTTGTACAAGAACAAGGGCGACATTCAAAGCTGCAACAACTATAGAGGTATCAAGCTGCTAAGCCACACTATGAAAGTGTGGGAAAGGGTGATAGAGATGAGGGTGAGGAGAGGCGTGTCTATTTCAGAGAACCAGTTCGGATTTATGCCGGGGCGCTCTACTACTGAAGCCATTCATATTGTTAGGAGATTGGTGGAGCAGTATAGGGAGCGAAAAAGGGACTTGCACATGGTATTCATCGACCTAGAGAAAGCTTACGATAAAGTGCCAAGAGAGGTTCTGTGGAGATGCTTGGAGGCTAAAGGTGTACCTGTGGCGTACATTAGAGTGATCAAGGACATTTATCATGAAGCCAAGACTAGGGTAAGGACTATAGGAGGAGACTCGGAGCACTTCCCAGTTCTGATGGGTTTGCATCAGGGATCAGCCCTTAGCCCATTTTTATTTGCCTTGGTGATGGATGGATTGACGCGACGAATTCAAGGTGAGGTGCCATGGTGTATGTTGTTCGCAGATGACATAGTCTTGCTTGATGAGACTCGTAGCAGAGTTAACTCTAAGCTAGAGGATTGGAGACAGACGTTAGAGTCTAAAGGATTCAAGTTGAGTAGGACTAAGACAGAGTACTTGGAGTGCAGGTTCAGTGGCGTACCTCAGGAGGCTGACGTGGAAATAAAGCTTGGTACCCAAGTCATTCAAAAGAAAGGAAGTTTCAAGTATCTTGGGTCTATTTTACAAGGAAATGGGGATATTGACGATGATGTCACACATCGTATTGGTGCAGGATGGTTGAAATGGAGGCTCGCTTCCGGAGTGCTGTGTGACAAGAAAGTGCCACCAGAACTTAAGGGCAAGTTCTACAAAGTGGTGGTTAAACCGACTCTGTTGTACGGGACAGAGTATTGGCCAGTCAAGAACTCTCACGTGCAGAAGATGAAAGTCGCAGAAATAAAAATGCTGCGGTAGATGTGTGGGCATACTAGGAGAGATAAGATCAGGAATGAGGACATCCGGGACAAGGTGGGAGTGGCATCGGTGGAGGACAAGATGCGGGAAGCGAGACTGAGATGGTTTGGGCATGTGAAGAGGAGAGACATTGATGCCCCAATGCGGAGATGTGAGAGGTTGGCTATGGACGGTTTTAGAAGAGGTAGAGGAAGGCCAAAGAAATATTGGGGAGAGGTGATTAGGTAGGACATGGCACAGTTTCAGATTACCGAGGACATGACCTTAGATAGGAGGTAGTCGAGAGCTCAGATTAGGATAGAAGGCTAGTAGGTAGTCTCGCTTTTCTATCGCACTAGTAGGCGTAGTTTTGCTCTACTTTTTATTGCCCTTTGATCCCTGCTTTTATGTGTTGGGTCTTGTCTTTTCATGTTGTTATCATGACTTCTTTACTCTTGTTATTTCTCATTTTCGCATTGCTTTGATTTGCTTGTCGGTACCTGACTTTTTTCCCTTGCTTTTTTTTTTTTTTAGCCGAGGTCTTTCGGAGCTTGACCTCCTACCTTCCAAGGTGGGGGTAAGGTCTGCGTACACTTAACCCTCTCCAGACCCCACACTGTGGGATTCATCTAGGTATGTTGTTGCTGTTGTTGTTGTTGTATCCCTATGGTCGTCAGAGGTAACAAGAACGCATTTACTTTTCCGTATTCAACTAATCAAGGATAAGCGTTATATTCCTATCCTCATTAGCGAAACGATTATATCGAACAAGCCCTATTTATTCTTATTACGCGTGAAAATTCCCTATCCCTAGTCCAATTCACACACCACAAATAGTGTTCAACTATTGGCCAAATAATCAAACAATTAATATCAAGAATAAATAAGCAACCCAATATAAGGAAATTTAATCGATACAATTTGTCACCAAACCAACTGTCATGTCTTTCGGCACAACCCCGAAATTAAGAGGTTTAGCTACACATGATTCTAGATGAAGAACAAGAATTCATGAATAATCTAGGGTTGAAAAGAAGAAAATAAAATAATTCTAGAGGGAGAAAGTAGGACGACAGCTTACAAGTCTTGACAAAATCCCTGCACGTCGTTTACAACTCATAAAATGTCTATTTATAGTCTAGGGTTAAAACTAAAATAAGTAGACCAAATTCCGATCGAAATGGGAAAACGTTGCACGAAATTGGCTTGGGGCGTCGCCCAACAGGTATTTCCAGGTTCTCTTTTTTGCTTTAGTAATTTCTCCCTTTTGTGCTGGGGCGTAGCCCAGCGCAATGCCTGGTGCGAGGCCCGACGCCCAAGTGTCAATTCCTTCTGTTTGCAGTGCTTTTCTTCACCTCTTCACGTGCACATTTGGTTCTTGATTCTCAACGTCGACCAAACTGCTTGGTTTCTCATAATTTATCCTCATTGATACACAAAACATAACAACATAAGCGCTAATACATCGATTCCATCATAGAAAATGCGATTGAAGTCCTAATAATGAGAGGTAAAGTGACGCTAAATATCGATATTTGTGCCAAATATCACTACCAAACGAAATACTACAGGCTCAAGGGGCTAACAAGTGGTAACACTATTTGAAAAGACTAAAATTTCACAAGACATATCAATAAAAGCCTACTACCATCTTTTATACTGAGCAACACTTATTATTTCACTTCAATAACATGCACGACAAGTTCTAGACTAAGATGCAAAATATGAAATATATGCAAGAAATTTTCACCTCTCATAGCACAAGTCTCAATCAAGATGGTTCAATATACTCTATGACAGAAGGGGTCATCGCGAACTACAGAAATTAAAAAAAAAAAGCTATAAACATAGTCACTACCATAAGCCTAGGTGTAAGTAAGTTTGCTATTTTATATTAACACTCAAACACCGAAAAGAAAGTGCTACTCAAACTTAGTCCTAAATATGTCGGCATCAAACAAGTCAAATGGCTTTTCTTCTCTCTCCTTCACTATTCCTGAATAAAAAGCCAATTCTATTTTTTAAAATCACCCGGCTCAAGCTACATCTCTCGAAAAGAACGAATGCACAAAGTAAAATCGAGAGGATTATTAACTACAATGAATTGAATACTAAACACGGATTATCTCCTCACCCCGCAGTTAAAAATGTGCATTGCCCCCAATGCTCGCCATACATAACAAAATGGCAAAAGAAACTCCTTGAAAGGATAAATGCCGAAGCATTATGAGCTCATGGGGTACTCAGTCTCTCCTAGCACGACATGATTCTTTATGTGGGCATCCCATGCTTAGTCCCAATTGTCTGGCTTGTTTTTGCATACTTCCAATAATTTTCTTCCATACTCATACTCCTACAAAAACAACACTACAAAAAATAACACAATGAAAAAATAAACAGACAACAATTTTTTTTTTCTTAAAAAAAAAAAAAAAACAATAAAGTTGGGTTGCCTCCCAACAAGCACCTGATTTATCATCGCGGCACGAAACACTATCCTCTTACACATTTTTAATTTACTGTAAAGTCCTAAATATTAGGGATTCAATCAAATTTTAGTTGATTTAATGTCCTAAATATTACAAAAATAAGTGAATTACCATTTTGTCTCTTTGTAAGGTTCATTTATAGAGCAAAAGGCAAGCTACATTTCGCTAAGAGATTTCTTGATTTCAATATAATATTAGATTAAGTTATTTTCTGTAAAATATTAACTCGATATTAATGCTTTTTAGTTTTTACCTTGTCACTTATCAACTTTTTTCTAGGAGCTAGACAGCCATCCTCTTTGTTCCAATTTTCCAAAAGACGAAATGATTAAATTTTTCAATGTGTTGTTTGAAAAATCTTTGAATTATTCTG
Organism: Lycium ferocissimum; assembly: GCF_029784015.1. NCBI lineage: Eukaryota > Viridiplantae > Streptophyta > Magnoliopsida > Solanales > Solanaceae > Lycium > Lycium ferocissimum. The sequence continues at coordinate 63,236,806 of NC_081347.1, forward strand.
ATTAAAGTATTTTTGTGTTATATTATCTGATGACTTCAGTGCAGAATTTCTTCATCCAAATCCACTCCTCAGGGAGAAAGTGTACGCAATGGTATATAATATAATTTACCCAATTATGATGGGATCGAATCCCATAGGAAACAATATACTAGTCAATGAAGCAAGTAAGGAATTTTCACTTTCTACACTAAGCCAAACACTTGATAATATTTTGATTTTGAGATAGATTATAACTAATGAGGAAATATAAACTTCGCTAGAAAGCAAGTAAAATAATCAATGGCGACAAGCATGGATACAAGGAACTCTCAAGTAACGATCCAATATATTTTACAATTTTAAAACTAAAAGCGAGTCTATGTTAATAGATAATCATGTCTAAAATCTCATTGAAAGTCTTCCAACCAAATCAAAGAATTGCACTATAAGCTTTTTCAAGCCTTAGAGTGTGATATTAAGCACAAACAATTGAATATCAAATTTATTTTCCTATTCTTAGCTCAAGTTATCAGATGAGGTTTGAAGCCTCAAACTCTTGTAAATTAATCTTTCTCAAGCTCAATTTTCCTCTTCCGAGCTCAAATAAAAGTAAATAGGAGAGTCCTAGAGTTAGGTAATCCCTTAATAAATATTAAAGAACAAGATTAATTAAAGAAACAAAGACTCACTTCAATGGAAATAAAACTCATTCAATAGATAAGCATAACAAGAGATTTAATCCAACTTTGCAAATGAATATTCCCATAAATAAGATTAAAGTGATGGAATAAAATGCTACACACTTAGATATACAATAAAAACAAGAGTTGAAGAAATGGATAAAGAATTTCTCATTGAGTGCCTCCGAATCTTCAACCCCTCGGTGTAGTTTCTTCCTCCTAAACTTGAAAGAATGACCAAAGATGAAAAATAATTTCTCCAAGTCTTGCTTTTATAGTTCCACAATCTTCCCAATCAAAATAAGACCAAAAAACCCCTTAGTCTGTAGATTTACGAATCTGGCCGTTTTTTGCAATTTTAACCACTTTTCTCATTTCTTCGAGTTGACCTCATTTTTTTTTTCACTTAATTTCTTCCTGATCACTTCTCAACCATATAAAACCTGTAAAAAACCAAGAAAACATAAGTGCATTATTTTCTCGATCAAACATAACAAAAATGTGACCAACATTCATCATTTTCAGGAACTTATAATTTTTTCTTTAATTTTATTTTATTTTATAATTCAAATACATAGTTTAATATATTTATAAGATTTCTTAATCTTATAAACTCAGTGATATAGGGTACATGGGCAGGGCGCATACCATGAGAATAGTATATTTAAAAGTACGAAAAGCAAAAGAAAAACAAATCTTTGAAATTTCTGAAATTTTTGGCATTCTCTCTTAGTGGCCGTTTGATAGGAGGCATTAGAGAAAATAATATCAGTATTAGCTTTGGTATTATTTAATCCCCTTGTTTGGTAGTGTTTTCAATTTATGTATAATTGATAGTCTATTTGGCTAAGCTTCTAAAATCAGCTTATTTTGAAAAGTATTTTTTTTTTCAAAAGTATTTTCGGCGAAAAGTAGTTTGTGTTTGACCAATTAATTTAAAAGGCACTTTTAAGTACAAATTAGTGTTTGGCCAAGCTTTTAAAAAGTGCTTCTAAGTGTATTTTTCTCAAAAGTGCTTTTCGATAGAAGCTATTTTTTTTAGCTTCTGAAAAACAGCTTCTGCTACTCTCAAAAGCTTGGCCAAACACCTCACTCTTTTAAAATAAGTACTTTTGGGGAGAAAAAGCCTGGTCAAACAGGCTATAATATATTTATTGGTTGTACACCCTATTCAGTATTATTCTTATACATATATAGTAAATCAAGATATTAATAGCACTAGTATATACCATATTCCTATTTTAATGCACCGTATTCAGTACTATTATTAATTATGCAATACATTTTATTTAATACATGTAACACCTCGTACCTTTAAACTAAGCCGCGTCTATGACTCAGGGATCCCGGAAGCCAAAAAGGGAGAGTTTAAGTCGAAAAAATAGACTCAGTTCTACAGGTGGCATTCGACGGACTTTCTCAGACTACTGATAGTACGATCGAATCGAAGGACCGTCAATATTACACCGTCCCTAGGAATCTCGTTTTGCAAACTCTCTGGACTTTCTCAGATTACTGACAGTACAGTCGAATCAATGGACCGTCAATGATGCACCGTCAAAATCAAACTCGGACAGTCTAAGAAACTCGACGAACGTCGACACGTCGACGAACCATCAAGTGCACTTTCAATCCTTCCCGATAGCAAATAGTATAAATATAACACTTCATTCTAGAAAATCAATTTTCACAATTCCCAGGCCCTAGCACCAAAGTTTTCTTCTCCCGTCAATCCAAAACATCAAGGTAAGCTATTCCAAGCCCTTCCAAGTTAATTCTAGCATGTATTCATGTAACCTAACAAGGGTTCATTATTCCTAACCTAGGGTTTTCAAGAAAACCCATCTCACGGTTCAAAGTTCAAGCTTTTGGAATCCTATTACAAGTTTTGGAGCATTTACAGGTATGTAGAGTTTCTATCTACGTGTGGGAATATCATTGTTCTTCCCCATGCCACGTTCCTCCATGATTATATGAATGTTTACCAAAATTGGGGTTTGAGCCGTGTTCACCATAATCCTAAAATCATGTACCATGATATACCATGTTTGTATGATTACTTCATTATTGTGTTCTTAACATTCCTTTTTGGTTATTGAGAATCTGTTCTTAATCCATGAAAATCCATACTTTGCCTTCCATGGGTTCTTAAATGGAAGATATGAACTTTTATGTTTATTTTCATGAACTTCTACATGTTTTCCATGTTTTCATACAAGTTACATTCTATATTATCTTCATGTTGTAATACAAGCAAGAATCATGCTTACAAACAAGTTATATAATTCATGAGCTACTAAGCCAACTATATCCATGTTCATGTTTTGGGAGTTACACAGATTACCGAGAAGGCTCAGATAGCTTGAAACTACATATACCAGTGTAAGATAAGGATCGCTCCGCCCAGTTAGGACGATACCTTCATGTTTACCCATTATGGTTATTGGATCCATTCATGTTCATATTCATGTCTTGTACCCTGGCAAGGTACAAGATGGCTTAGATCAGATGTCACGTTCTTACGTGGTGGTTACAGAGACTTAAAATATTTTACTCATGTTATGCATACATTACGTGGTGGTTACATGTCGGTTGTGGATATCTTTACAAACTTAAAATATTTTACTCATGTTATTCATACATATTTTTTACGATTTTGGTTATAAGTTTTACTTGTTTTTAAGCAAGTATGTGTCACCTTTATTTTTTGATGTGTTTTTTTGATCATTTTCGGATTTTAATCGTATCAATTATTGATAAGCCCCATTATGGAATGGAAAGGCCTTTTTACGAGAAGTTTTACTTGTTTTTAAGCAAGTTTGTGTCTATTTAATTTGAGTGTTTTTCTATGGACATCTTTGGTATAAAAGTGCGAAGTGGTCGTAAATTATATACGGACCGTATTCTTAAATACGGGCCGTATTCCATGGGCATATTTAAGAATAAGAAGAACCAAAAAGGCAGGCTATGGAAATGGTGATTTACGAACAACTTTTACGGACCGTATTTCAGTTTACGGTCCGTCTTTCAAAGCGTATTTAACCATTCGAGCATCTGGCAGAAAGTCGAAGTTTTGGAAGTTGAAGATGACTATGCAGTTTACGGACCGTAAATCAATTTACGGCCCGTATTTCAAGAGATTACAGTTGTTCAAAACTGGAAGGAAGACCTGATCGTAAACTGTTTTACGGTCCGTATTTCTACGGACCGTATTTCGTATCGATGGGGACCAAAGTGCAAATCTGCAACTTTTATGTTTTCAGAACCTATAAATAGTCATTGTAGGGTTTTAATAGTCATCAGTTATTATATTTTTGTCTCTTGACTTAGAATATCAAATACTCTCTAGTTTTTGAAGGTTCAAACATCAATTCAAGTATTATCAATTCCTCCTTTCTTCCAAAGTAAGCAATCATGAATCCTTCAATTTCTTATTTCTTGTTCTTTGTCGTGAGTAGCTAAATTTCCTTACTAGGGTTGTGAACCCAATGATGGATGTTTTGTGATTGGGTTTTGTGAATGATATACACATAATGGATTGTTAGGGTTTATTTATTCTTCATTCTTCATTCATAATTAATGATTGCAAACATTGATTAAAGCCATAAACCTTGATTTATTTGGGAAAATAATTAGGGTTGGTAAGAATAAATAACAAGGACTCAAAGCTTTAAACTTTGTTTAATAGATTCACTTAGGAATAAGACGAATTTACTTGGCATAATTAACCGTTCTTCATAGTTACTTTCTTATATTTGGGAAAATCATAGAAAGAGATAATCTTTATTTATTGGAAAATAGTAGAGATTCATATAGAGGTTAAGTGCATTCATATAATGATCCATTAGAAGTATATCAAGATCAATATCCATGATCATACACCTCATCTAAAGGGGACACAACCTTAGTTTCTTTTACCATAAATTTCCACCAAAGCAAGTAGGTAGCAATTAGTCATAGAAAAACCAACTTTTACCTAAATCATCGGATTAAGACATTAGACCTAAATTTAGCATCCTACGACTTTAGTAACCTTTTCACACCATATTCCCTATGGGATTAGACCCCAACCTTATTGGGTTACTATATTTGACAACGTCCGCGTTATACCATTAATAGGTGTAATTTGAGCGTATCACCGTTGTCAAGAAATACGGTTTTGAAATTACTAAATAGTGTTTGCTTTTATTGAAGTGTTTTACTTATTTCATCACACCTTGTTTGCTACTCTGTGTAAACCAGGTAAACATGAATCAGAATCAGCAAAATCAACGTGCTGGTAACCAGGGGAATCGGTTGAATAATCAGGCGAATGAATTCGATGATGAGAATGTTTTCGCTGATCTTGTTCCAAAGGAGGACTATGCATCTGCTATTGTTCAGCCTTGAGTTAGAGCTGCTACCGTGAAAATTGACTCCTCTCTATACCAGTTGTTGAAGCTTGAGGGATACTTTCGAAACTCGACCGAGAATGACCCTCAACGTCATTTGCAGAATTTTATGGATGTGTGTGCTAATCACATCTAGAAAAACATTCCACAAGATGCTATTTGGCTGAGGTTATTCAAATATTCCTTGGCGGGAGATGCAAGAACATGGTTTGAGAAGCTGCCCCGAAATTCGATTACTACATGGGCAGAGATGGTGACTGCTTTTCTCACGAGATGGTACCCTCCTAGCAGAAAGGCTGAAATTCGTGACAAGATCTATGAATTTAAGCAGCGACCGGGGGAACAACTATATGAAGCTTGGGAGAGATTCAAGGAGTATTTGCAGAGGAGTCTGAATCATGATTTTTCGGAGCACATATTAATGGAGAAGTTCTATCGAGGGCTAGATCCAGTAACGCAGTCAGTTGCTAATAATGCAGCTGATGGTTGTTTCATGAACAAATCTTATCGATGAGTGACCAACATACTTAACAAGATGACTACTCATAATCAGGCTTGGCACTCAAACAATGCTGATGTGGTACCGTATGTTAGTGCTATGATCCAGAATATAGTAAAGGAGAATCAAGATACCCAGCAAACATTGACAGAACTTGCAACAAATATTTCCTTGCTAACAAAGAAGTTTGATGAATCCCAGATTAAGAAGGTAAATGTTTGTGAGGATGAAACAGTTTTGCCAAAAGGGATGTACCATACTCAAGATGGTCTGTTCCATGATGGGCCCCTTATGTAGGTTGAAGATGTTAATTATGTGAATAACTCTCAAGGGGGTTACCAAAGACAGAACTACCAAGGTGGTTACCAGAATCAGAATCAATGGAGACTTCAGCAAGGTCAAGGTGCTTATAACAACTCAAGGAACTACAACAATAATTATGGTGGTGCGAACTAAGGGAGCTACAACAACAACAGCAATTTTGAGAACAAGAGTTCCAATCTTATATACCACTGAAAGGGCAGTGAACAGAGCAAGGTAGTTCAAAGGTTGAAGCAATACTTGAGAAGATTCTAAAAAATCGATCTAAGTACGAGAGGACTTTATTTCGGGGTGACAGAGAGAGTGGGTTCCCATACGGTGGCTATTCGAAGCTTGAGTCACGGATGAGAGATATTTCTAGAGAGCAAAGACACCCCTCAAAAGGAGGACTTCGAGTGACACTATCCGAATCTCGAAGAATGGGGGAGGCGGTGTAGACCGTGTGTTTGCCATCACTACTAGGAGTGATAAAATACTCTAAAGGGCTGAGAAAAAGGTGGTTGATCTTGAGCCGATAGATGAAGAGGATGAGGTGCAGTCTGAAGCACCCATTATTGTTGATGAGAATCCTGCTGACAAGAAGGTTGCTGATATTCCAAAGATAGTGAAGGATGCTGATAACACAAGTAAGCAGACTGTGAAAGGGGCTCTCCGCCCTTTGACTCAGCTTTTCAAGTCTAAACCTCCTTTTCCCCAGAGGTTGGTAAGAAGAAGGAGGATGCTAAGTTCAAGAACTTTTATGATCAGTTGAAGCAGTTATCTCTAAATTTTCCCTTCTTGGAAGCTATCAAGGAGATGCCCGGTTTTGCTAAATATTTGAAGGACCTGCTGACCAAGAAGAAAATGGTTCAACATGAAACCGTAAGTTTGACTCACACTGTGAGTTCTATCATCTCAACTACTACTATTCAGAAAAAGGGAGATCCTGAGGCGTTCACCATTCCTTGTTCTGTTGGGCACCATGATTTTGCTCGTGCATTGTGTGATAATAGGGCGAGTATCAATTTGATGCCTCTTGCTATATACAAACAATAAGGTTTAGGGATGCTAAGGCCGACTACTATGAGGTTACAAATGGCTGATAGGTCTATCAAAAGACCTGTTGGGTTGGTTGATGATGTACTTGTGCGGGTTGGTGATTTTATGTTGCCGTGATTTTGTGATTCTTGACTGTGATGTTGATCGGGACATTCCTATTATTCGGGAGACCTTTCCTTGCTACAGGGAGAGCTCTGATGGATTCGGAGAAAAATGAAATCAAGTTCCGAGTCAACGATGAAGAAGTTAGTTTTCAGGCTAGTGAGGGGATGAAGTTACCAAGTGCGTATGAGAGTATTTCGGTAATTGATTCGTTTGATGTTATTGATGAAGCAGTGGAGTTCAAGATGGAAGAAGAAAGTTTGGGTGAAGCTCTAGATGGTATTCTTGTGAACTTTGATGTTGAGGACATGGAAGGTTATGTGAAGACAGTTAATTCACTTGTTGGGATGGGTTCATATTCTTACCACCCAAAGAAGCTAAATCTTGATCTGGAAAATAAAACAACTCCTCTAGCAAAGCCTTCGATTATTGAGCCACCTAAGTTGGAGCTTAAGCAGCTTCCATCACATCTGAAGTATGAGTTCCTTGGTCCGGACAATACATTATCGGTGATTGTTTTAGCCCTACTGACTGAGGAGCATATTCTACAACTTTTGGAGGTGTTGCGGGAGTATAGGCGTGCCATTGGTTGGACCGTAACAGACATTCGGGGTATCCCATTTGAGATCTGTGAGCATAAAATTCAGTTGGAGGAGGATATCAAACAGAGTGTAGAGCATCAGAGGAGACTGAACGAGAATATGCAAGAGTTCGTCAAGAAAGAGATCATCAAATGGTTAGATGCGGAGTGGTTTACCCAATTCGATAGTAAATGGGTGAGCCCGATCCCAATGTGTTTTAAGAAGGGTGGCATCTTTGTTGTGCCGAATGCAAAGAATGTGTTGATCCCAACTAGGACTGTCACCGGATGGAGAGTTTGCATGGACTATCGCAAGCTCAACTCAGCCACATGCAAGGACCATTTCCCTATGCCTTTTATTGATCAAATGCTTGGCAGGCTAGCGGGGTGTTCCTACTATTTCTTCCTTGATGGTTATTCGGGCTACAATCAAATCAACATTGCTTTAAAAGATCAAGAGAAGACTATTTTTACTTGTCCTTATGGGACGTTTGCATTTAGGCGGATGTCTTTTGGTCTGTGTAATGCACCAGCCACTTTTCAGAGGTGCATAATGTCAATCTTCTCTGACATGTAGAGGATTTTTTAGAAGTGTTTATGGATGACTTCTCTGTTGTGGGTGATTCATTTGAAGATTGTCTTGGCCATCTGGATCAAGTCTTTGAAAAGATGTGAGGAGACAAATCTTGTGCTAAATTGGGAGAAGTGTCATTTTATGGTGAAGGAAGGGATCGTCTTCGGTCACAAAATCTCTGAAAAGGGAATTGAGGTCGATCAAGCAAAAATTAATGTAATTGCAAAACTTCCTCCACCTATCGCAGTCAAGGGTGTTTGAAGTTTCTTAGGACATGCTGGTTCTACAGGCGCTTCATCAAAGATTTCTCCAAGATTGCTAACTCGATGTGCAAGCTTCTTGAAAAAGAGGCTAAGTTTGTGTTTGATGATAAGTGTCGGAAGGCGTTTGAGGAGTTAAAAGAACGTCTCACTACTGCTCCTATTATTGTTGCTCCTGATTGGTCCTTACCCTTTGAACTGATGTGTGATGCTAGTGGTTTCGCAATAGGTGCTGTGCTTGGCCAGAGGCAATATAAAATTATGCACCCGATCTATTATGCAAGCAGAACACTGAATGCTGCCCAGATGAATTACACAGTGATGGAGCAAGAGCTGCTTGCCATTGTGTTTGCTTTCGAGAAGTTTTGGGCCTACTTATTGGGGTCCAAAGTCGTGGTATACACTGATCATGCAGCATTGAGATACCTTATGGCAAAGAAGGAAGCAAAGCCGTGACTGATTCGATGGGTACTACTGCTGCAAGAGTTTGATTTTGAGGTAAAGGATCGCAAGGGCACCGAGAATCAGGTCGCTGACCATCTATCTCAGCTTGAAGAGGCTGGGAGACCTGCTGATGAGCTAGACATAGATTATGCTTTTCCAGATGAAAGGGTGTTGGCTGTGTCAATGGAGGTAGCACCGTGGTATGCTGACATTGCCAATTATTTGTAACAGGCGTAGTTCCAGAAGATATCAAAGCTTACCAAAAGAAGAGGTTCTTGCGGGATGCTCGGCAGTACTATTGGGACGAGCCCTATTTGTTCCGAACATGCGCTGACAACATCATTCGGCGTTGTATTCCGGAAAGTGAAGTGATGGCGATTCTAAAGGCGTGTCATGACTCTCCTGTTGGGGGTCATCATAGTGGTAATCGGACTGCGGCTAAGGTACTTGAATGCAGTTATTACTGGCCGACCATCTTTCATGATGCTAATCTTTTGGTGCGTCCTTGTGATCAATGTCAGAGGCAAGGGAATATAGGCAGAAGGCAAGAGATGCCTATGAATTTTGTTATGGAGGTGGAAGTTGTCACGACCCAACTCCGTAGGCCGCGACACGTGCCCTAGTTGGACACTCATACGTACCTTAACCTAAATTAGCAAAATATTACAAATAAGCAGAAATAATAATTTAACAAGGACAAGTGGGCATGCCGCACGAAGGCCGATAAGGCCGTCACAAAATACATAAACCCAGAACGTACGCAACCCTCACGAAACATATACAGAACCCACACCACATGTCTACAGACCTCTACAGAACAAAAACATAATCATATGACGGGACAGGGCCCCGTCGTACCCAGAATAAATACGTACATACGAAATGGGAAAAGTCTACACCAAATTATGGGCTCCGGACAAAGGAGCACTCCAAACCGCTGAGCAGATAACCTAGGCGAGCGGATCAGCAAATCAAACGTACGGCCACTGCGCGGCACGAAACGCAGCCCCCGAAGAAAGGGGGTCAGTACGGAAAATGTACTGAATATGTAAAGCAGAGAACGTAATAAATCAGGCTAACATCAGAACAGAATATGCGAAAAACGAACGAGATGCATAAATAATCAAAAATGCATATCAGAAATCATAAGTAATGCATGCAGAAAACATATGCCAAAGCCGGCCCCGCTATGGGACTCGGTGAACAGAACATAGGCGCCCCCTTCTCCGGCGCCAAAACACATCATACTTCAGAGTAGGGAATATCTCCGAAACAAATCATAACATACCAAGTGGCCACATCACATCACATAATCAGATATCAAAATATATGTACATGGCACATCATACTTCGGACCCATGTACATGTCATACCTGCCCCCTCACACCGAGGCACGGCGAACAATGCAGAGGAAAACGCTTGATAACATATCCTGGCCCGGGCTCAGTGGGGGAAACATTGAGGCATCCACGAGTGGAGTAGTGAGAAACTAATGCAATAAAAATAACATATATATATCCAGAGACTCGATGAGGCAGATCAAATGACAAACCAAATCAATGAAATCGGACGGAGTCGTAGTACGTACCTTTCGGACATCACGGAGGGTTATGTCGGAACAGAACGTTCGGATTCGTGATACAGATCAGAACACATCTCAGAACTTAACGGAATATTCAAAATAGTTTTTAAGTAATAAATAGAGGAGTAGTTAAAACGTTTTCTTTTAAAGCCGCTCGAAGACACGTCATAGACACAAAAGGGTAAAATCAGAAATAGTGGGCCCACCTCGGTCAATTGAGGTGGCGGACGCGAATTACATATGTTCAACTTCATAATATCATTTACGGGGGTTTTAAGGTATTCGGGTTTTATTTACAAAAGTTGGGGAGGTTTAGATCACTTTCTAGTCTTTCACAACTTAACTAATTCAATTCTACTGAAAGAGAAGGGAAAATTTTTGAATGCGCATTCCAAAGAGTGGAGTTGTCCCCGAGGTCCGAATTCAAGCCTAGTACATCTAGGGCGTGCCAAAGAAAGAATAGGGGTAGCTTTACATACCTTTCTCGCTTGTTAAGCTCGTCGAAACTCCGATCTTGTTTCGTCAAAAATCTGCAAATGGTCATTCTTACCAGTTACTATTCATGAGACTTAGAAATTCCATTCTTAACCATTACTTGTCTACAAAAATTTGGACAGCATCTCCCCTATGCATATAGCATCCCCTAGATTCAACTCGGCTCAAAACAACCAACAACAACCCAACAACAACACCAAGAACATCAACAATCACTACAAACCATAACATGACATAACTAGTTTACTTTCCGACATAATGCGACAGTTTCCATTCCGATTCCACAAATTCAAATCAATATCGATATGTCCATATACACATATCAATTTGAGATCATTCAAACACAAGCCAAGAATATTTCAAACCTTACCTCCGATATTCGGCAATTCCATATTCTATTCAAAATTCTTATTTATGCAACAAAATCATCTCTACACATCCTCTACTCACCAATTCATCACCAATAACCATAATCTATACTTGAACAACTTCATTATCTTAATATCATAAAATCACATTAATGCGATATAATTCTCTACATTCCATTTTCATACCAACCCAACCCGTATACGCTTTGTTTACATTGTAATGATCACAACAACACAACTAACATGTTAAACAAAATAAATTCGTCCCCATTTCACCTACATATAGGTCACGGCCACACCCTACATTTCCCTATTCCATCAAATTCATCCATCTTTCATTTCCAATATAAATTCCATCACAAGCACAACTAAAATACAACATAAAATTCAATCCATCTCGACCATACAACATAGCTTCATACACGGCCATGCATACATATCTAAATACCATGCAAACTTCCATATTTCTATGCATTCAACTCATTTACATGTTCTACAACACAAATAAACCTTCATAACATACTTAAAAAAAATGAATTCTTACCTTCCTTCTCAAGTTTCTTCACTTCACCAATTCATCCAAACGACGAAACCAATGGGTTATCTTCCGAAATAATTGCACCACGTTGTAGAGGGACCTTGAATTGGTATAAATACCACAAGAAAATAATTTTAGAGGCAAGATTTTGATGGGGTAAAAGTGGAGGGGGCTGGCCGAATGCCCCTCCTCTTGTTCTTGAAGTTTTTTCTTGTTTTCTCCTTCTTTCCTTGTCTTGAATTCTCTAGAAAATTAATGAACCTTGGTCCCTTATATAATTAGGTTGTCACATGACCATGCACATGGCTTGGATTTAATCTTATTGTCCAAGCCATGGCCGGCCACCCTTCTTGGGTTGGGCCAAAATTTTTCAAATTTTTGTCTTGCAAATTTTCCAAGCCCAATTATTAGTCCATATTTTGGTGATTCATGAAACCATTTCCCGACATTCCAATTTTGCCCTTAGTCTTTTCCGATATTTCCACATCTACATTTTCCATAGCCAACTTATGAACCAAACAAAATCAATACATTACAATGTCCTTAACCTTCCTTAATATTTCCGCGTCAATATTTCCTTACACACCCCATGCACACTAAGTAGAATCCAATTGGAACCTCAATTCCTACCATTCCGACTTGTTTCAAATTTTTCCGAATACGCATAAAAATGCGAGGTGTAACAGAAGTATTCTATGTCTGGGGGATTGATTTTATGGGACCCTTTGTGAGTTCGGGTGGCATGAAATATATCTTGGTTGCTATGGATTATGTATCAAAATGGGTAAAAGCGGTGGCTTTACCTAATAACGAGGCCAAGAGTGTCATGGGGTTCCTCAAGAAGAACATATTTACTCGCTTTGGTACTCAAGAGCTATAATCAGCGATGGTGGATCCCACTTTTGTAATAGAGCTTTCGCGGGATTGATGGAGAAATATGGTGTAAAACATAGGGTGGCAACACCCTATCATCCTCAAACAAGTGAGCAGGTTGAAGTATCTAATAGGGAGATCAAGAGTATTCTGGCAAAAACAGTAAAGGCAAATAGAATTGATTGGGCCCGCAAGCTCGATGATGCTCTATAGGCATACCGGACTGCTTTCAAGACTCTGATTGTGACTTCACCCTTCAATCTTATGTTTGGAAAAGCTTTTCACTTGCCGGTTGAACTTGAGCACAAGGCCATGTGGGCTTTGAAGAAATTGAATATGGATTGGGAAGAAGCGACCAAGCTCAGGTTGTTTCAATTAAATGAGATGGATGAGTTTCGGTACCAGGCATATGAGAGTGCAGCACTGTATAAAGAAAGGATGAAGCAATACCATGACAAGAAAATCCTGAAGCGAGAGTTCTACAAGGGTGATCCTGTCTTGCTGTTCAACTCTCGGTTGAAGTTGCTACCGGTAAGCTAAAATCACGATGGTCTGGTCTGTTTGAGGTGGTAGGTGTTTCACCTCATGGAGCGATTGAGTTGAAGTCTGGAGATGGAACTCGAACATTTAAGGTGAATGGACAGAGGTTGAAGCACTATCACGGGATGGTTTCGGAAGATAGAATTGTTGATCGATACCGGTTGAAGCACCTCGGAACGAACAATGATCTGGTGTACGCATATAAGGAGTGAACGGGTACCGCCGTCATGCCGCGACGTTAAATCAAGCGCTTCTTGGGAGGCAACTCAAGTGTAATGTTTATTTTTTCTCTTCTTGTTTCTGTATGAATATAGGGTAACGTTTATTTTGGTGCAGGAAATATATTGCAGAAAATAGTCTTTGAAAAGCAGGTAAGTTAAGTAATAAGAGAGACTGTTTCGCAACATTACAAAATACGTCTGCAGTTTATGGACCGTATTTCACAATACGGCCCGTAAAACAGGGCGTATTTAACAATGTCACAAAACAATAGCATCGTACTGCAACATGAAAGTTTACGACCATAGAATACGGACCATATTTCACAATACGGCCCGTAAAACGGATAGTAATCTTTCATGAGACAATACAGTGTACTGCCCACTAGTTATCTCTAAATACGGGCCGTAAATCACTTTACGGACCGTATCTATCTAAAAAAAAAAATTATATAAGGGGAGCACCATCTCATTCGGGGTTTTATCTTATTTATGTTATTTCAGTTATGCAGTAAAGTTATGCCGGGGGCCTTGTCCCAGTAAACAGTTTAGTAGTCAGACTCATGTCAGAGGTTTCATAGACTAATCAGTCATGTTATATTAGATATTCAGAGTCGCATAGCTATCCTTGGTTCAGTATTTATGACAATCTGTATTCACGTTTAAATCAAGTATTTCATTTACTACTATGACACCTCATGTTTACTCAGGCTCATCATGTTTAAGTTATATCGCGCTCATGTTTATGCCTCGTGTTGATTCAACAAGTCATGTGGTTCTCTCGGTGTGCAGTCAGGCATCGAGTGTCATGTTACGCCTAGGCCATAATTCAGGGCTTGATAATAAAACAAACCAGTCGATAAAAAAATAATGTCATTATAACTACTTTCAGCATTACTAAATACTAATACACCTTATTGATACGTCCAAATTACACCTCTTAAAAGATGCAAAGCAATCGTTGTATTAAATATAGAACCCAACTAGCTTGGGGTCGAATCCCACAGGGAATACGATGAGAAAAGTACTAATTAAATGTAAGTCTCGACGTTTAGTCTTAATTTCTAAGAGAGGGAAATAATATTGATTGTTGTTGTAGTTATCAAACTACTTTGCAATGCATAAATGACTGGTTTTAATTAATCAAAGGGAGGACAAGGGTTATGGTAACTTAGGACAAAGTCATGTGAATGGGGTTTTTCTTAGTTTATAGGGGAGCCTTCATGTCTTAATTAATGGGCTAATTAGTTTATCACAAGTTTTCCAACCTATATGATAAATTTCATCACAATCTTTTTCAAGCCTTATGATATGAAATTGAGTACGCCCATTTTCAATTCAAGTTAACTATTTTATTCCTAGCTCTAGCTATTAGATGGGGTTTAAAGCCCCAAATCCTTGCTAATAACTCTTTTCCTATTCCTTGCCTTCTTTTCCAAACAAGGCAAGAGTTTTAGGCACTATTAATGTTGTCCACCTTTAATTAACAATACAATATGAAAAGTTATTGGAAAACATTCAAGGCAATTCATTAAACTAAGGTTATAATCCTCAATCACATACTAAACCCATTAGGCCCTACAACCTTAGCTAATAAATTAGCACTCATAATAAAGGTAAGAACAACAATAATAAATAAAGCATTCATTTCTTACAATTGATTGGAGTAGAAAACAAAAGTATCCCTTGAAAGCTTAAGATACTTCTTCAATGCTAAAGACTACAAGTCTTTTTCAAAGAATAGAACATTTAATGATAAGCTCAAAAACCTAGACAAGTCTATTTAGAGGTAAAGGACAAAATGTACAAAAATAGCATAAATGACGGTATGCGGTGACCCGAATACGGTCGCATCAAGAGTGTGTGGCCACATTCTGGCCGCATTCTCAAGCCCTAGCCTCTTCAATTTTCAATCCCGTGATTTATGCGGCCTAGTTGTTGTGCCGCATTTGTGGGATGCGATCACATTCTTCCAGAATCGCTACATACCTTTCATCCTGTAGGGCTTCAGTGATTTGATTGCACTTCAAGTATGCGACCGCATAAGCAATATGGGTGTCGTATTCACCTCGCACTTCAGTGCATTTTGTCAAGCTGACTGGTTGCTCGAGTGGAGAGTATGCGGCCGCATTCGGCTTTTGAGGTTCCGCATCTCTAGTAAGCGGTGCAGCATTCTCCTCGCATCAGGTGATTTTGGCCTTTTTTTGCTACTTTATTCCCTTTTTGTTCCTTGACACTCAATATCCTAAAAACAAGAGAAAACCTAACAAATATAGAGAAAGAAAACTCAAAAGACTCCTAAAAAGTATAAGGAGTGGATGCAAAAAGTCTCAAAATCACGAGTTATCACTTACTCAATATTATTGTTATACACCCATCCAGACGACCCCTTACGGATTTAAAAAAGGGAAGGGAAAATCAATTTTCTACTACAAAGTACAAATTATGTGAATGGAATACCCCGAGCACACACAGCACGAACCCAATTGTTTGCATTCTTTGTTAGTTTTGACCTTTTCTATTTTTGAAAAGATAAAATAATTATTATGTGTTGTAAATATTTAATGTGCATTAACTTGGAAACCAAGTTTAACTTGGAGACCAAGTTCACTCAGAAACCAAGTTTGATACACAGAATTAGTTTAGTAGCTTGGTGACCAAGTTACTTCTCGTCTATAAATAGAACGTTCATATATACATTTGTATATCAGTTCAAAGTTGAATAATGTATCAATCTCTCTCTATATATACTTGTTTTGGTGTATTTACTTTATAGCTTTTATTTTATAACATGTTATCAGCACGGGACTCTACCATCTCGAGCAAATACTTTGAAAGCCTCGAAGGTATTGACTTTCTTTTTCTTAATTGATGGCAAATCTTTCTAAAAGCAAATTTGTTGCCTTAGATATATCTGGCAAAAGCTGCCTATCTTGGGTTCTTGATGCCGAAATTCATCTTGATGCGATGGGTCAGGCAGGACCATCAAAGATAAAAATTAATGTAACGACCCGTCCGGTCGTTATTTAATATTTCGCGAAACCATGCCCAATTTAAGTCTAGGGTTGTAGTTAATAAGCTTCATAATATGTTTTAAGAGTTAGGAGTGGAAAAAATCAAGTTTGGAGGGGTTTGGAAAATTTCGGGCCAGAAATTAAGGCGGACCGCTATAGGGGTCAGTGGACCGCCGAAGCAGTACCGCTATAGCGGCCTTAGGACCGCCGCAACAGTGGCTGAAATTGTGTACTTAGTCTATTTTCTCTCCTTTTTCAAACATAAGACTCTCAAGGGCTGCTCCTAGGGTTCCTCATGAAAGAAAAACCATGGCCCCCAAGAAAAAGAAAACCATTTTAATCCCTTTTTCCACCCTTTCCTACGGGTAATATTCGCTCATGGATTCGGATGGAGGTCAAAAGACGAGCAAACTATAGAGAATCAAATATCTATTCGCCAAAGATGTAGGTTACGGTTTACTTTAGTTAGACTTTGATTAGCTAATCGTATATACACTTAGAGTTGACGGGAGACTGCATGCTTATGTCTTCGGACACGGAGTTTCGTTGGACGGACTTATAATGTGATTTAAATAGGGTATAATTAGGGCGATAATAATAAGGATTTAGTGCAGTAGAGAGTGATGTTGTCACTACGGAGATACCTCATATTTACTTGTTGCAACCCTAGAGGGGGTGAATTCCGTGTGTATATCTTATTGTTTAACATTTGTGTGGTTGTTTCCTTGGAATCAAGAGGTTGTATAAATTGAATTATATGGAGCTGGGTTTACATTACGACCATCAAGGGCTAGAATTATGATCAATTTGTCATGTAGTCTCGTGCATTGCATCTGCATTTGTTCATGCGAAAACACAAGTAACAGGCAAGGCTGAGTATGGCACTGTGTATCCAGCCTTGTGGCCGTGGGATTGAGTACTGGAATTACATATATGTATACGAATTAAAATCTGTGATCGAGGTTCGTTCCGGGTGAAGGTTTGTGCTCGGGTCCGAGGAGTATTCCGGAATGAGTGGTACATGGACACCATGGGTCCCCTGCGCAGTCATGGCTACTGAGCAAGGACATCAGCTAGCATGTATGTACAGCGAGTGAGGTTATTGTGGTAAATTTATACGGTTGTGGCATATGTGTTTGTGATGTTTGACATCTTAGTGATTTGATTGTGATTGTCCTTGGCTGACTCGTTGTGATTATTGATATTCATGTCTGTTGACTAGCTTGTTTCTTTCTATTGATTTTATGAAATATGCATGATACTAATCTTAGTCGACCTATGATGCTTACCAGTACGTGTGGTGTACTGATACTACTCTTGCTACGCCCTTTTGTGGTGTAGATGTGTTGCAGGTTTTAGCTGAAGTTTCGCCGCATGGTCTATCGAATATTCCCCTATTGCTTCGCCCATCTCACTTCCGGCGGAGGCTGTGTCAATTATTTTATCTTCTTGTATTTTAGGAGCTCTTGTACCTGTCTAGACTAGATCCCGGGGTTGTTGCGAATTTACTTATGTTGAAACGGGTCTATAATAAATGTCTATTTTAATTTTTATTATTTTTAATGATGATTGTCACATGCTCCTTAAGTGTCGGATTCTTTTAGGTAAGGGGTCGCCTACTAGTTCTCGTCGTATGGTAGGTGCCCGCATGACCTGTGGGTTGGGTCGTGACAATCAAGCATCAACTCAAGACTGTGCCAAGGCAACGTATTCCGCCATCATCTTGAGAGCTTGAAAATGAAATATCTCACTGTTAAAGATCCTATTATGCTGTGGAATAATTTGAAAGATAGATATGACCACGTGAAGATGGTTGTGCTTCCGCAAGCACATTTTGATTGGATCCATTTGAGGCTATAAGATTTTAAATCTATATGTGCGTATAATTCCGCCATGTTTAAATTTATTTTTCAGTTGAAATTATGTGGTAAAAATGTCACTGATCATGATATGCTGGAGAAAACATTCTCCAATTTTCCTACTTCGAGTATGTCCTGCAGCAGCAATACTGAGAGATGAGGTTCAACAAAATATTCTGAACTAATTTCACATATTCTAGTGGCTAAACTACATTTCTCGGGTCATAAGAGAATTAGGTCGATGTAGTTCGAACAAGGAAATGGTAAAATTTTGAGAGGTCCTCAAAATTTTGCCCCATTGTCTGGATTATGATAATACTGGCCTTACTTGTTATGGAGAAGAAATGATTTTAGCATGAATGGAATGAGTATGGTTGTGCTCGGAACTGAGCTATCCCTGAAAGAAATGGAAGTCAAGTTGGTGGGAAAAGAATAGGTTGTTGGAGTTTTGGGAAGGCTTGAGTTGTAGCAATTTTTGAGTGATCCTCAAAAATTTTGCCCCAGTGTTGTAGTTATGGTCACACGGGGTTTGGGATATAGAAAGGGTAGTAGTTTCAACATGAACGAAAATAGCTAGAATGGAATACGACTGGCTTAACTCTGAGTCCCCTACGTATTGAAGAGGATAGGAATTAATTCAGATGGGTTTTAAAGAAAACAAGAAGACAGAACATTTTGAGGGATCCTCAAAATTTGTCCCAGTGTCGAATTATGGTGACACTAGATGTTGTTAGAAGATGTGGTAAGTTTGGGGGGAGAAGATTGCTGATGAAAAAGATCTTGAAGATTGTTGATGAAAAAGATTTTGAAGAAGACGGGATGTACTTTTGCAGCCTCCTGATTATAAATGTGGCGGCCGCAACACACCCATAATCGAGACTCTACACAAATGCATCTATGTGTTGTCATAAGATCATATCAGCCCGTCGTAGAGGATTGACCCTCGAAATTGTCCCAGTATTGCATTATGATGACCTTGATGTGGGAAGAATTTGACTAAGTCTCCAGAATGTAGATTCTTAGAGAAAGTAACTATCTTCTTAAAAATTGAAAGAAAAACTGATTGGCGAGCTAAAGCGGAGAGCGGATTCATTGACTCTAGCTTGTGAGTTTGATGCCCTCATTAAGCGGGGTGCCTCAGTTCGTTGTGTCAAAGATAATTCCACGTTGTATTGTGTTAACCTGCAAAATATGTAAAGATACATGTGCAGTTCAAAGTTGTAATGTAATAATAATATAAAAAATAAAGGAAGAGATTGTAGACAAACTAGAATTGAAGTCCCCGATTCGCTGAGCTACTTCCGATTAGCGAAAACTTGACATAATTGAAATCTCCGATTTGCGAAGCAACCGTGTTGAAAACTATGATTTGCGGAGCAACTCATATTGTTTAATCTCTGATTTCCTGAGCGACTGAAATGTAAAGCTTCCAGCTGGCGGAGCAACTGTAATGTAAAGGCTCTCTGCTGGCGGAGCAACTGTAATGTAAAGGCTCTCGGCTGGCGGAGCAACTGTAATGTAAAGGCCCTCGGCTGGCATAGCAACTATAAAGTAAAGGCATCCGGCTGGCGGAGCAACTGTAATATAAAGGCTTTCGGCTGGTGGAGCAACTGTAATGTAAAGCTTCCGGCTGGCGGAACAACTGTAATGTAAAGGCTTCCCGCTGGCGGAGCAATTGTAATGTAAAGCTTCCACCTGGCGGAGCAATTGTAATGTAAAGACTTCCGACTGGCGGAGCAACTGTAATGTCAAGTACAACCTCCGATTGGCGGAGTTGTTGGTGAAGTTAGACTGAGGTCCCCGATTGGCGAGGTCATTAACGTTGTTAGACGGTATCCTCGATTAGCGAAGTTAGTTGACGCAATTAGATGGTATCTCTGATCGGCGAAGTTAGTCGCAGTTAGATTGTATCTTCGATTGGTGCAGTAAGTCGTAGTTAGATCGTATCTCCGATTGGCGGAGTTATTCGACGTAGTTAGAAGGTAGATCTCCGATTGGCGGGGTTAGTCGCAGTTAGATCGTATCTTCGATTGGCGGAGTTATTTAACGCAGTTAGAAGGTAGATCTCCGATTGACGAAGTTTTATTGAGGAACATGGCTGCTACGGGAGCCCCCATCTTCGAATAATCGACCTTTACTCTGCTCCTGGAGATATCTGCAAATATAAATGAAACGTTCAGAGGTGTATAAGCTAAGATAACAAAATAAAATAGGAGAAGGTTATTTTGGCTCATGATGCAGTGATAGATCTTGTGACGCCTTCGCTGGAAGCTCATTTCAATGTCCTCTCGTCCTAATTCTTGTCAATCCTGTGCTCAAAGGAAAATTCTTAGTTTGGGAGGAGGTGTTGATTTGTGTCGATCGTGGCCCTAGCCTTGTCACTTGAATCCTTTGAGCTTCTTCGGTTGCTGAGACCTCTGTCCAGAGACTTGGTAGGTGGAAAAGTACATAAATGCACTTGAAAAAAAATGGTTTTTAGAAATCAGATATGTATGTGTATATACTACGTATAAATGCAACAAAAATCTATCATTTGTTCCGAAACGCATTGAGCTTCTCCATTGTGACGCTTGCATCCAAACGGTGTCTTTGCATAGTCTGTTCTTCTGAGGACGCTTCTTCGTATTCAATCCAAGTGTCGTGATGTCTTCGATGATGAGACCGATCCTAATCTATGGTTACGTTACAAACAAAAGGGTTCCTAAGGGTATGACCGAACCTTTTGTGTTGCCTACGTATCCCAAATAGGAATCTGGTTTGTACGTAGTTTGGGGGCACAAATGAAAAGAAATGATATGTAATGTGATATGACAGAGCCTGACTCAGGCTGCCTACGTATCCAAATGGAATCAGGTCGTAACGTAGTTCAATTATAAAAGACGTACAGATATCGATAGCAAAAGGGCGGGCGGGGGGAGAATGGAAAAGCTGCCAACTAATTGTATGATAAATCTTGAGAGCTCGCTCCGATCATTCTCTGAGATAGTGTTTCTTCTGTAAAGATTTGTCAATGGTTGGTCGCCTTTCCTCGCCCCTGGTAGTGGGGAAAGGGACGCCTTTCTTCGTGTATTGATATCCCGGTAGCTTGTTGGCATCTATCTGTTGGACATTAGGTGGAGCTTCGATACGCAAGGGTAGGTACCGTATTGGATAGTATTTGCAGACATATCGTTAGCAAGAGTAAGGTGAGATAGATTAGTAGAAGAGACATTCGTGATCGGATTAGAAGCGTAGCTTGGATTTGGGCAATCGAAGAGATTCTCCGTGTTAGGCCATGGACCTTTTCGCGCTATTTTTTCCTTGATGTTGTTGTCTCATGTTTGCAAGGTCTTCAAACTATCACCGGTTGTGGGAAAATGCTTTGGCATTGTTACTTCGTTCTTGAAGTAGATTCCCGACGAATTTAGGCATTCGGTACAAGTCAACCTCAAAGTGGAATAATGCTTCTAGAGAAAAAAAATGCAATTTTTGTTGTTAATTATCGTGTTTAAATGCATGCCTAAGATGAATTTTAGTATGGAAATTCCACTTAGACTGAAGAAGATAGAGAATGCTATGAATTTGGTGAGTGAGAAAAGCTTGCATACAGAAGAGAAGGATGGGGAGTTAAACATCTCGGTCTTGGTTCGTATCAGATCCTGATTATAGCTGAATCTCGGAGCGTCCTCCGAGAATCTGCCCCCGCTTTTGGGAAGGCTTTCTTGATGTTTCCTTAGCGTGTTTCGAGATACTTTGACCAAATATCCTAGTCCTTTAGACCAACGCTTGTTCTTCAAGAATTTCACTCGCAACGTCTTATCATGGTTAGAAAAAGAGGGGAAATAAAATTTCCTATTCTAAGGGGACCGAGCCTTATGTAGGCTGCCTACGTATCCCGCCGAGGGAAATCAGGTCGCACGTAGTTCCAAGATCGTGCTCTCTTTAATGAGAGCGCGTTGCGTAGGGCGGATCTTGTCACTTGAGTCTTTCTTCATGCTTTTTCCCGTCTTTTCTCAATCAATTTTTTTTTAATACGGCGTATAACCCAAGAAAGTCTTGGACATTGAATTTCATATCCTATCGAAATATCTAAAGCGGTTAGCATATTTATGTCGAAAGGAGTAACGGAAGAAACTTTTGAGGCTACGTCCAATGGCCTCACGGGGTCGATCAACATTTCTGTGATATCAGTGATTTCTCATTCTATTCGGGTCACTCTGGGCTGAAGTCAGTCGATTCTGTCTTGTTGCGTTCTCGATTAGCTGCACGCGAATTCATCCTCTACTAGTTTAATCACTAGGATCTGACATGTTCCTGATGTTCAACTCAAATCTATTTTTCGAAGAAGAATAGCATATCGCCGATAAGAAGAAAGTCGTTGTGATATGATTGACGTTGCTAGAATAGTTGCGGTAGAATAGACTAATCATGTGTCGTTCGAAAGAATGTGAATGACTTAAAGAGATTGAGGGGATGCATGTAAGATTTGGATTTCATTGTGGAGCAAATGTGTTTCTAGGTTAGAAAACCAGTGAATTCTGAGGACCCATGATGGGTGGGTGGTGGGCTAAGAGAGTAAGTAGTCTTAGCGGATACTCTAGCACAATATGATGATTAGTTAAATCGTAATATGTCTAAGATATGTAAGTAACTATAAATTTAAACTAAACGATCCATCTTCCTGCAAAAGGAAGACAACGTTAGTACACTTGGTAGCAAAAGTTACGCAACAAAATAGATCACTCAGCAAGCAGTCTAAGCTAACAAACAAGTTACACAAAATATTACGCGTCCTAAATTTTTGCGGGACCTCTTTTTGCTGGAGGTAGGCTTATGTTGCACACAAACTGATGGTAAATGATCCATTTGACACATTTCGGATTCGAAACAAACTGTAAGCTCTTCATTAATAAGAGTGTGGCTTGAAAAGAGGTAAGGCCGAAGAAGTCTCAATGATTCTTATGAAAATACCAAGAGATGCCATGAGGGCGTTCGTTTGGTAATGAATAAGAGAAGCGCAAAGGTTTATAAGGAATGTAAGAGAGAGGAGAAACCTTATAAGGAATGTAAGAGAGAGGAGAAACCTTAAATCCACATTGCCGAAAGAGTGACACAACAAAGGATGTCAAATGAAGGCGGAGCTTTTAATAACTCCTCGTCTGTTGATGACTAGGAAAAAGGGGCGTCAAATGTAGATGAAGTTTTGAGAATTCTCCATGTTTGTTGACTCAAACAGGATGTTGGACGTAGGTGGAGTCCTTGAGAATACTCCACGTCCGTCGATTAAAAGGGATGTCAAACATAGGTGAAGTTTGAGAATACTTCACATCTGTTGACTAGAAAAGGACATCAAATGTAGGCGGAGTCTTGATAATACTCTATGCATGTTGACTCAACAGGATGTCGAACGTAGGCGGAGCTTTTAGACACTCTACATCCACAACATGGATGAAACTTTAAAGAAAGCCAACATGTTTGATTTGAATCCGTAGTGTCTAAATTTTGTGGATCGTTCTCATTGTTTTACACAAAAATATATGTTGTTAGGTCTCGAACCTTTTGACACAAGGGCGGTTTCCTATTTGCAGCGACAATACCTTGGATTGTCCTGCCTTAGGTGTATGCAGCATGACCTAAAACTTTCTAAGAGTAGATTATTTTTTCTAGATTTTGAGAGTGGGACCGGACAACTGCGAGGTGGCTCGGAGTTAGACTCGTAAACCGACCTCTGAAACTAAAGAATTTGAAAGAAATTCGGAGAAGCACAACTCGCGTGTACATTGTGTGTATGTGTACGACCAAGACTCGATAGGAAGTGTGATGACAGTGTAAGGAAAGCAGTAACATGTAGTGTTTTTCAACCAAATAAGGAATGCAAGTTTGGCTTTGGCTTGCGTCCTTTCAAATATAGCAGTGAAGCAATTAATAATATGTAAATAACAGGTAATAACAAATACATATAAATAAACAAGAATCTCTCAAGTATCTACTTCTTAAACTAAGTCTGCTAAAGTCAAAACCTAAGTTATCCCCAGCGGAGTCTCCATGCCGTTATGCCCTATTTTTAACGGATTAAAACTAGTTCACAACTTATGACTATGTTTCCTCTGGTTTTGAAAATTTTCAGAGTCGCCACCTAATTTTAGGAAATATTAGGAAACCATTTGTAAAAAATGTAAAATCCATTTTTTAGTCTTTGAAATCGGTGAGATTCTAGATAAGGGTTTTATTTACCCCGAGGGGAAGGTGTTAAGCATCCCTCAGAGCCTATTCGAAGACAGTCTTTAAACTTAGCTTAATTAACACTAGAGGGGGATTATTTAATTATTTATTATTTATTATTACCTATTTAAAGAATTGCGGAAAGAAACTAATTTCTCAAAACTATTCTAAGATATAAAATAGAAATTTTAAAGTCATTATAATCATGTAAATAAAATGTATTTATGTGTAGAAATGATTAGTGAGGAAATATATGCACATTTATCTTAAATAAGTATGTGTATGTTAATTTGAAAAGAAGGTATATTTTTATAAGAAAATAATGTATATATGCAAAATTTATATTCTGTGAAAAAAGGGTATATAATGGTTTAAAAATAGCTATTTGTGATATGGAAATAATATATATGTATACACGTGATGAAAAGATGATTAAAGGAATTACTGAAAATAAGATAGTATATGTATGTATGCGTGTATATAAAAATAGTATATACGTATACTCATGGTAAAGGAAAATAATTAATACGAGATGTATATGTGCATGTGATGAGAAAAATCATTAAAGGAATACATGTAAAATAATATCTTTGTATATAAAATAGAGTATATACCTTGTAGTTCTTGAAAATATTTAGGCCACTATACTTGGGCCCTGATAGGAATCCTTGTATTACATTTAGCCTGCTCAAAGTGTTAGTACAAATTGAATTCTAAAAAGTAGAGATTTGTTTGGACTTTTATCTTTAAACATTTGGGCCAGATCCATTAAAGTGCAAAAACTCACTTTTTAACTACTGTTTTACCGAAATTTAGAGCCACTAAAATTCTTATTTTTAATCCTCTAAAACTAGCATTTTTTCTCACTTCTAAAAAATCCATATGTGAGCCTTTGCATATTCTATACCTAACTCTTACTTGAAACACTTGGAAAACATTGTCAACAAATTCTTTATTTGAAAAGAAATCTCCAGTTTCATCTTTTAAAAATCCCGATTTCCTTGCACCCTGAAAAGGTTGATATTATTTATGAGATTACTCTAATATGCCTTAAACCAAATAATCATGGTAGGATCAATATCCAAAAGGTAGGGCAAATGATGACTAAAATTACTGTCGTTACTTAGTCATTTCTCACGGGTTACGCTTGTAAGCAAGAATAGAAAGGCTACAAACACAAGCTTATAAATACAAACCACAAAAATGTTAGTCAAAAGTTGTAAACAAACATGTGCGTATGATAATATATAGACACAATAATTTTGAAGAAAGGAGAAGGGATATGGACTCGAGACACGAATGAGATGGGATTGCTAGCTCGAACAAAATCGCAGCTACTGTTTACTCCTAATTCCAGGCTGAACTTGGACTTGCCACAACTCCAATATTCTCCCAAGTGTGTTCATGCAAAAGAAAGAAGGAAAAGGAATTAGAAGCAGTCTTAACAAAAGAAATATAGTATGTTAGAGATGCAATACATACAGCTAGTTAATTCCACAACATGTCTTCAATACATAAAACTTTTCAAATGCAGGCTGCAACTTCTAATTCAAAAGAATAGGATAACAGTTAGCCAAAGATAAAAAGTAGTAAGACAAACTAACAACATTTAACCGAGACAATAGAAATGAATTCAGACACTTCCAGGTAACCAAAACACTTAGAGCCGACTATATCGGCTTATATATTTTAAAAGCTGTAACTGCGGCTTAGCAAAGTCAAAAAAAATAAGTCCCAAAGTGAGAGTCCAACTTATTTTTTTTGGCAACCACGTTTTCTCCTTATATGTGCTTTAGATAAACTAAGTTAAATGGGTCCAATTATTTTTTTGAGCTTATTTTAACCAAAAAATGACTTTTAAGATAAAAATACCAAAAACACTCAAAAAAGTTATGGAAACAAACACTTTATAAGCCAACTTATAAGCCAATCCAAACGGGCTCTTAGCAAGTAAAGGGAAGCCTACGTTGAAAGCATGCTTTTCCTAGTTTCAATAAGCTAAAATGATCCCAAAATACATGATTATATCATAACAAACTAACAATCATCCTATCTTGTGTTCAAATCCTTCTTTCTCACAGAACCTAATAACCAAATGACATAAAAGACGTCGCTATCCCAGGTTTGTAGAAAGGATTGTTGATTTTCTTATATTTTTTTTTTTTTTAGGATTTGTTAGCCATGACTTTCCAGAACATCAAAGCCCAAAATTTATAACAAGCTTTAACAAGAATGGAAACCTTTCGTCAAGTAAAACACATTTTTTAACAATGTACTATAACAAATTCTATCTTAAAGTAATCCCTGTTAAAAGTAATTCTAAACAAAAGCATAGCGGGACTATTGCAAGCATAACCTCAAATCTGTCCAACCAAATTATTCTAAAGCGCCAGAGCTCACATGAATATCCCCTTCGTCAAAATAAATAGAGATGAAGAAAACGAGACCAAAAAGTCACACTAAGTTCACACCTACAAAACTCGAAGCTAGCAATGGACTCACACAAAACTCTATATGTGTACAACTGGTTCCAGACACAACAGGTCTTAACAGCATGTAATTACATAACAATCCCAAAAACAAAGGGATTGCCTACTACCTTATAATTTCAATTCTGTTTCATGTGATAAAATCTCAAACTTGACCATTTGAACATTATAGGAAGCAAAGTTTAAAGATGTAAAGCTCAAAAGTACCGCACAAGCAATCATAGAATGTAAATCCACAACGCGCCTTCACTACTTGGGGGGATTTAGCTAAAGAGATATGCTACTAAGTTAAAAACCTTTCCAAAATCTTATAGTAGTGATTTTAAAACGAGAAGACTAAATTCACAACAAACCTACTCAAAATTTCAACATGAACCAATTAACACATACCTAAAACAAGGAAGATTTTAAAACCAATCTTGGCATTCTTACTGCCTCGTGACCTTATTTATATTTCAATATGCAGCATTTCAGAATTCATACTAACACTGGTTTAGACGCAGGTTTACATCCTAAAGGGTCGGCAAGTTGGCTTTTGAAACTCACAACTTACGCCAAAATCTTTATGTAATGTTTTCAGCTAGAATTATGATAAAAATAGTCCCTCTAGATTAATGGGTGGAGTTTTTTTTTTTTTAAAAAAAAAAAAAAAAGACAACAGGATGCTAGTATGTCTGAGAAGTTAGGCTGCCATTTTTTGCCAAGTGATGTTAGCTCATCTCAACCATTCTTGTAACAAACAGAAGACAAGCAGGTTCAAACAAACATAACTGAATAAATAATAAGAAAAATCACTACGTTTTCTTTTTAGTTTGATAACCTGAAAAATGAAATGTAAGCCGGGGACGAAGATGATTACTATCTTAGTTAGCCATATAATGAGAGCAACTTGAAAGACAGAGAAATTAGCCCAGCGACGAAGTTAAACACAGATTTGACGAATTTAATTTTCGCGAATCGGTAACTTTTTGGTTCAACCAAAAATGGTAACTTTTAAAAATGGTAACTTTTCTTTTTTCTCTAATCAAAACAGTAACTTTCCTAAACCTACAAGGCCATTCAAAACTGATTTATTTTAGTGACATTATAGCAAAGCGGTAGCATCCGAAACAGCTCTTATGTCTTATGAAGTTCTCATTAACCTTCCCCAAAAATAAATACAACAAAAGATCATAAATTCATGTGGAGAAACTGTGGGGATAGCGTGTGAACGAGCAGAAATAACAAACAAAGAACACAGCCCCCTTTTTTACCTGATAAGGATTCTCTGAAACACCTCATCAGACACAAAAAAAAAAAAAAAAAAAAAACGGGGGGTAGTTACGGCAGGTATGTTCCACTTTTAAAATTCATAATCTACCATTTTTTCTTGTCGCATATTGATTCCCCAAAACACAAAAAACAAAAAAAAAAAAAAAAAAAAATCTCATGAGTAATGTAAAACAACATTTTTTAGATGAAGTGAACACTATCGCACATAGTCGATTAGGTAGTTAACAATTCCTAACTGTAGTTCATATTCCTTAACCATTTTTATGCGACAAATTAGAGCAAATAAGGAAGTAACCGGGTTCAAGTCCACAGAATCAGACAAACAGCCACAACCATTGACCGATCACATTTCAGTCCGTTAAACCAAACAAACGACGAGAAATACTTGAACGACTACATTTCCACTTCTATTAAATTAAAGATTGAGAGAAGACGAGTGTGATTAACTTCTCTGGGACAGCGAACTGAGGCTATTATCGTCGTCGAGTCTTCGAATTCGCTCGAAGTAGTTTGTTGTTTAATGGAAAACTTGAAAGAAGATTTTGATAACCAAAAAAAAAAAAAAAAAAAAAATTAAGAGTTAACAATAGAATTTTCTGAGTGTTAAGAAGCTTAAAAAAATAGTGGGGAATTTTCAGTTGCTTATATTAAAGACAAGGGATCTCTTTTTTTTCAATTGTCGAACTTAAGGTAATTTTTGGCTGTCAAGAAAATTATGAAATAAAGGGATTTTTTCAATTGTTCACCTCTTTAACAGCCCATGGATGGTTGTATTTATAGCTGAAGGTTGGGTGTTTCAACAGCTTCTTCAAGAAGCTTTTTGCCTATGAATTTTGAATTAAAGGGGGGGAAATTCTGAAATTTCGAAAAAATGAAATGATGAAGAAAAAAAATTGACGGATTCTCACCTTTTAAGAGCGATTAGAAGGCTAGAGGTCTGAATCTAGTGGATTCTTCATGGTTTTAGGCTCCAACGGACTGAAAAGAGCCTTTACCCACCGGGTTGAAGGAGATCCGAGCATGAAACCAACGGTTCATTGCGCTCCTCTTCTATAGAGGTTTACATGACCTCCTATTGGCTCTGCCACCATGTCAATCAAAGGAAAAGGGTACATGGTAGCAGTGGAGGCGGCTATCGTGTTTGTCTGGCGGTCCGTTGGGCGTGGTGGTGGTGAAGTGAAGTGATGTGATGTGATGAGAGTATAAATTAGGGCTGTTTGGTTTTGATTGAACGAAAAATGGGTTGTTTAGTTCATTTGGTTGAAGTGAAGAGTTTAGGTGGGTATGGGCCGGGTAGGCGGGTTGGTGAATTGGGCTGGGGCAGTTGGGCCACAGATTTTGGTTAAGGGGAAAAGGGAATTGGCCCAACATTATGGGTAGATGATTTAATTTCTAATCCCTTTTTACTTCAATCAATTAATTAAAATATGCTTCTTTGTCCTAATTAATTCCCAAAAAATAAACACCTATATAAATTACAATGCAAGTAATTTAATATACGTATTTAGTTTAAAATAGAGCAAAAGATGATTAACATAGTAATAAATAGGATTAAAGGAAAATTTCCAACTCCAATATTGATATAGAAATACCAACACTATTTTTGAGTTATTTAATTATAAAGTATGATGTTTAGTAATTTTTAATAATAAAATAGTATGTTTGGTAATTTTCAAGAAACAATAAAAATGATCTTAAATTAGAGAAATAACATCTCGAAAATTAGTGTAGTAATTAATTAAAATATTCCAAACTCATTTTGGGGAATTTTCAGGACTGAGAAGCATAGTGAAATTAATTAAACGAAAAAGAAGGGCCAAAATTGGGTGTCAACAGACTATACGGAAATTCCTAAAATTTTGTTTAGATCAATGACCAATCATGAAGATATTTGTGTGATTGACAGTGGAAAAACGCATGCCATATTCAAAGATGAGAAATACTTTTCTGGCAATTTGAAATAAATTGAAGGCTCCTAAAGAGCTACTATATTTCTGCATAAGGGGACGAAACTTGTTATAGAAGATGCATTATTCTCTTCTAAATCCTCAAAAAACTTGTTAAGTTTCAAAGAAATCTACAGTAATGGGTCTCATGTTGAGACATTAAATGAAATAAATAATGAATATCTTGGCATTACAAAGAATGTCTCCGGCCAGAAATATATTTTGGAGAAATGACCAACTTTGTCTTCTGGCCTGTATTATGCAGAAATTAGTATAATTGAAGCACACTCAATCGTAAACCAAAAGTTTAACGATTCAAGTACTTTTGTGCTTTGGCATGACCGAATAGGTCACCCTGAATCAATAATGATGAGACAAATTATTAAAAATTCAAATGGGCATCCACTTAAGAACCTGAAGATTCTTGAAAGTGGTGAATTTTCATGTGCCGCTTGTTTTCAAGGTAAGTTAATAGCTTAGCCATCACCAATGAAAGTTGACCTATGAATTCCCTGCCTTTCTAAAATGTATACATGGGGATACATGTGGACCTATTCACCAACCTTATGGGTCATTCAGATATTTTATGGTCCTAATAGATGCATCTTGCATGGTCTCATGTGTGCCTCTTATCGTCTTGCAACCTGGCTTTTGCAAAATTATTGTCACAAATAATATGCTTAAGGGCACAATTTCCAGATTATCCCATTAAGGCTATACGCCTCGATAATGCCGGAGAATTTACGTCTCAATTTTTTGATGATTATTGTTTGTCAATGGGGATAAAAGTTGAATATCCTATAGCTCATGTTCTTACCCAAAATGGCCTTGCAGATACATTTATTAAGCAACTACAATTGATAGCAGGACCAGTACTTATGAAAACAGGGTTGCTAGCTACCGTTTGGGGTCATGCTATCTTACATACAGCATCTCTTATTCGTCTCTGACCGATTCATTATAATAAATACTCCCTGTCAAAATTAGTATTTGGTCGTGAACCAAATATTGCTCATTTTCGAATCTTTGGTTGTGCTGTATATGTTGCACCACCACAGCTTACTAAGATACGGCCCCAAAGAAGGTTAGGAATATATGCTGGGTTTGAATCACCCTCTATTATTCGCTATCTTGATCCATTAACGGGAGATTTATTTATTGCTCGATTTGCAGATTGTCGATTTGATGAAACAAATTTCCCACAATTAGGGGGAGACAGAAAAGAAATTAAAAGAGAAATTGCGTGGAAAGTTTCATCACTTTCTCATTTTGATCCACGTGCCCCTATATGTGAACATGAGATCTAGAAGATTATTCACTTGCAGAAAATAGCAAATCAAATTCCAGATGGATTTACTGATTTGAAAAGAATAACTAAGTCACATATCCCTGCAGAGAATGTGCCTATCCGAATTGATGTCCCAAAGGGACAATATACAAGTGTCACTCTGTATCTCATACACGCCTGAAGCGTGGTATGCCATTGGATTCCAAAGATGAAAATCCTAGAAAAAGAAGCACGAAAAAATATCAGAATGACACTATGAAAGAATATCATGAAAATATTCAAGATCTAGTTAATCCTGATACTCCTAAAGATATCAGGGAACCCAAGACTCAAGTAAGTAAAGAACTATTATTAGGTTCTTCTGGTGATGGGATAGATTTGAATCAATCGAAGATTATGGTGGATAATGTTTTGGCATATAATGTTGCATTGAATATTATGAAAAGACATTGAGGATCAGGAACCTCAATCTGTCAAAGAATGTCAACGAAGATATGATTGGCCAAAATGGTAAGAGGCAGTTCAATCAGAAGTGAATTCACTTGATAAGTTTTTGGACCGGTAGTCCAAACGCCTTATGGTGTAAAACTAGTTGGCCACAAATGGGTCTTTGTGTGGAAAAAGAATGAGAGAAATGAAATTGTAAGATACAAGACAACCTTGTTGCATAAGGATTCTCTCAAAGACCCGGTATCGACTATGAAAAAATATATTCACCCATTTTGGATGGCATAACATTTCGATATCTCATCAGTTAGTTGTATGTGAAAACCTTGAAATACATCTGATGGATGTGATCATAGCTTACCTTTATGGTTCACTTGATAATGAAATTTATATGAATATTCCTGAAGAATTTAAAATGCCTAAAGCAATTAGTTCAACGTGTCGGAAGATGCATTTAATCAGATTACAAAGATCATTATATGGTTTGAAAAGATCAGGGCACATATGGTATAATCGCTTAGGTGAGTACTTGATAAATGAAGGTTATACGAATGATGCCAATTGTCCATGTGTTTTTATTAAGAAAACAAAATCAGCATTCATTATACTTGCTGTTTATGTTAATGACATAAACCTAATTAGAACTCTAGAAGAGCTCCAAAAGGCGATTGAATATTTAAAGAAAGAATTTGAGATGAAAGATCTCGGAAAAACAAAACTTTGTCTTGGATTGCAGGTTGAACATTTAGCAGACGGAATCTTTATCCATCAATCTGCTTATACCGAAAAAGTTTTAAATATTTTACATGGACAATGTGCATCCATTAAGTACTCCAATGGTTGTTCGCTCACTTTAAACGAGTAAAGATCCATTCCGACCTCAGGAAGAAATGAAGAGCGTTTTGGTCCTGAAGTACCATATCTTAGGGTAATTGATGCACTAATGTATCTTGCAAACGCTAGCAGTCTCTGTTAATTTGCTAGCAAGATATAGCTCTTCTCCTACAAGAAGACATTAGAACAGAGTTAAGAATATATTGCAATATCTGAAGGGAACTAGCGATATGAGTCTATTTTATGCTAACAATAGCATTACAGATCTTGTTGGTTAAGCAGATGCAGGTTATTTATCTGATCCGCATAAAGCTCGATCTCAAACAGGCTATCTGTTTACATGCGGAGGTACTACTATATCATGACGATCTACAAAGCAATCCATTATTGCTACTTCTTCGAATTATCTTTGAGATAATAGCTATTCATGAAGCAAATAGAGAATGTGTATGGTTGAGATCAGTGATATATTTTATTAGAGAAAGATGTGGCTTAAAGTGTGATACAAAAACACCCACAGCATTATATGAAGACAATGTTGCATGCATATCTCAATTAAAAGGAGGCTTCATAAAAGGAGATAGAACGAAGCACATTTCACCAAAGTTATTCTTCACACATGATCTCCAGAAGAATGGGGATATTGTTGTGCAACAAATTCGTTCAAGTGACAATCCTATAGATTTGTTCACTAATCTTGCCAACATCAACTTTTGAGAAGATGATATTCAAGATTGGAATGCAAAGACTCCGACATCTGAATTTTGGTCTTCGTCAAGGGGAGTGAAATACATATTGTACTCCTTTTCCCTTAACCAAGTATTGTCCCATTGGGTTTTCTTGGTACGGTTTTTGATGAGGTAGTATTCAAAGCGTATTACTAGATATGTGTACTCTTTTTCCTTCATAAGGACTTTTTCTCACAACGTTTTTCCTAATAAGATTTTAATGAGGAACATTATCTAATAATGGACATCCAAGAGAGAGTGTTGTAAATATTTAATGTGGTTGTCCATTAACTTGGAAACCAAGTTTAACTTGGAGACTAAGTTCACTTAGAAACCAAGTTCACTTGGAAACCAAGTTTAATATGCAGAATTCGTTTAGTAGCTCGGTGACCAAGTTAGTTACTGGGCCAACAAGTTACTTCTCCTCTATAAATAGGACGTTCATATATACATTTGTATATCAGTTCAAAGTTGAATAATATATCAGTCTCTTTTTATAAACTTGTTTTGGTGTATTTACTTTATAGCTTTTATTTTATAACATTATGGATAATAAATTTTGTCAAAGAACTTGTAAAGATAGAACTTCGAGAAGTAGTAAAACTGTAGTATACCATATTTAGTAGTAATTAGTTTTGTTGTTAAGAAATTAGATTTTAATTTCTCTCTTATTGATTATTGAGTAGATATTTCTCCCTTATTGATTATTGAGTAAATATAATTCTTGGTTTTAAAGTTAAAATGAAAAAAGGGTCAATAATACCTCCATCGACGGTATCTTAAAGTTATTTTGTGATTTGAAGCAATGTAATCAATTTGAGATAATTACACCCTATGTTAATTAGGGTAACAATGCTACTAAAGTTGACCCATTTTTTTTAAATCATACAAAAAATAACCCACTCGCTCCTCCTCCTCCTCTCTCTCTCTCTCCACCAACTCCCTCATCCTCTTCTCTTTTCTTTCTACATACACACATGAACACCCTATCTTTTCTTCCACCAGACAAGCCTAGGTGTGACAGTGTCTTCAGTAAAATTTCAACAATTCAGAGAAAATAATGAAATGAAAAAAATATTAGCAACAATACTTGGAGTAATTAATTTTTTTAAATACAAGCCAAGTATATGACAAAGCTCAATTTTCACATTTATAGATTTCGAAGTTGTCTTTAATTTGATTCGAGGAGTTCGAATTTGTGGAATAGAATCTGTTGTTTGAAGCTAAAAAAAATGATTATCTATTGATTTAACATGAACAAGAAGGAGAAACTCCATAACCGGCATTGTTGAAGCTCGAAGCTTCAAAGTCTGAAATCGGGTTTCCATAAATAAGCTTCATTTTAAGTGGGTATTGTTGCAAATAATCGGGTATGTATTAAGGAATCTAAATTTGAAATTTAGGGTGATGTGGTGTAGCTTTTGAGGTGTTTTGGATGGATTTGGTGCTTAGATTTTCAAGGAAGTAGATGAAGTTTGTTTTTGTATAGTAGTGTATAATAGCGTATATGGGTGTATAAACACCTCTTATAATTTTGTATAATGTTGTAGAGTATTGTATAATAAAGTATATGAGTATATAAACACCTCTTATAATTTTGTGTAATATTTGTATACTGAATGTATAATATTGTATATCGAGTTTTTAAACATTGTTGTAAAAAAAATTGGAGTTTTGTATAATGTTGTATAATATGTGTATAATAATTTATACTATATTTTTGGATAATTGTGTATAAATGTGTATACGCGCGTATTTTCATGTATAATATTGTATAATTATATTTTTTTAGTGTATATGCCTACACATTATACAATATTTGTATAATTGTGTATATGTTCGTATTTTAGTGTATATACCTACACATTATAAACCTTCAAACACTCAGATACATAATGTACCTGTCTTTTATATATAAGTGTATAATACTGTATAAATGTGTTTTTGGGCTAAAGCTTTACAATGTAAATTTTGAGCTATTCTTTTGCAATGTAAGTGAGCAAATTGTATATTTCTGAAATTTCCCCATAAATTTCTTATTTTATGGCATTATAATTGTTGTAACTTAACTTTATAATCAAGGATTATATCAACAAATGTTTATCCTACTTCAATTCAGAAAAAGATTAAGAAATCAGAATATTTCCTATTTTCTTTGGAAAAAGAATTATATTGTTATCTAAATGAAAATTGATAATGGAGTTACTATGATCTTATATTTATCAGTTAAAAAAGTTCACGGGGTAGTTTTATTTTCATTGATAAAACAAGACTAAGAAAGAAAAAAATTGCTTCTCACTTTTTATTTAGGTAAGGGGATTTAAAAGAAAAGAAACAAGAAAATTTTTCTTTCAAAATAATATTTTATTAAAAAAATGTGTTTAAAAAGAAAAGAAACAATATGTTTATTAGAAAAAGGGCATCGTTGACCCAATAAAGTAATAATAGGGGCATTTTTATTCAATTTAGCATAGTTTAAAGACATTTTTGTTCAATTTCGCATAGTTTAAGGACATTTTTACCCTTTTCCGTATTGCAAATTACCTAGCCGTGCTAAATCATATTCTTATCCTTTTTTAGTTTGTGTTGAAATTAGGTTTACTTATCGGAAATGGCAATGAACTTTAAATTATGTGTAGCATATACAACACAAAAGTCAAGACACAATTATTGATTTTGTTTTTGCATAATATGTCAATTATAACTTTTGTATAAATTACAAAATGTCACTAGCACATTAATTCATACAGACTTTGTCCGAAAATATTCGTCTATATTTGACTTCAGAATTCAAAACAGGTATTAGCTCAAAATCATTTGACTAAATTAAGAGAGAGCCTATACAACAAAAAAGATAAGAGTCGCAAAACGTAAATTTATGACTTTACATAAGAGTACGAAATTTTCAACACGTACCGCATAAATCCGTGTACAAAGGTGTTCGATATATCAGTTTAATTTTCAGAAAGACAACGTTAGCACATATTTTGGAGAATATAAAAATTTAATACACAATCAGATTTGTTAATGTGTGTTGCTAGTTATACTACGAACACGAGAGAGTTACATGCAGGTTTCTCTTTTTTTTGTTGATATACAGTCAAATCCCTCTATAATTATCATTCGTTATAACAACATTTCACTATAACGGTCGGATTCTCTTCGGAATCGATTTTCATGTTATATTTTAATTATCTATAACAGTAGTGGCATTCATTATAGCAATACACTCTTTGTAAAATTACCTCTCTAAAACATCCATACTAAGCCTGTCAAGTGGCCCGGGCCGGGCCAGGCCATTTAAATGTGGGCCACATGGGGCCGGGCTGGGCCGGGCCGTTGTTAAGGGGCTAGGCTGGGGGCAGAGCTGGGGTAGAAAAAAGGGTGTCCGGCCCAGCCCCTACCCAGATAGGGTCTACACCTCATGCTAATTGGGTCGGGCCGGGTTTTAGTTAGTGGGCCGGGTCACTTTTTTTTTTTTTTAAGTTCTAATACAAAAATAGACATTTACGTTTACTAATAATAATAAAATTAACATTTACATCTAATGATAAAATTTCTAAACTAAAAAAAAAAAAAAAAAAAAAAAAAAAAGGTTTAGTAGTTGTCAAATTCAAAAAGCTAGCCGTTGTAAATTTAAAAAACTAGTCGTTGTCAATTTTATTTGAACCCTTAAATTTATGAATAACTGCACTATAGTCATATTTTCAAACTATAAATACCCCTCCATTCTTCTTCATTTTCACACAATTCTCTCTTTATCTAAATTTGTTATTCAACTAGTGTACATTACTACTTTCAACTTCCATGGATAATCCTCCACCTCCACCTTCTCCTCGAGTCCAAAGATCAACTCCAAGTGTGGTGTGGATGCATTTTGAGCGAGTAAACGAGAAACATGTTAAATGTCAACATTGTGGTGACATATATCTCCATAAGTCCGGAGCGCTGGGTATTACTATATTTTGGGGGAGGGGTGGGGGGTGGAGGAGGGTATCGGTTTATTGCGTAGGCACTTGTGAAAAGGCACGGAATTGAACTTTGAAGCTTATCTCTTCTTTAAATTTGCCCATCGATGTTAGCTGTTTAATTTGTATCTTTTGAACTTTTGATTTGCAATATTTCGCCGTTCAAGTTTGTATGTTTTGAATATGTTATCAATTTAAGTTTTAAGTTTTAAGTTTTATTTTAAATTATTTGTGTAGATGTTGATACGTCTATTTGACTGGACACGAAGCTTAAGAAAGAAGAGAAGACTTTCAAACTTGTGGTGTTAAATGAGTCACATATATTTTGTGTGCCTATAAATCATTGCATAAAGGTAAATTGTTTCCAAATATAGAAAGGGGTCATTCTTTTTAGCACGGACTAATAAAGAAATAGGTTCACGTAAATTGAAACGAAGGGAGTATTATATTTGATATAATCTACGTATCCACAGTATATATGACATGCTAATGGAATTTTACGTTTATATAAAACTATCACAATCTAATATATATTGAAAATGTATCAAAGGTATATTTGTTGAGAAAACAAGATTGTCTAGCTTTAAAATACAATTTTTTTTTAAAAGCTAAAGTGCTCCATAAAAAGAGACTCGTAATTTATTGGCATACAATGTTTTTAAAATATTTATTATTATTAATAAATGTAGTACTTATCTTTTTTTTTTTTTTTTTTTTTTTAATTTGAAGTGGGCAGGGTCTGGCAAGTGCCCTAGTGGGCCGGGCTAGGGGCTGTCCACTTTGTCCGACCCAGCCCCCTAGTAAATCCCGCCTAGCCCAGCCCCTTACACCTCTTAGTGGATTTGGGTCGGGCCGGTGGTGGGTCGGGTTTACCAGGCCAGGTTCGGGCTGGCCCGACCCACTTGACAGGCTTAATCCATACTCAAGTATTGTGTAATAATATTTTGTAAGAAATATACTATGTGTAAAAATAAAATATTAAAATAATTATGGTAATCATCATTAATGTTATGCACATAGTAAATTTCAAGAGACATCGGATGCGAAAGGTGACAACGGAAGCATTGATAAAGGTCCTCAACCTACTGCTACTTGGGGTGAGATAGAAGAGTCAACTGTTAAACTTTTAGACAGTCTTCAAGGGAAAGCTATTGAATTCCCTTTTGCTGAAAGTTTGTACAAAATTCTTCATCAATTCAAGCGTTAAATTATCATTAAAAGATTGGAGTTTACAAAACAACCTACAATTGTAGAATTCTTAGATCAAATTTGAAATAGTTAAATTCTCAATTAATTTTTCATGCATATGTTCCTTAGATTTTAATTCTTTATCGTACTAGTTATGAATTAATGAGTAATTTATTAGTCTTTTTAATTTTTAATTAATAAGATATGAAAATCAATTGAGACATTAAAATTAACGAGTATATTATTTTCATTTATAACATAAATAGTATAGAAAAAATTGTGTACGTACTTTTGATTATAACAGCTAAATGAGATCTAAACATCAAATGCCAGTACATATACATAATGACCTCAGTATAGCAGCCATGAAATATGTGAGAAAAGCTACCATTATAATGTTTGACTATATTCCCAACATTTTATATTAAAAACAAAATTTATCCTTGAATCATATGGACGAAAGAATATTTATATTAAACCCAAAATAATGTTTGAACATATTTTATAACAATAAAAGTTAAATAGGATGTGATGACATTTTTGCGTAACTAATAAACACTATATATACGAGTATATAAGTTGTATCCAAGAAAATTAAATATCCTATAGGAAATTCCAGGATACTTGGCCAAGTAACAAGAAGTGGAAGACGTGTAACATTTGTACAAAGGATCGGGAAGATTATATTAGATGGCATGGAAACTCAAAAAAGTGTCTTCATGGATGAATTAAAAGATAATAAGCAGCCGTGTCATACATGGAATCTTTTCTCACTTTTCTGAAAACTATCTCAAGTAGGACTAACATGAGACGACGATGATAACATGCTCAGTGAAATCTCACAAAATAAAAATGAATATAGTGTATGCAAATCTTATCTATACCTTGCAGTCAGAAAGGACTGACAGGAGAACTTTATGAAAAATTAAAATCACTCTTTTTTTTTTTTTTTTTTCTTTTTCTTCTGACGTTCGTAATTTCATTCATTCAGAAGCATATCATAGATGAGTAGCAAACAAGTATAGAAGCAGGGTGTGCCTACGAAGAATAGATATGAACTTTAAAGCGTTCACAACTAATGTAATGGTTAATTATGGGTTTACATTAACCCTATATGACAAGGTACGTACATAAATATATAGTATGTGAAAAATAATAAGATGTCAATAAATATTAAATTTTGAATCTATAATTTTAAAAATATAATTGATTTGATGCTAAAAAAATTAAAAGTTAATTTGACTACATTAAATAAAAAAAATTGATCGCATATAATACTATGGCACATGCACATACCGCGTTCAAATAAATTTTTTCTACTTCACTTTGGTCTCACTTGTGCAGGGTTCTCTTTCTAAGTTTTTGACCTAAATAATACATTATTTAAAACAATTAACAAGAATAATATAGTATTTTTAAAATTTACAAGAATAGAATAAACGTAGTTGCTAGTAGCGTTTAGTTAATATTTTTGGACTTCTTGTATAGAAAGGGCGAAACCGATGTCTGGATTTTTTTTTATTTTAGGCACAATGTTTTTTGGTTGTTTCTCGTCGCATGTTAGTTCCAATTTGGCTTGTTATGAGATCTACTAACAAGTCACTAGATCATTGATTCCAATTTATTTGCTTCAGTTCCAATTTTTTGATTTATTGTAAGCTATAAAATGCACAATAATCTAATAACTTGTTATTAGATCTCTTTGGGCATTCATTACAAAGTTATTTTATTAAGTATCAACCAATTTCTAAACCTAGCAATTTTATGAATTGGAAAAGTAGTCATTAAAGAAAATTTCCTTGAAACTTCTATCTCTCAAACTCATGAATTGGCCGGTAAATTCTCATTATTCTTGTTTAGTCAGCCACTTACATGAGGATATATGGGAAGAGTGACACTGGAAGAGATTCAATGTAATTATTACTCCCTCTGTTTCAATTTGTTTGAACCTATTTCCTTTTTAGTCCGTGCCAAAATAAATTACATCTTTCCTAATTTGGAAACAAATTTACTTTATGAATGATTTACAGCCACACAAATTTTTACGGCTTATTTTGAACCACAAGTTTCAAAAGTCTTCCCTCTTTCTTAAATGTCGTGCCCAGTCAAATGGGTTCATGTAAATTGAAACGGAGGGAGTATTATTTAAAGGGCAAAGTTGCAAATATATCCCTTAAATTTGCGATTTAGAGCAAATATACCTCTCGTTACAAAAGTGATGTATATATACTTCTGTCGTTACAAAATGGTGCAAATATATACCCCTGTCATTACAAAATGATGCAAATATACCCCTAACGGGATTTTTTTTCTTAAAAAAATCATTTAGGTTATTTTTTAATTAAAAAAATGCCACGTGACTTTAAAAAAAGTCTACCTATTTTTTTTTTTTTTTGAGTAAACATATTTTTCTAAAGCCATGGTAATTTTTGTTTCTGGTGTGCCGGGTATGGTTTGTTTAAAAAAATATCTCTGTGACTTTATAAAAAAAATAAGTCTATCCATTTTTTTTTTAAATGAACAAGACCCGACCCATTAGAAAAAAAAATTACTATGTGGCTTTAGAAAAGTATGTCTACTAAAAAAAATGGGTAGACTTCTTTTTTAAAGTCACGTGGCTTTTTTTTAATTAAAAAATAACCTCAATGATTTTTTTTTTTTTTAAAAAAAAAACTCTGTTAGCAAAAATGGTATATTTGCACCATTTTATAATGTCAGGGGTATATTTGCACCATTTTGTAACGGCAAGGGTATATGTATAGCACCTTTGTAACGAGGGGTATATCTGCTCTAAATCGCAAAGTTGAGGAGTATATTTGCACCTTTGCCCTTATTTTAAAAAAAAAACTTTTAATCAAATTAAAATTAGTTAAAATAAAAAAAGACTAGAACAAAAACTTGCCAGATTTTTGTTATTATTATTCTTTTAATGTATCATTAATAGAGACAAAATTAAAGAACAAATCTAATTAAGTTACTCCCTCTTACGTGGCACAAAAAAATATCATCTTTTTATTTAGAGACAATTTAACTCTATGAGATGATTTACAACTATACAAATATTTAAGGCTTATTTTGGACCACAATACTTTAGACTAGCATAAGAATGCAACATATCATTTTGATCTTACTACTTCTTTTGTCCAAACAAGAAGAACAAATTGGAATGACAACTATCAGAGCATTTAACAATTGAAATTACACATTAATTCATTAATTAAATAAATAAAATTTACATAATTAAAAGATACACCTGAATGTTCAAACATTGCAGAATGTTCAAACATTGCAGTTTTATAATTAAAAAGCACGGAAAAGGATTAAGAACAAATGCCCCAATGTATTGAAAATGGTTCAATTTTACCTTATTTCACCAATTACAAATATCCCTCCTTTTAATGAAATTATGAGATGGCATATGTTGGACTTTAATTAAATAGGGGGTATTGGTCCACATGAATTTTAGACCAGCCTATCCAAATTTATTTGTTCGATGATAACTGTTGGAGCTGAATTTCTAAAAATCTCCCGTTACTAAAGGATGAAAAAGCTGAGTTGAAACTAAATCTGAAATTGATTGGAGCTTGTTTGCACTAATTTTGAATGAAAAATCACAGCTTCAAACGAAGAAGATTTTTGTTATTTGTTAATTCATTCAGTCCCAAAACATGAAGCATTGAAGGAATAGGGTACGAACAAATGATTTCTCTTTGTTTTGGGTTAACCCAGACGGGTTGGATTTTTTATGAATGGGGTCACGTGGACCAACAAATTAGTGTCACCTATTTAATAGAAGCCTCACATGTGTCATCTCATAATTTCGTTAAAAGGAGAGACATTTATAACACAGGAAATTAATGTTAGGGACAATTTGTATGTCCAATAGGAGAAAAGAGAATAAATTTAAATTTTAATAAATAAGCTACTGAATATAGTATTTTTTTAAAATTACTTCTTGTTGTAAAATAATTATTTAATTTTTGTATAATTTTTTTATATTAAAAGACAAAAAAGGGGGGAAAACAAAATATAAAACAAGACCAATAAAAAAAACACGCTTTCAGTTCAGTTCAATAAAAAAAACACGTTCAGTTCAGTTCAATTACTACTAGACAAGGGAAAAAAAGAACACCTTAGCATAATTAATGAAAGGAATAGCCGTTGATGTCAACAATGAAACAGACAAAAGTTGACTGTGTTGCTGACATCAAAATGACGGCATGCACGAAAAATCCGTCTCTCGAGATTGCATTTCTTATCGAGTCAAGAAGGAATGAGTAGTCGATCGGGGAATCGGATATCGGCTCTCTCAGATTTGCTAAGAATAGGAGTAGGTAAGTTAGTATCGACCCACTAAAGAAAGAAAAATTTAGTGGATAAACATACAATATAGGTATCGATACGGTAAAGAAAGGAACACAGAAACATAGGCAAACGCTGAAAAACGGAAGGAGATCTAAACCAAAAATATCTCTTCGAACGATGGCAACTTGCTGATGGAAGAACTTTGCGTGGAAATTATGTCAGCAAACTACCAAATGAGAAAGAAACGCGTGTAAATACGATAAATTACACTAGTGACTAGACCCTTCAATATAACAATTATCGTATACGGCTGAATTCGACTTTTGAAAATCTTTAGCAGATTTGTATTTCTACAAAATAGTATTATTTTCAAGATGTCCACAATCTCCATCGATAGTTTCAACAGTCGAAAGCAACATACCAAATATCTTCTCATACATTTGATGATAAGATACTTAAGACTTCCTATAAAAATCATTCCTGCATATAATTGTTATTTCTATTTTTACAAATCAAACGATTAAACCCTCTATATAATGAAAGTCATACGCTACAAATAAAGAACATCATCAGTTTATTACTTAACAAAAGACTTATGTGAAAGCGAGCACCTCTTCCCCGAGATAATCCGTTTAAACATAATTCATCTAATTATATCAATTAAAATACTAAAATTAGAATCATAAAAACTAAAATAAAATAAAAAATAAGAAATTTCTATACATTCATTCAATACTATAACTCTTTTAGAAAGGCACAAATAACTTATCTTCTCAAAATGTAAGGAAGTTATTAACTACTGCTAGTAATTGACACTCCTATCTTATACTTCCTTCGATCAATATTATATGGTAGTTTTAGTTTTTACATTTAGTCCAAATAACTGGTTTTTACATAATCAAGAAGTTGTTTTTTCCAAATTAACCCTCATTTGGATAAATGAGTTTTTACATAACCAAGAAATCGTATTAATAGGTAATACTTAATAAAGGGTAATTTAGTAATAAAAATCTTCTACTTACTTTTTAGGTTAATTAATTGATTTCTTAAGGGGTGTGCCCGAGCTAAAGACACCAATAAACCGAAGAAAGTAGTAGTATTAATTAAGTAATTTATGGTCATTTCCTGTTTTGAGAGTTTTGCAAGATAAATACTTAATAAAAAAATTACATTAAGCAAATTAAGACTAAAGATGTGACAAGGAACACGTTGATAAG
The DNA here is from genome assembly GCF_029784015.1 of Lycium ferocissimum. NCBI lineage: Eukaryota > Viridiplantae > Streptophyta > Magnoliopsida > Solanales > Solanaceae > Lycium > Lycium ferocissimum. Next base: position 63,281,044 of record NC_081347.1, read on the forward strand.
CAAAAGATAAAAAATGGACTGAACAAAGAAATAAGCTTAATGAATCATGTTAGAATGATATAATGCTGACATTAAGAAATAAATCTTAGGAATATGTTAACCCCAAAAAAAAAAACAAAAAAAAAACGCGTGCTGTTCGTTATGTAAACGCTACCCCGAAAAACGCGTTTCTCAATTTTAAGACAAAAAATGCAGATAAAACTTTCCAAAGGAACTACTATTATATATTCAAATTAAAATTTGCTCACGTCCATAGAATTTTTACTATATGAAGGAGGTTAAGCGTACAATTTTCAAAAAAGTTTCAAGTGTTTAATTTTAAAAAGAAAGAGTACGTATAAGATCAAGGCGTATATATAGAGGGATGTCCAATGTATATATCTTTTAATAAATACATGCTGCTACTTCAGCAGTTCCGTAAAAATCAGTATGGAAAGCTGCAATTCTCTTGTGAAAGTTTTAGCAATTCCGACATCGAAATGGAGTAGGTTGCGTTTGCTTATCCAAGCAACCGGAATCCTACGTGCCACTGGCCGATCTCCATTCGAGGTACGTATATATTCTGCACTTCTGCACAGTACGTAATAATAAAGTGTCATCAATCAGTTCAGGGGCGGAGCCACATAGGCTCCAGGGGGTTCATCCGAACCCCCTCGGTAAAAAATTACAGTGTATTTTCAAAGTTAAAATTATTTTGTTATGTATATATAGTAGATGTTGAACCCCCTGACTTCTTCGTGTATTTATACCTTTTAGAATTTTTGAACCCCCTGGATGAAAATCCGAACCTCCGCCACTGAATCAGTTGATCGTTAAACCCATTCCACCCTAATAGTAATCAATAGCAGGGGTGCATGTGAACTAAATACTTTCGATACAAATAGGATTTACAAATATTAGTTTTACAAATAACATACAGTTTTTCTATCCCAGCAAGGTAGGGGTAAGGCCTGAGTATACACCCACCCTCTCCAAACCACACTTGTGAGAATATTACCGAGGATGTTGTTGTTGTTGTTGCAGTAATAATTCATTCATCAGTTCGGAGAGACAACTATTAAGTTTGTACTATCATTTTGATGTCCCTTGAGGATTGTACAGTAGATAGAGCGGAGTACTTGTATATATGTTTAACATTTTCCAATCTAGAATTTTCTTTAGAACTCAACTCTCACCTACTACTCTCATGTATAGGATGAAGTTTGTTCCATCCTCAGTTTGTGTAGGAGGATCGGGAAACCAAGCCATCTCTACTTTTGTAATATGTTCTTATTGTATATCATCAAGTACCAACGTTCAAGATTGAATTCATAAAACTTAAATCATGAATCGGCATCTAATCTAACCAGGAGACTGAAACTTTACTCTAAAACCCCACCTCTTGTCAGTTTATTTTCTAATTGTTGATTCTTCTGGGTGAACAGGAAACTGCAGCAGTTGATTTGATGTTGGACAATGACATGGACCTTCAAGAACAAATTACCAGACCTTTTGTGAACCATTCTGACCAGCAAGCAGGTGAGAACAAGAAGTTGACCGGAAATTTTCTTGAAATTAAACACCATGTGTTTAATATTTCATTATTTTGTTACTAATACGTACTTACATGGAGTTTGCGTTGTGGTAAATGGGTGATCGGATTTAATTTGGGCAGGTTAAAAATAAATTACAGAGAAAATAGGTGATCATGATTTAATCCGTCCGTAAGTTTACGGGCCAAAATTAAAACAGATTGGGAGATTAATACTTACTAAATAGACTAGGTTAAAATGGATCGACCCAGCTTACATAATCTGAAAACCCCATTCTATTTTAATTACCAATCACTAATATTTTATCAAGAAATTTACCTATAATTACTTAACAAGTAACCAAATGGTATAGATACTTTAGGGTTTAAGTATCAATATGTAAATGTAAGAAATTTTGTACATTATCAGGTCACTCTAAAAGAATATCTACAAATAAGTCTCTTTAAAATGTGAATTTGTATTTTCGAAAATAAGACAAATTACCAGCTAGAACAGATAAAGGTGATCCGATAGTATAAAAGTTTCTTACATTGATGGTGCATGTAACTTAAACTCGATACTAATAAAACACAGAGTTTAAGTTCTCGTACTGACTCTATATAAAATGTTTAAACATCGCTTATTAAGTAATTGCTTATAAATTTCTTAAGATATATTAATTGGTATTTTGATTAAAAAAATAATAACTAACATATAATCATTGGTTAAAATTCACTGATAATATCAAAAAATTACTTACACGTACTATCAATATTTATAACTTAAATCATTAATGGTGACAATAACTAGGTGAAACTTACCCACACCGAGCGTTTACACCACACTAGCTAGTGTAATTTACTGTAGTTAAGTAATTTAATATAGTAAATATATACATTTACCAACCATGGTTAATTGATGTTATTATATATTGATACACACGCGTACGTTCTATGATTTTGGTGAAACATCCCAGACAAGTAAGTTTTTAGCGTGACAACTATATATGTTTTCTTAAATAGAAAAAACTTAAAAAAAAAAAAAAAAAAAGTAGCTAAACGAGCGCATCATTTTTGACTTTGTCAAAACCATTCTAAAATTCTATAAAAAACGCGTACTGCATATATTTTTCTCCTTTAGTTTGTGAGGAAGCTACCTAGGATTGCGATATATTTAACATGCACAATAATCCATTCAACTTCTCATAAGGGCGTGCATATATTTTTCTTTTTTTCCCTCCCTTTTTTGAGGTTAAACCATAAAAAGGAAAAAAGGTAAAAGGGTAAGAGGATGTTCGGAATGATCTCATTTTATAAGTTTATCAGCGGATCAAACTATCTTATTACTCGGTATAAGTTTTTTTTTTTATATGTATGTGTTTGATAAATATCATAAGTGTTTATAAGCTAAAATCAGCCACAAGGCATGAGTTGGTCACTCTCGACTTATGATAGCTTAATTATAGGCACTTTTGTATTAACCAAATCTTTTACGATTTTATCCCTAATATCTTTTGAATTTAATTCCAAAATACTCTTCATTCACATAGTAACTTTTAATTCTGTTATATTCCGCCATTCGTCCTTTTTATGTAAGCATACGTTCAAATTTATATTTTTTGAAAATAGCTTTGAGGACATATCAATCATTTTAAATTTTAAAAAAAAAGTGCTTATCAACATCTTTTACCAAATATATTAACTATTTATTATTAGTTTCAGAACATTTTATTTATAAAATTAGTTTCAGCATCTAAAAGTATTTTTGAGCACTTGATGCTTGTCGCTACTTTTAATCAACTAACTCAAACGAGCTCTTAATTGAGAAAAGTATCAGCATTTATATAAATATAGAGGGTATAAAATTACAATCTGAAACCCTTTCATTTTTCAGTTTCAGAAAAACCGATTGGATAAAAACAGGGAGGAATTAGAATAAAAATCAGAGGATATTTTTACAAGTCCTAGATGAAAGGAAAGATCGACGAAATTTTATAAAGAGAAAAATGAATAAAGACGAAATAAGTGTTTTTCTTCTAAAATAGAAAAATGAGGGCCAAAGAAAGTTATCCAATTTTTTCATGTTTGGTTGGCCAAAATTTTTAAGAAATATTGTCTCTAGGAAAATAAGTTTCTTAAAAATAAGGATATTGTCTTCCTTCCCAATACCACCCCAACCCTCCCCCCCCCCCCCCAATCCCCAGTAGCCCCCACCTCCACCCAGAGGCGGATCCAAGATTTAAACTTTAAGGGTTAACCTTTTAAGATTTTTAGTTGAACCCATTGTATTTTAAAAGTTATGGGTTCATATTTATTATTTATTACAATTTTAATAATTTTTTACTCATAAATTTATGTTCCGCGTCTAGAGTTAGGGGTTCAATTGAACCCCCACCTTTAAGCCTACATACGCCCCTGCCTCCACCACCCATATACTCTTACACTCACTCTCATCTCCATAGCGTTTGTCTCGATTTTGTATAAATTCTTTTGAGACTATATTTTCTACTTCTTATCAAACACCAGAAAATAAGTTAGAAAACAACTTATGTTTTTCCTTCATACCACACATACCCATACCCTAAATTCTGCTATTACATTTTTTATAAAAATTTCAAAAAACCTTGAGCCCTTATTCCCTTCGAGATTCCTACATCTTTGTTCAACTTCCACCATGAAGATCCTAAAAAACAGTTAAGAATCAGACGTTTTTTAAACAAAGCTGAAAGTTGGCTGACGTTTCGAGAATAACACGTCCAAGTGGGGCGGAGCTAGCCCTTCGTGCCGAACCCAGTAGCTTTTGTCCGAACCATATATTTGTATTAAATTTTTTATCGAATACGTATAAATTAATAATTTAGAACCCAATAACTTTAAAGAATTAGAACACCCAATCTATAAGCTTCGAATCTTGGTTCCGCCTCTGGATCCAACTAGCATTTACTAATCAGATGACATGAGTTTAGGTAGGGTTAGAATATTAAAAAAAAAAAAAAACACGTGCTCGAATAATATATTGATTATTAAGTATTAATTGAATGCATGCCAAGGAAGAAGAAACACACACTTTATAGAGACATGTAAATCAAGAAAAACCTGACTGCGAGTTCAATGAACGTGCATGACTGCTTGTAGATAGGTAAAAAGAATTATCCATATACACTATATAGAGGTGGAACTAGGATTTGAAACTTATAGATTTAAAATTTTAGTGCTTTTAAACTAGTTCCAGATAAATACTTTCTCCGTCCCATTTTAAGTGTTTTAGTTTAACTAACCACAGATTAAAAAAACAAAGAAAGATTTTTGAATTTTGTGGTCCTAAATTAAAGATGTGTGTAATGTACTAAAATGTTCTTTGAATCTTGTGGTTATAAACTTGCCACATAGAATGTTTAAATTGTCAACTTACTAAATATAGAAAGAGACACTCTTTTTGGGACAGACTAAAAGGAAAGTAAGACACTTAAATTGAAACAGAGGGAGTAATTTATACATATTCAATGAAATTATTAAGAGAAATACAAAATTTAAATCAAAGTTATTGAATTCGGCTGAACCCGTAAACCGTATGCTAACTCTACCAGGGGTAGACCCAGGTGAGTTCAAGTGGGTTCGGTTGAATCCGCTTCACCGAAATAATTTATAATTTTATAATGAGAAGTACTGTTAGAAAAGAATAAGTAATATTAAAAAGAGAGAAATTTGAATCCGCTTGGTGTGGCGCAGTGATTGAAGCTAGGGAACCGCACCAAACTGACAATCCGAATCAAACCGAAAAAAAAATCTGACTAGTGTTTTGATTTGACTTCATTTGGTTTTAAAAAGAAAAACCCGACCACCATTGGTTTGGATTGGTTTTAACTAAAAAAAAAAGTCAAACCAAACCGAACCAAACCAATCCGACATTACATACAAAGTTTAATAAATATTTCATACATAAAAAAAATCTATTTATAATGTTATTTATAAATATTTCTTAAACTTTTTCATAGTTTTTTTTGTCTTTTAACATATTATTTCAAGCTTGGACTTAGAACTTTGAATGGTCAATAAGTTTTATAGCCCATAGACGTTAGTAACTCAGATAAAACCCAACAAAAAGTCAAATCAATACTAATGCTAACAAACGAAATTCAATTCTAACACTAGGAATGACAATAATTTTGAATATATATTATTTAGTTTTATGATTTAGATAGTGAAAATATATAACTTAATTTTATTTTTTTCTTTAATATTTAGCCTTGTAATTAATAAGTATTAGCCTTACTTATTTTAACATGACTTAATATTTTTAGATTATGATCATTTTCTATATGCCTTATAAATTAGCAGGATTTATTATAGCATGACTTAGTACTTTTAGATTATGATCATTTTATTTTATGCGATTTCATTTTATTTTTTTTGTAGAATATTTTAGGACAATTTCATCTCTCATCTCACATTTTGTGTTATTTTCTTAAAACGTATCTTAATTAGATAGCCATATCTTACTGTAACTAAAAAAATATTTGAAGTACAAGTTATATGTTTAGTATGAAGATTTTACCGAAACAACCCAAGCAACCCGAAAAAATCGAGAAAACCCAAACTTGAAAAACCTGACTTTTGTTGGTTTGGTTTGATTTATAAATTTAAAAACCCAATGCAATTGGTTTGGTTTGGTATTTGAAAAATACGAACCAACCTAGTCCATGTACACCCCTAGTTAAAGCGGATTCATTTATAGGTCTAACGCCCGAATCAGATCTTAAGCACCATTGCAAAACTGCCTTTCAAAATATTGTTTCATAACCTAGTCCCTTGGTTGACTTTTACCATGAGAGCCCGTTTGGATTGGCTTATAAGTTGGCTTATAAGCTGTTTTTAGCTTTTTTGAGTGTTTAAAACTAAATTTTAAAAGTCATTTTGTCTTAAAATAAGCTCAAAAAAAATAATTGGACCCATTTAACTTAGTTTATCTAAAAGGATTATAAAGCTTGAAAACAGCTTATAAGCCAAAAAAAATAAGTTGGACTACCCCAACTTATTTTTTTCAGCTTATAAGCTGCAAATAGCTTTAAGCTATAAGCCAATCCAAACGGGCTCTAAAAAGGAAAGTAAGACTCATTTTCATTAGCAATAACAATTGACAAATTATCTTTTATGCAGGCAATAGGCATACATGAAACAAATTTTGTAGACAAATTTAAAAATTAATTGTTTTGTTTATGTTATATTGCAAATGTTGTTTAGTTTGAAGGTCATTATCTTTTATTATTACGTTCATTTTAGTTATCTCTTGAGATTTATTTTAGTTTATAGAGTAATAAACTCAGATTGCTACACCAGTTCCCTTGCGCGCGTTTATTATCACTCCCACTAATAGTTATCGTAGTGTGTCTGAATACGTTTGCACAAAAATTCTTGGTCTGCCACTCTCAGCCCCCGATACTATATTTTGAATCCTCCCGATTTCTCGTATATTCACTTCCTTATATTTTGATTTCTTTTAGTGAAAATTCTGACTATGACGCCACAGTATCCAATCGGTAGCTAAACATATTTAATTCTGTGTCCTATCCCTGCTAAATATATTTAATCATACTTTCATGAGTTATTGACCAATTGTTTCGATCATTGCAGGAGATAAAGCTAGAAATCCGAGACAGTCCTGGGTGAGGATCCTTGCACTTGTTCGTTTCATTGTCGTGGCCAAATTAGCTACCAGACGACCTTCTACGACCAGCTATGTCCAGGCAAGTAGCTATTTTCTCAGTCCCATAGACTGGTGCATAAATATACACATGGTCGGAAATTACGCTGCATGTATAATATTTATGCATGCGTGTAATAGATATTGAATGTTATTGACTTCTTCGAGTGTTCATTTATATATGCTTTGAATTCCGTTACTAGAAATTCTGGCTCTGACACCAAATACACTATGACTACAATTTAAATTTTCTTACGAACTGTTGGTGCCTGTTATGGTTAACATGGGCTTGTTCGAGCAGTGAGCCAGTGACCGCAATTAATAAGGGCAGGTCTCTTATTTTCATCCTTCCTTTAATTTAGCTTGAACCCGTTTAAAGAAACAAGTATCTTCCTACAGCCTTATTTGCCTTTACTCTAAAATTCACTCTAGATTCAAAGAGCAACTATTCAAATTTCTTGAGTAGCCAAGATACTGAGCAACGAACATTTGATATCTTCAACACATTTTCAGATAACAAACACTATGTTACTGATGAAAATAACATGCTAAATACGTGGAAGCAATCCAAGACAAGCTTACACAGGCGATACATGTTTCGAGTTTCATATATCATAAATCAAAATACCTCCTAAAGCGTACACAATGATTGTCCTCCAATTCCACGATATTCTTTTGTGTTATCCGATTAGTTATCGAACTATATATGCAATACTACTTATATGGGCAGGTATGTTTCACGAAAACCCTTACCTCGCAAGATATAAAAAACTCTATATTGTTAGCTACACGTGTTGGGGTTAAACCCCCTTTCCAAACCTGTTGGGTTTTCTTTTTCACCAAAGAAAGGATTTCATAAGTCCTGATTTTGCCAGATACATCAGGGATCATAGAATTAATTGCTTCCTATTATGGAAATTTCTTTGTTACTATATTTCACTAAATCTTTTTTCTGGACAAAATCTTAAACCACTAACCTCACCTTACCTCTAGGCAGAGAGGCATGTCACTCTTACTTTGAAAATTCATTCGTTCGTTAAAGGTGTGTTTGGTATGACGGAAAATGTTTTCCAAGAAAAAAATTTTCTCAGAAAATAAGTACTTTCCCAACTCATTTTCTTATGTTTGGTACGTAAGTTGAAAAATGTCATTTTAAGAGCATTTACATATGTTCAAAGCAACACCAGTGTAAAGATTTTGAATTCAGAGTGCAACTTCTAGGGTGGAAAGTAGTTGGGGGTAAGAAAAAATTATCAAAAAAATAGAAAATGTAGTGGATGGTAGGGTGGGTGGGTCGTGGAGGTGTGTGGGGAAAGTGGGGCGGGTGGTGGCTGAAGGTGGGGTGTGGGTTGGTGGTGTGGTTTTTGAGTGGTGGTGTGGGTGAAAGGTGGTGGGGTGGTGGGGTGGAGGATTTAGGGTGGAGTGAGGGGGGTTGGTGGTTGGGGGTGTGGTTTTTGGGGTGGGGTAGGGGTGGTGGTGGGGTGTGCGTGGGTTAGGGTGGTGATAGGGTGTGCGGGGGTGGACGTGGTGGTGGGTAGATTTGGAGTGTAGGGTTTGAGGGGCGGGTTGGGAATGCATTGGTGTTTTTATTAATTTGGAAAATGTTTTCCCTCAAATTCTTATGGAAAAATATTTCTCCTATTTTGAGGAAAACATCTTGCATAGAAAAATATTTCCCAAGATATTTAGTGTAACCAAATAAGAGAAAATAGGAAAACATTTCCTGTCGTACCAAACGCAAATGTTTGAAGATGCAAGCCTCCCCAAATGTTTTCCTAATTGAATAAAAGAGAGAAATAACATAAAAACGGACCTGCTATTCATGGCTGAAATTTGAGGATTCGCGCCTCCAAACCATCTCCACCTTTCAAATCCAAAGAATCAGATGTTGAGGACTCTCAAGTCAAAAATCAACTCGATCCGACGGTGAACCAAGCAAGAAGCGCAATTTGAAAAAGCTCGGTTCACATAGAGATTTCTGGGCCAGAGGAACAAGGGGTGTGTTTAGTATGACATAAAATATTTTCCTATTTTCTCTTATTTGGTTGCACTAAATATCTTGAAAAGTATTTTTCTATGAAAAAATATTTTCCTCAAAATAGGAGAAAAAAAATTTCTTAAAAATTTGATAGAAAATATTTTCCGAATCAATAAAATCACACCAACGCATCCCCAACCCACTACAGTACTATCCACCCACCCCACTGCCACCTTACCTCCGGATCATGGCGTTTATCCACTGGTCTCGGTGAGTATCTTACATTCCATCATCATAACTTTTAGGTAGAGCTGTCAAAACGGGCTGTCCAAACCCAACCCAGCCCCAGCAGGCCAATGGGCTAGGAGGGGTGGCCCTTTTTACTGAAGGGTCTTTAAAATAGCAGCCCAATCCAGCTCTAAGTGGGCCAGGAGCTAGGACGGATTGGCCTTTCAATAAAATTTAAAAATAGATTGAAACATAATAACAGAAAAAATGTGACAATGATCTTCATTTGCATCCACAACATTGCATAACATATGCATCAATGCAAAAACTTCAGTCACCTCACATGTATATATACTCGAAAAATATATATTACTAAGCAGTAAGCAAGATAGTTACTACAAAATCACCAGCCATTACAGGTCTTCATTTTAATAACAGGTGTATAACATAATAGTTAATATTGACATGCTTAAAGTACACCTAACAAATGGCGTAAGTGGACGCTGTCAAATATAGTAACCCAACGAGGTTGAGGTCGAATCTCACAGAGAATATGGTGTGAAAATGCTACTTTTGTAGTGTATGTCTTGACTCTAGTCGCAATTCTTATTCCGGTTAGTTGTAAGGAGAGTTTATGTTTCTACTTGCAATTTTGACTTGAAGATATTTTAATCGGAGAAAGCAAGGTTGTGTCCTCTTTTGATAAGATGTAATACTATAGGTGTTATTATGATATATTCCTAATGGATCATTGTAATGTATACACTTAGTAGGCGTTTGGCCATGAAAACCAAATATTTTTCACTTTATTTAGAATTTTAGAGTTGGAGTTGAAAAAGGAGTTGTGTTTGGTTGCACTAAAGCTTTGCCCCGTTGTTTAATTATTTCGGACATTTTAATTAATAAATTAATTAAATCCAAACCTCACGTGTTGTCTCGGCCTAGCCTCTGAGGGCCTTTGATGCTTATGGGCAAAGTGATGCCGGGCTTTTGAACCTCACTTCTAAACATTTTTTTGCGCGGAGTGCCCTTCTTTTGGGGTGGTCTTTAAATTTTGCCCCTCATATTTGAAATGTTTAAATTTTGCCCTTCGGCTAACACCCATAGGTCCCAGGTTCGAACTCACGCGCAAATCGAAATTTTAAAAAAAATTCGCAAGGCGGCTTTAAATTTCGCTATGCCGCCAACAAAGATACACTTGTTAAGGAATTACACATTTTATGCCGGACAAGATACCATGCCTTATGGGCGGACTTGGCATAAGTATGCGGGTCCGCATAACTTTGATAATTCCTTCACAAAGTTATGCCGGTGGGGGGCATACTTTTAATGGGCAAACTTTTATGCCGGACCGCATAACTTTGTGAAGGAATTATCAAAGTTATGCGGACCGATACTTATGCCAAGTCCGCCCATAAGGCATAAGTATGCCGGTCCGCATAACTTTGGTAATTCCTTCACAAAGTTACGCCGTTGGGGCATACTTTTAATGGACAAACTTTTATGCCGGATCCTAAGATAAACTTTTAAATGAATTATCAAAGTTATGCGGACCGCATACTTATGCCAAGTCCGCCCATAAGGCATAAGTATGCCGGTCCCAGATAACTTTGGTAATTCCTTCACAAGTGTATGCCGTCGGGGCATAGCGAAATTTGAACTTGCCTTGCGAATTTTTTTTTAAAATTTTGACTCGCGCGTGGGTTCGAACCGGAACCTATGGGTTTATGCGAAGGGCAAAATTTAAAGATTTCAAATATGAGGGGCAAAATTTAAAGACCACCCCAAACGAAGGGCAATTCTGCGAATTGCCCACTTCTAAATGGGCTGCAAAAAAAACTTAGCCCAACCCCAGTTAATGGATAGGGTTTGGCCAACTTCATGGGCCAAGTCGATTTTGACAGCTCTATTTTCAAGTTCGTCACGTCAACTAAAAAAATATACATACTCATTAGGAAAATAATGTGTTGATTTTTGTTTTCCCTAGTAGAACTTCTACTAGATGTTTCTGGAGCATCTTTAGGAACATGCACACAAGCTTCACACCCAATAACTTTTAAGTGATCATTAGAAACATTCTTGGCAAATCAAACTTTGTCAGGAATATCACCATCCAATTAGCAACGGCAAGAGACAAATTGATGCATAAGCTTCCTCAAATCACAACTAACGAGTCGTTGGTGAGCTTCCATTGGTCATTAAAGAAGGCATTATAATAACCTTCAACATATAGTTTTCCAACAAGATCAAATTTTTTTTTTTAAAAAAAAAATATATATATATATATATATGTTTAACGTTTTGAGCAACTAACGTCGAACCCTTATTAGTCTTTAAATAAATTGTGCCAACATTAATCACTTTAACCTCACCAGCATTGTTCATCATTTACACTTCAAAGGACGTGATATGAGATGCAGCTCCAGAATCTACTATCCAACTAATCTTTTGGGATACCAAATTGATGGCATTTTCATCACAGGCAAAGAGAAGAACATCTCTCTTTCCTTCTCTAGTGTCTTGCTTAAGCTTATTGAAGCATATTCTAGTATGTATTTTCTTGCCACAATCATTGCACCAATAAACTTGGGCCACCTTTGATTCTGCAGAATTTTCTTCATTAATCACTCCGGATTCTTTCATTTCCATGTAATTGTTACCTAAACCTTGACTTGCTTATGCTTTGACCTCCATTCCTCGGACCTTTTATTTTATCTCTCTTTCTGGCTATAAATAAAACATCTGACTGTGAGGACGAACATTGAGATTTTCTCCTTGCTTTCATATTCAACATACCACTCTCGATATACTCCACGGTTACCTTATCAATAGGAATTTCTCAAAGAAGCATGAAGAGTTTCTCAAAGAATCTAGCATAGCATTAAGAAGTCAAAGTCTATGTATCTTATCATCAAAATTAACACCCATTCTACCCAACAATTTAATGAAACCTTGAAAATTACTTATATGATCAAGAATAGGACTGCCACCCCCTTGTATTTAAAGGTCATCAATTGCTTTAGCAGGAAGACTTTTTATTGCTAGTTTTTTCAGCATAAAGTGTCTTCAACTTTTTCCACTATGATCTAGCATGTATCTCATTTATAATATAGTTACAAAAATTATCTCCTATTGTCTTATACATGCACATACTTGTTGGTGCTCAAAACCCAATTTTCATCAATCATATACTCGATTTATTATGAGGAGCAGCGAAAAATGGCTAATGCATCTTCTTCACAAATATGAGCAGTAAGATATGTTTAAAATAGGAACGGAAAAGGGCCATATATACCATGTACTATCGGAAAGGAGCCAGATATACCCCTCGTTATACTTTCGATTCAAATATACCTTTGTCGTTATACTTTCGGTCCAAATATACACCTTCTCCGTTAAAATTGTCTAAGGTGGACACAAGGTCTAGTGTGGTACTGACAACTCGGTGAGGTGAAAACCACGTGGCATGCCACCTCACCACGTCAACTCATATATCCCTCTCTTTCCTGCCACCTGCCTACTCTACTTGCGGCAACAGAGGTAGCAGCAATGACGATGGAATGTCACTCAACCGTTTTCCCCTTCCGACAATCTTTCCCTCCGTTCCTTTGGATTGTAACGCTGTGGTGGCGGACTTCAAAGACCTGCTTAGAGAGCTCTAGTGAACCATAATCAACTCTCCGGGAGTTGAAAGCTCATCCAAAACCCTAACTTGTCACTGATTAACAGATGGATAAAAGGTCGGAAAGTTGATTTAGGACATGAGTTTCGTCAAAATTAGTGGCGAATTTCTACAGGTGGTTTAGAACATGGTAGTGATGAAATTGAATGAGAAAATATAGGAATTAAAGAGGAAACACTCAGAGAAGTGGACCTGGAAGTGAGGAATCTTGCGAGAAGCATTTTAATTCCCTATTGATTGGACAACCACTTCAAAGTGCACTGTGACAATCAGAGAGTTGATGATGGTTCACCAGAGCTCCCCAAGCAGGGCTTTGAAGTCCATCACCACGACGTTACAATCCAACGGAACGGAGGGAAAGATCGTCGGAAGGGCAAAAACAGCTGAGTGAATATGAATCATCCCCGCCGCTACCACTGTCGGCGCAAGCGGGGGAGACAGGTGGCGGGAAGAGGAGGCTAAATGGGTTGACGTGATAAGGTGTCATGCCACATGGTATCCAACTCACCGAGTTGTCATTGCCACATCAAACCTGGTGTTCACCTTGGACAGTCTTAACAGATGAGGGCATATTTTCACCGAAAGTATAGCAGCAAAGGGTATATTTGAATCGAAAGTATAACAAGGGGTATATTTGGCCCCTTTTTTGAAATAGGAATAATCACAACATATGAAAAAGCAAGACAAAAATTGTACCAACATCAATCACTTTAACCTCACCAACATCGTTCATCACTTACACTCCAAAATCATTAGGAACATAAAATGAAAAAGAGTATTTCTTAGACGTGATATGAGATATAGCTCCAGAATCCACTATTCAATAGGTCTCTTTAGATATCAAATTTATAGAATGTCCATCACAGACAAAGAAAAGGTCATCTCAAATTACAGCAATGACATTGTTTCCATTATTTTCAGTTCTCTTTTCTTCTCTAATTTCTTGCTTAAGCTTGTGTAACATTATTTGTTATGTCTTCTTGCCACAATGATTGCTCAAATATTTCAGTTACCTGGACTTTTATTTGCTTATGCTTTTACCTCTATTTCTTGGACCTTTTGTTTTATCTCTCCCTCAGTCTTCTAAAAATAGAACATCTGACTGTGAGGACGAACCTCGAAATTTTCTCCTTACTTTTTTATTCAACACACCGCTCTTTGCATATTACATGGTTACCTTACTGTAGGGAGCTGAATTTCTCAAAGAAACATGAAGTTTCTCAAAAAATCCGTAGAGTATTAAGAAGCCAAAGTCCTTGTATCTCATCATCAAAATTAACACTCATTCTGGTGAGTAACACCTTAAAAATTATTTATATGATCAATAATAGGACTGCCACCTCCTTGTATTTCAAGCTCATCAATTGCTTTAGCAGGAAGACTTGTTATTGCTAGTTTTTTAAGCATGAAGTGTCTTTCACTGTTACCACAATGATCTAATATGTATCTCATTTATTACGACCATTGCCTTGACCTCATTGTCTTATATATCCACCGACTTGTGGTGCTCAAAATCTCCACTTTCATCGGTCAAAGACTCAAGTTTATGAGCAGCAAAAGTGGACAAATGCATCCTCTTCAGAAATAGTAGATCTCTCGCCTTGCTTTTTCATATATTGTAATTGTAATTAATCCCATTCAAACATAAGGCCTTATATAATTTGATAGTTTGTTGATAACTAGCTACACTTAACTCCTAATCTAACTAACTCTAGGACAATTAGTTATAGCTAACTAACTTACTGTATGAAATTACAAAATTACCCTTTCAGAGTTCTATTTCATATCTTAACACCTATCTTATGTGCTAAAGTCTTTTAAAACTGATACCAATGACCATGAAATAATTCTCAAAGGTTACTCTCTTTATAGATAATAAATGGCTCTTCTCTTAAAGCCAAAACGAATTTCAAATAGGAATCAAAACCTAAATAAAATAAAATTAGGCTATATCTCCCCTCCATCCAAGGGGCCAAATGGATCTTCAAGTAGAAGAATTATGGACAGGCTTCATGCCTGTCAAATATCTACAGAACTCATGCTTATCTGTAGCCACCACTTTAAAAAAATATATCTTTCTTTGCTAATTTTCTCCAGTGGTGAAGTAACTAACTGATCAATTACTCTGGTGTTTCGACAGGATTTAGAAAGTGGACCAATTACTGATGATGATGCAGAACTTGAGCCTCCGGATGACGAAAGTTGTGGTGAGATGCAAGTTCTCCAAAGGAACTACATTAACCGTATTGTCCAAGAGAAGAACTGGGATGAACTTTATGACTTCGGAGGAGTCATTGGATTTGCTGAAGCATTGGATAGTCACCTGGAAAATGGAATTGCTGGTGCCACTGAAGATATTCGCCTGCGCGACGCAATGATCAAGTTTCCTCAGACATGTGTACCTGTTGTATTCATGTTCTTCTACTTGTTGTTTGAGGCAGTCAAAGGCTGGACTATTTCCTTGCTTGCAGTGGCTACAATACTTTCCTGTGCCTTTGGAATTGACGAAGAGGGGATACAGAATTGTTGGCTTGACAATCTGATTCTACTTATGTCCGTACTTGGACTTATTATGCTTAAGTTTGGGCGGATATATTGGGAAGACAAAATATTGATGAAGAAGATGGAGGAGCGAAAAGTGAAGATGCATCGGGAGACAAAGAAGGTCCGTGTTATTAGAGGAGGAGTTGAGGATGTGGTTCCATTCTCTGATCTTGTTTATGGTGATATAATTTTTTTAAGAAGTGGAGACTTAGTCCCTGCAAATGGGATATTTGTTTCTAATTGTGGGGAAGCTTTAGAGGTACGAGATGATGATGACGACGATGATGTGGAGCTGTGTATCAATGAACAGAACCCTTTTTTATCACTTGGTTCCAAAGTGATTAAGGGTGACGCTAAGATGATAGCGACATCATGTGTTGGTGATGAGGCAGATCAGTGGACTGAAAGAATGAGACAAGCAATTACCAAAAGTACTTCACATACAGGTTTCGGTTTTGATGCTTGTTTTGAGAAGTTGCGCATTAAAATTAATGTAGCTGGGCTTGTCATTAGCATTCTAAGCTTTGTGGTTTTGTTCGTGCGCTTTAAATTACGGCAAACAGATGAAGAGCATGAATACGAACTAGAAATTGAGAAAGAACCAGCCAAATTTAGTCAGATAGTAAATTCCATCACAAAAGTTTCTAGAGATTCCAAATTAAGAACCCTGCTGTGTGTCTCATTGGTGGGGATGACGGAAGGATTATCTCTTGTTGTTTCTAGAGCAATCGTCTGTTGGAAACGAAAGATAGTATCCTACAAGGACTATTCCAAAATTGATACAGCATTGCTTCTCAAGTTAGAGGCATCGGTTACTATTGTTTGTTCTGTAAAGAATGGTTGGTTAACACAGCAAAATCATCAGGAAATTATCAGAGATATTGCTGTTAAAACTCTCACAGAAGGTGAAGTGAAGACAATATTCGTCTCCGAAGATGATGCTGATGAATTTAAAAACATCATCCGTGAAGTTGGATTGATTAATAACACTGACTCGGACGATGCTCTGGTGGTTAATGGTGAGGATTTTCATGAACTCACCGATGCGGACAAGATGGAGAAAATAGATAGAATCTGCATTGTGGGAAATGCCTCCCTTCCTCACAAGCTTCTTCTCGTAAAATGCTTGAAGCTAAAAGGGGAAGTGGTTCTAATGCTTGGAGAACGCACGTTTGATGGTCTAGTAATCCAAAAGGCAGACTTTGGCATGTACATAGATACTTGGAGTTTCGATTACGTGATAGGTATGTTGAAGCTTGGAAGATTTATTAGTGGGAATGTGAGGAAATTTATCCAAATAGAGCTCATTCTGACTCTTGCTAGTTGGGTAATAAACTTGATAACAGTAATGATTATGGGAGATGCTCCATTAACGGCTCTTCAATTAATCTGGCTCAACTTTCTTATTACGTTTCCTGGAGGCCTAGCATTGTTCTCAGGACAATCCTCAAAAAAACTGGAGGATGAACGACGTCGTCTCTCTGACATCAAAACATGTAGCAAACCCCTAATAACGAAGGCCATGTGGAGGAATGTTATAATTCAAGTTACTTACCAGATTGTCATATTTGTGGCCCTTCTATGCAAAGGAAGAAACATCCATGGAATCAGTAATCAACAGGTTTGTAAATCCATAATATTCAACGGGCTTGCTTTCTGCCAATTTTTCAGCATTTTATGCGCCCGAGAGCCGGAGAAGAAGAACATCTTCATTGGTTGTTGTAATTATTTGCTTTGGGCAGCATTTGGAGTTCTTATTCTTTTGCAGTTGGCATGTGGTCAGGCAGCACCTCTATTTAGTGACACTTTGCGACTGAACTGGAAGATATGGGTTGTATGCTTTTTAATTGGTGCTGCTACATGCCTCTTTGATTGGGCAGGGAAGTGTGCATCAGAATACATTGCACAATATTTTGCTTGAATATCTACTCGTCAAAGCCCACTTGTGAATGAGTACTTTACACGCTGTGCAGTTTATAGATTCATGTAAATATTTTATTTGGAGATTACTGCTAGAGTAAATTCAGAATTTTGAGTTAAAATACTCTCCTCATAGTTATAGGGACCATGGACCTTAAATTTGAAGCCCTTCAAGCTTTGATGTGAGCTTTCTTCATTTCCATTACTTCCTTTTCCGAACTGCTTTGAATTATTTTTCCTTGAGCTGAGGGTCTATCGAAAACAACCTCCCTAACTGCAAAGTAGGAATATGTTGTTGTTGTTGTAAGCTTGGATTTGAACATTGTTTTTTTCTTTCAGACAAGGAGGAATATTCTCATGGTGTTATTTTAACTCGCTATCGTAGGTTTTCCTTTCCATTAGCCTTATGTACTCCCTCTGTTTCAGTTTTACATATTTTACTTTTTCTAATCGGTTTAAAAAATATTTATCTGTTTCAATTTATGTGACACACTTTTCTTTTTAGTTTTTCAAAACAAATGTCACATTTCTATATTTAGAAACAATTTAACTTTTAAGATGATTTACAGCCACACAAATATCTAAGGATTGTTTTGAACTACAAATTTCAAAAGTCTTCATTTCTTTCTTAATCTTCGTGCCTAATCAAATGGTGTCACATTAATTGGGACGGAGGGAGTATCACTTTTTATATTTAATAGTTTTTTAACTCTAATATCCCACATGACATGTTTAAATCACAAGATTTAAGGACATTTTAGCTATATTATACACATCTTTAATTTAAGATTATGTAATTGAAAAATCTTTTTTAATTTTCTTAAACTATCATGTACTGTCAAACTGGGACATATAAAATGAAATGAAGAAAGCATCAAAATTTGATGAAAAGCATTTCAGAAATGTGGGCAATTGATTTTAAATTACCTTTGATTTAGAAAGTTGTTTTCCTTCCTCCCCCATCAACAAGAATCATAGTGGTGCCGTTATTTTTTACATGACTCGAACCTTTGACCTATTATTTCGCAGCGGAGGTGTTCCTGCACTAGAGCAAACCTCACTCGTATAGGTGATGAAAATAATTCTTTCAACGAAGAATTCAAAATAACCGAATGCTGAAAAATGAATCACTAAATAAGAAAAACATTTTGTACGCACATCACACAATTTAAAATTTATATCTCAGTATGGAATAACAAGAGTATAACTAATATAGCAGTAATGTTAAAGATATAAAAGCATTATTTACCTTCATTAGAAATGCACGAACGGATTCTGACGACCTCATGTATGTTAGCACGCAACTGCAAATTTAACTTTAGCCAAGGCAACCAGTCGTTTTGTCATTCTTTGCAGTATTGATAATTTGTCATGTCGTTTCTACAAGAAAAAGTCATTAAGGATAAATTGAAATGGTGAAATTAAGAGGTTATCAAATATAGATAAATATATCTTTTAAACTGATTAAAAAGGAATATAAGATACACAAATTGAAATGAAGTAAGTACATACACACATACACTATTGATTTAATATAAATACATTAGGTGTCATTTGGTTAGGAAGGGAATTACTTATGTACTAAAACTAGCATAGTTAATATACTATATTTGATAAGTAACTTTCTGGTTGTTTTTCTATAAAATTTAACACATCAAGTATGGTGTTTGATTATCAGTTTATAATTAAATAAAACACGGTTAAGTTATGAGTCAATTCATGTATTATTTTATACGGGATTGAAGATGAATAAAAATACTACAATGATAATTGTACCCTCTATCACTTCATACTTAAATCTTTTCTTTTCGAAAGAAAGTATCATATTCATCTATACGTAACTCTTTGGGGAGGACCAACATGGGTTGTGGTGGGATGATTAGAATCTCTCCATCCTTATAAAAAAATTATTCCGAGCACCGCCTCAAGAAATGGGCCAAACAATGCATATTTCGAATTTAGTCGGACTCCAATACGAAACCGGACACTAGCTGAAAAACAAACAAACAAAAAAACCTTTTTTGGGGAGGATCTTATTTTAAAACAAATATTTTATTGGAAGAAATTATTTTATAATATTTTATAGGAAGAAATTATTTTACTTTAAAAACTAATAATATATAATAATTTCTACACAAACATCCATAAATAATTCATGCATCGTAATCTCTATATAATTTCATAGTAGGGATCTTAGTAGCTCAATTGGTTGTCAATCTGAACTTTCACCTTGTTGGTGAGGGTTCGAATCTCCACATAGTAATCTCCTTCCCCATTTCCCCTTCCCCTACCCCCTATGTGTAATCTCCTTCCCCATTTCCCCTTCCCCTATCCCCTCAGTGTAATTAAAAAAATTGCAAAAATAATGTGTAGAATGGGAAAAAAATACCAAAAAAAAAAAAAAAATTAATTCATTTGGGATTTTGTTTTCTCTTGTTGTTTTTGTAATTATATTTTTCAATTGAGACTACGCACTCTGTTTCAACATTTTTCTTTTGATATCCTCCCTATTTGTTCCAATTATTTGGTTTGTACGAGTAAATATTGCATCTACTTGCTCTGTTTTCCTATGCAATCCGGGTTTCCTAGTGAAAGGTAAGCGAAGAGAGAGGGCAGAGAATTGTTGGTAACTTTAGTTAATACCAGGTACTATTAGTTTCTTCATTTCAAAATAAATGGTGTTTTTATCTTTCTATTTTTCCTTCAAAATAAGTGATGTTTTTACATAATTAATAAGGGATTAATGATGTTATTCCAATTTTACCATTCTTTTAATGAAGGGAGCTTTACATAACCAAGAAACTACTGCTAAAGAATTACACTTTTTTCAAAATATTTATGAAATGTAAGTTAATAAGAGTACATCTTATTTTCGAAGAATGAGTTGCTTGTTTAAAAGATGTGTTCCAACTAAAAACATCACTTATAAAACGGAAAAAATATTGAGTTACCAAAATGAATCGAGTCCATAAAACCACTAAAAAACATGTGGAACTCATTTAGGATAACCCCGGAGGAACCGGAGAGATTTTCTACCATAGAGGAGCCAGATCCCAAATGGACACGCGAAGACCGTTGATTATTGTTGACCAGGCTAAAATGGTTGTATTCAGCATACAAATCTGGACCATTGATTTTAATTTTTTTAATCTGGACCATTGATTATTTTAGAAAATACATGTGATTATTACTCTCTCCGTTTCAAAAAGATTGTATTCCTTTCCGTTTTTATCTATTCCCAAAAGATTGACACCTTTCTATATTTATAAACAATTTAACTTTGAGATGATTCATAATCATACAAATATTTAAAGCTTATCTTGAATCACACATTTCAAAAAAAAATTATTTTTTAAAATTCTAGATTAAATCAAACTAAAATAATATTTTTGGAACGGAAAAATATAAGTTAAGAACCCAACAATTCAACTGTCTTGCAACGCGGACCAGCTCATCTACTGCTATAATGGGTTGACAAGTCAACATTCTACAGCGCTTGTCAGCACATCAGGCCCCACCAACATGGAAAAGCCAGGTCAAGGACCAAAACACCCGTGTATAATGTGTTTTCGAGGTCTTTGCATTTTACACTCATGACATGCACTTTCTTTCGTGACTTGCACTCTATCTTCTTATTTTTAATAATTTATTTTTTTGCAAGACAATAAAAATCTATTTTTGTTGAATTATTCATAAGAAAAAATACAAATAAGATGTGCAAATCTTGTTTCATTTCTGGTCTTTCTTTCTGCCTCATCAATTCCTATTCACCTCTTCAGAGGATAAAGTTGAATCTTTTTTAACACCATCAATATGCTAATATCTTCCCTGCCATCTCTTCTTTGAAGAAGATGATACCTGATAAGGTATCCCTTCATCTAACAAGAGAAAGGAGGATATTTCCTTCTCCTCCGTCCTATGATATTTGTGTCAACTTCTTACATAATTATTGGTTACAGTTTTTGCAAAAGAATATTTGGTTATTTGAAGTAAAAAAGTGAAAATAAAATTTTAGATGTTTTTCAAATTTCACATATAAAAGTTATATTTGAAATTTTCATGGCCAAACACAGATTTTCAAATAAAATGGAAAAAAAATCGAAAAAAGCGAACAATTCTCATAGCAAACGGGTCCTTAGTTTTTGCTATTTAAAATTTAATTTTATTATATGTATATAATCAGTGAATTTCTCAAAATATACATGACTTGGACCAAAATTATTGAATTCGTGAGAACATGTATTTCTTATGCCACGACTAAAAAATATCTATTTTCCCACCAATTTCCCACTAATTGTCAGTTGGAAAAACTTAAATAATAGTATTTTCACACGGCAAAAGTATGAAGTTTTCCAACATTTCAATGGAAATTTATTTCTCACCATGCGTTTTTCTAGTGAACTGTTTCGGTGAAAATAAGGTGAAAAAATCATATTTTATAGCATAAATTTCCCACCAAATATCAATGGGAAAAACATTTTTTTCTAGCAGTGTGCTAGCTACGCCCATGTTAATAGGTGTGCATTTGTTATGGATGTAGTATTTCAGTTTGCGTGGTAGCAGGCATTTTTGTTAGTTTGTTTCAAAAATGGTAGTTTTCTAAACTTGTAAATAATATAACTTCAATTTTTTATTTTATCCTTAATGACAAGTTCTTCATGATAACAAATTTCGATAATCTTTTATGATAGTTTCGAAAGTTTTGCTTTTTTTTCATTAAAGTTTTGTCCTATATAATTATATCATGTCAATTGAAAACAGTGAAAATATCGTTTAGCTCCAGCCTTCTTCTTCCCCCTTATCTGAACTCCCCTTAACCTCTCATTTCTCTATGTATCCTCTCATTAGTAAGTGCTCCCTCTGTCTTTCTTAACCTCTTTTTTTCTCTTAATTTTCTTTTTCATTTGTGGCAATGAAAATTCTACATATTGATGTCTCGCCAGTGAGGGAGAAGTTAGTATTGTTTAGGAATTCACGTGAATTCAGTAATTTTTGTTCAAATTCCCCATATGTATTAAAAACTACTAACATCTGCAATAATAATTTAACTGTGTATTAGGTTAACACTACTGCATATTAACTTAAGATCGTTGTAGAAACTTTTAAACTTTAAATTCTCTTTATCGCTAGACTATGCATCTAACCGGAGTTTGAGAAAGTCCGGAACAATCTCAGTTCGTCAGGCAGGTCTATAGAAAACTAGTTAAACTATGAAAGGAAAGAGCTAATTAAGCTACGAGCACACAAACATAAAAGTTTTCAAAATCATGTAAAAGTAATACATAAGAAATGCAGAACTAAAAAGTGACCAGTTCATAATAGAGAGCAGAATGAGACACATGTACCTTAATTAAAATTGTACAGGGTGAAGGAGCCTTCAGAGAATATTGTTGTTGACAAGTTCGGAAGAAGGCTTTGAGGGGAATTACTAACTGGATATGCTGCGGTTCAGGAGTCCTGGATGAAACTCCTTAGAGGTAATATATATAACAATAAAATCTTATAAGAAAATCCAAAAAGAGTAGACCTGAGAAGGTGAGTCGTCCTTTCAAAGTTGAAAAGTCTTTGCAATTGAACCTTTGGACCTCTCTTAAAAAAAGGTGCTAGGGTGCAAAGGACTCCCCTTTTTCTATTTTCTTTCTTGAATGATTTGTTTTCTCCTCTTACTTTGCTACTAGTCTTCGTTTTCGTCAACTTATTTTGTCCTTTCACTTTATATTTTTTGTAATTTCACATGTTGCTTTTGACATGGGATTATCCCATGAAACTTCTTACCAATTGTCCAATTGTTGTCTTACTTGCCAGGTTCAAAGAAGTTTTTTTTAGAAATCTGGACCCCAAGTTTTATTTAGTAGGTGGCAAGACTTTTTTTAGGATTAGTGCTAATTAAGTGGAGATAAATTAGCTGATCATCAAAACAAACCCTTAAGTTTTAAAAATACATTTTCGTCCAATGATTTAAAAATAAATAAAAATAAAATTGTAACTATTCGAAGCTTTCATATCAGCCTCCAAGTTTTAAAAAATACACTTTTGATCCAAAGTAAGAAATAATAAAATAAACCAAAATAAAAATCTAAAAATATATCTTTTGCCTTATAAAAAAAAAAAAATTATATTCCCCTCTCTCAATTCATTCCTACATTTTTTCCTCCTACCTCTGAAATATACTTCATTGACAGCTGTTGTTGGAGCTCTGAGCTTCAAGCTTGAAAAAATGAGTTTTCGAAAGAGTGATTCATTTTTAGGGGGTGTTGTTGGATTTTTTGTTGGGATCTTTTGATGAGTTTAAATCTCAAATTTTAATGAGTTTCAAGAAGATTTAAGGTGATTTTGGATTAAATTTCATATTTGAGCTTTAGGATAGCCATTTTTGAAGCTTGATCTTCAAACTTGAAAAATTGGTTTTATGAAGGAGTGACTAATTTTAAGTAGGTGTTATTGGGTTTTGTTGGGGATCTTTTGAGGAGTCTCAATCTCAAATTTAAGCAATTTTGGAGAAGATTAAAGGTGATTTTACATAAAATTTCAGATTTGAGCTTGAGGTAAAGGATGAATATTTCAGATTTGAGCTTGAGGTTAAAGATGAATACTTCAGATTTATAACTAAACTATAGATGAGACAATGTCTATGCATAGACCATTGAACTATTATTAGCAGAAGACATTCATGAAAAGCAAAATAAAAGGGTAACGTTTATGCATAGACCAACAACAAAAATACATTCACTACTAATTATGCCTTCATGAATGTTCTTGTACTGCTTAGTCTGCCTCATGTCTTTACCACAAAGAGGCCATTACCCATCACATCCTAGCAATACCTTTTGGCCTTCTCAAGAATTGGAGATTGGTAGTAGTTGAAACTAGTAAATGAGGTGCTTTGGGACAAGAGAGTGGGGTCCTCAAAAGAACTATGTTACCACACTTGCATGCTCTGCTAATAAGTCAACTACATGTTATTAGAATCTACAACCTAACACTTGTTTTTGCAGCTAGAAATGATTTTTTTTAATAAGAAGTGAACTAAGTTTAGATTGTAAAACTTATATTTGTAACTAAACAATACGTTATTACCATGAAATTAGTGAAACAACACTATAATAATCTAAAATAATGATTATTAATGAGTAATGTTAATAATGTGTTGAAGAAAAAGTTATGATGATCATAGCTATGTGTAACAACTTGGAATTGATGACATAACTATATGTGAACATCACATATTTTTCTTAGCCATGTTGCAAATGGCTACTATACTACATATGATCTATATTGAAATTGATGACATAATTACACGTAATCAATGTGAATTGTTCTTGTCTTTATTGCAATAGTTGAAATAATTATGCGACCAACTTTTAATGTTTAGATTAATAGAGAACGACTTGTATGTCAATGATATTATTATTTATATCAATAATGATGTTATCATTTTGTTAATATTCATTTAAATGCTAACAACGATAAGTTTCAAGAATTAATTCATCAATTTTCAAGATAATTTCATCTAAATCGTAGGTTGCTTACAAAAATTGTAGTAACTTCTAATAACCGTAGTCGCTTCTTAGTGGCTAAAATGTGACCCTTTTAGTTCTCGCTTTATATATATATATATATATATATATATATATATAGAGAGAGAGAGAGAGAGAGAGAGAGAGAGAGTCAATGCAGAAGCTTAGTAGAAACTATATGATGCTAATAAACCTATTTTAGACCTGATAAAGATTCTGCTAGACTATTTCTAGAGTGTCGCCTTTTTCTTTTTGGATAAACAACTGTTGTAATTGATCCGAAATCATGCCAAATTTTAACTAAACTGCTTCAAATTTCATATATGAGCTCCCCTCCACATTCCTGTTCTTTTGAGATATCACCCACGTGAAATAGAGCTCGATTGCAGTAATCCAAAATTTGAACAACCATCTTCTTCAACCTTGAGAGTTGCTATAAAATCAATCCAAAATCATGTCAAATCTCAACGAAATTGCTTCAAATTTCAGATATAAATTCTCCTCGATGTTCCGATTTTTTTAGGCATTGGCAGCTGCTACATTCCATATAACAACTATTGTATATATGCATTATATATATAAGATTTAACATGATTTCGGATCAAATTACAGCAGTTGTTCGTCCAAAAGGAAGAAGACGACACTACCAGAAATAGTCTAGCAGAATCTTTCTTCAGGTATAAAATGGGTTTATTAGCATCCTATAGTTTCTACTAAACTTCTGCATTGGCTATAATCATGTCAAGTCTCAACGAAATTGCTTCAAATTTTAGATATGAATTCTCCTTGATGTTCCCTTTTTTTTTTTAGGCATTAACAGCTGCTACATTCCATATATAAATTGTTGTATATATGCATTATATATATATATAAGATTTGACATGGTTTCGGATCAAATTACAGCAGTTGTTCGTCCAAAGGAAGAA
Organism: Lycium ferocissimum; assembly: GCF_029784015.1. Lineage (NCBI taxonomy): Eukaryota > Viridiplantae > Streptophyta > Magnoliopsida > Solanales > Solanaceae > Lycium > Lycium ferocissimum. The sequence continues at coordinate 63,307,050 of NC_081347.1, forward strand.
GACGACACTGCTAAAAATAGTTTAGTAGAATCTTTATTCAGGTGTAATATAGGTTTATTATCATCCTATATAGCCAATGCAGAAGCTTAGTAGAAACTATAAGATGCTAATAAACCTATTTTAGACCTGAATAAAGATTCTACTAGACTATTTCTGGCATGCGTCGTCCTCTTCCTTTTGGAGGAACAAGCTTGTAATTAGATCCGAAACCATGTCAAATCTTAACCAAACTGCTTCAAATTTCTGATATGAGTTCCCCTCCACGTTCCGGTTCTTTTGAGATATTACCCACGTGAAATAGAGCTTGATTGCGGTAATCCAAAATTTGAATAATCATCTGCTTCAACCTTGAGAGTTGTTATAAAATCGATCCAAAGTAATGTCAAATCTCAACGAAATTGCTTCAAAATTCATATATGAATTCTCCTCGATGTTTTGATTTTTTTGAGATATCACTCACTCAAAACGAAGCTCGTTTGCAGTAACCCACATTTTTGAATTAGAGCTTCGAAGCTTTGTTAATGGCCGTCAAGGGCTTCCAGCTCCTTAGCTTCTTCACGTTTTTCAGCAACCAAAATGTATATGTACTTCAACTTTAGCTTTGAACGACAATTACACACATAGAAGATTAAGGAATAAGAGAAATTTGGGAGTAAAAGAATGATTTTGGAGAAGAAGAACATGAAGGAAGAAAGACAGAAATTTGTAGGTTGACAATTTTAAAAATCTGCCATTATCAAATAACCCTATTCGTTAAATTTTTTGAGTTAATAATTAGGTTTTCTTTTTTAGATAATAATTAGATTTAAATTAAAAAAATAGGGCACTATGAAGCTAACCATTTTTTCAATCAGGAAGGGACTTCAGTATTGCATGATATATTTGTTTGAGGTGTTCACATTCTTTTGTGTCCTCATTCATTGACATCGTTACTTTAGAAGCACGTATTGTGTCTCAAATGGAGAACAGTTCATCAACTTGTCGATTGAGTTCAGTCATATATGCACAATTGTTTTTTTTTAAATAACTATTTGGTCATGGTCAATTGCTATATCACACAAATGAGGAATTATTTTTTCTTTTCTGATACTACTCACCTTGCCATTTGTGCAATCAACATATTTCTGTAAAAGTAAGTAGCATTGTTCTGAGAATAAGATACCAAAACAAAAAAAATGAATAATTACCTGCGCATAAGTAAATCTATTAACAGTGATGCTCATGTCTTACTAAATGTCGATGGACCAGCAATTTTGCCCTGCGATCCTTATGCATGATTCAATTAGGAAAATTAGTCATGATATTTAACAATAGAAAATTATGATCAAGCTAAAATAATAAACAAAGCAGACATGAGGCAAAAAAATTAAATAAACCATGCATCCAGGACTCGACCAAATCGATTAGTATGTTCTCTTAGCTTGTTACAATCATACAGACTTTAGGCTTTGGGCTATCTTTAATAGTCACGATGTAAATGGCGCACAGTAATTATAAACAGGCATCTACACTTAATTATAAAACGAACCTTAGCAATGTGGACAACAAGGGTGTATACTGTATAGTATGCTAATTAAAGCTCTAGTCATATATAAACCTTGCCTCTAATTCCATAATTTTCTTTTAGTTTAAAATTTAAAAATAAAAGAATCATTTTCCCACGGTCAATCATAAACATTTTTGCAGTAGCACTAAATCCATCACTTATTTTTTCTATCGCCATATCTAGCTTTAGTCCTCTGCGTTAAGGTTATTATCATTTTATTATTCTTTAACTTACTCTATTAGTATCATTTTATAAGTAATCTTTCAAGATGACTGTCCGTGTAAAAAGTAATATTACTACATTATACTTTTGTAAAATGGAATTATGCTCAAATATACAAGAAACTCAACAGAAATTCTGGAAGAATCTTAATTTCATCACTTATTCTTTGTCAATAAAGTACTTTCTTTGTAATTTGCTTGTGGTGAATAGATTCACCGTCAGCATGTAACACTCGTATTAGAAGAAAATTTAATCCTTTGTGTGTACCCGTAAAATCGGTACAGTTGAAAATAAAGTATAAGCTAGATGTGTAGCTTGGGCCTTGGCGAAGCTTTGAGCTAGAGTATCCGGACAAGCTAACAATTACAAACTCGACAAGCTGAATCGAAGCAAGACACTAGAAATAGTGTAAGTATCAAGTGTGTCTTGTAGGAGTATATATTTTCAGATGTCTTACAATAGAATGAGAACCTCTATTTATACTAGAACTATGGGGTGCATGATCACAAATCATGCCCCCTTAATTACCAATATTAATGCTGAAATAAAATGTAATTAAGGGGTGACAATGAATGGTAATAAATGTTATTAATGATCATTTAAGACTCGAGGAAGACTTGGGATTTCTTGTAACGATTGTGCATTGAGTGACGTTTTATTAGTGAGTTGGCATGCTTCTCCGGACCCTTTATAGTTTATGTCTCCGGTGGCCGTTACGAAATTACTTCTCCAGAGCGTCGTATGCTTTGCCGGAGCCCCTCGCTTGCTGACTCGAATATGACATGTCACCATCGTCACGTGTCATCTTTTGATACATTCGCTTGGTGTCTACGAATTTTGCCCTATACACTTTGTGACATATAATATTCAATATCATAATAAGTTCAACTGCTGCTAAGATTAAATCTTTTAAACTTTTCCTTTTTAAGCTAGTAGCCATTTTTTTAATATATCCGGTTTAATAGAACTTCTTTTAGTTCTTTCTTTTACGAGCCTGGCATGAATTTTATAACAGTCTTTATCAACCGTGTGACAATTTACAACAACCTTTATCAACTCTATAACAATTGTGTATTAAAATATATGAAAAATTAGAAATAAATAAATTTGCGGCAAACTACAATTTACCTCTAAGAGATGAATTGGAAGAGAAGCATATAGCCTTGTTTTTATTTCCATAATGTTCTCATGTCTCTGTATGAAGCATATCTGTATGAAATTCAAATTGGTCAATGACATTCAGAGAAATTATTGAAAATATGAGGTGTCACTCACCTTTTTCTTCTTCCTTTAGAGCTTTATACGTACACCAGCTGGCAAAAGAAAACGGGAGATCAGAAATTATTAAAATTTTATCCCAAGAAAATTTTGATTTAATTCAAGAACAGTACAACACGTATTACTTAATATTATAGAAAATACCTCCTGCTAAAGCCTCTCCGTGTTTTCACTTCCTATAACAGACCAAAAAAACTAAGAATTAATTATTTATGAAATGGTTAAAATTAAAAATACATTCTTTGCACCAAAAACATCAAATCTTGTACTCTTATATATATATATATCCATAATTCATGGCTACTCCTGATTTGTTGTCCATAATAATTTGGGTGTGGGTTGTGTATACATGGCAAAATATAGCTCGACATGTGGCAATACGATATTGGAACACATGGCAGTAGAAGGCAGAACGTTACAAGTTGTCTCATTTAATTCGAGTAAGAAGCCCCGGAGATATCCGGAGCAAATCCACAAAGGCAATATCAACAGGTCATTAATAGGAAAATAACATTATATGACCGGTCCAAATACAGAGCAAGCGTTACAATTTAGAATTAAAGTTGCATTTATTATTCATTATTAGTCATTATTGGAATTTAATCACAGCTTAAAGCTAATGTATTTGTACTATAAAAGGAGCCTAACTGCCCTGAAAAGAGCATCGAATAACAATTACTTATAATCATTCTTTTGCAATTCAGTCTTTACAATAGTTATTCTACTTATTCTTTTGCACCGGAATAACTCTCATTTTCTTATAGCCGGAGTGAATATTTGTTCCACCAGAGGAAACCCAACGTAGGATTTGCTCCAAGGATCAACAAAGTCCAGGCTTATTTATTCTATTATAGCTTATTTAACATCTTATATATTTTTACCTGATTGATTATAATAGCTATCATTGGCCTTATTTCATTCATTTATAACAAAACAAATTATGTATTCTTTAAACCACAAACAAATTCAACTGTTCTCTTTTTAGGGAAAATCGTTTGGGCGCCCACCGTGGGGCTAAGGATAATAATGATATTGTTTTGTTGCGCTAATCATTATACTTATCATACTTAAATCTCTGTTACTAGGTAAAACTTGAAAATGACTAACACTGGAAACCAAGCTGATGGAGTGTTAAACAATTCAAACACTCAGGAAAGAAATCAAGCAGTAGGAGAGGATTGGGTGAGGAACGAACAAATCTCGGTCTCGCCTCGTGAATCCAAACACACTGGAGACGACCACATTCCTAACGATGATCATATAGAAGAAGTGGTTGTAAAAACAGATCGGGGATAGCAACAATACTGGAGCTACTGGAAAAGCAACAGAAGGACATTGTGGATTTTCAAGCAGGGAAAAATACTGATGACCCACCCAATGCGGAGGCAGTGCATGGAGAAGGCAGTGGTGAAGCTCGTAGCAATGGGGCGGCACCCGAGGTGATGCATTACTTGGAGGCTCTTTCCAACCGGTTGGAGAAAAACGAGAAAGAATTAAACAGTCGGTTGGATTGGAGTGAAAAGGAATTTAAGGCGTTCAATACCAGGATAGATCAGATTCCAGGAGCCCCACCAGTGCTAAAGGGGTTGGATTCAAAAAGATATGTGCAATTGTTGTACCAGCCAAGTGTAGCACCTAAATTAATCTCAAAGAGATTTAAGATGCCGGATCTGTCCAAATACGATGGGACTACATATCCTCAAGAGAACGTGACCACATACACATGTGCTGTTAAAGGAAATGAAATGCAGCCAGATGAAATTGAATCCGTTTTGCTCAAAAAAATTAGTGAAATCTTATCTAAAGGGGAAATGACTAAGTACTCGTTGCTTCCGGAGCATTCAATCCATTCTTTCGAAATGCTTGTGGATGCCTTTATTAAAGCGCATGCTGGAGCAAAGAAGGTGCCAGCAAGGAAAGCGGACAAACTTTAAATTGCTTGAGGTGATGATGAGTTGCTTCGAGAAATCGTTATCCGATTCCAAAGGAACCTATGTTGCTACCGGTTGTTCTAGATGAGTGGGCAGTGAAGGCATTTACTAAAGGGTTAAACCCTAGATGTTCTAGTGCTTCATTGAAGTTAAAAGAAAACTTACTGGAATTTTCTGCTATAACATTGGCAAACGTTCACAATAGGTATGAGTCAAAAATTCGGGTGGGGGACGACCACTTCGGACTGCCAACTAGGTCAACTGGTCGAAGTTGGAACTATGAAAAGACAATAAGGAATGTTGATTCTGATTCCAGATTTGGAAATGATAGGTATCAGCCGTATGGTCATCAGGAAAGGACTCGCTCAAAGCTAGAACGGAGCCGGGGCAATCAGTATGAGACACCAGTTTCAGATAAAAAGGGTGAGTCTGGTCAGAGCAGACAAGGATTGCAGCCCAAGGCAGCAAAAGTTGATTCTGCTACAAGTAAAATGGAAAATTCAAGGTTGTCGGAGTACAACTTCAATATTGACTTGGTAGAATTGGTTGCGGTGATAAATAAAATCGATGGCATGAAACGGCCCAGACCCATGAGGAAGGATCCAAGCCAGAGAGACATAAGCTTGTTTTGTGATTATCATGGGACTCATGGTCATTGAACGATTGACTGTCGGCACCTCAGGGACGAGGTATCACTATTGTTAAAGGACGGTTACTTAAGAGAATTCTTGAGTGACACGGCCAAAGATAACTACGGAAAGCATAGGGACTTGGTGAAGCAAAAGCCTCAAACTGAGCCTCGCCATGTTATTAACATGATAATTGATGAACCCGAGCAAACCAAAGAAGTACCAAAAGGGAATCAAATTGCTCTTTTAGATCAACAACCGGAAAGGAATGTAAAGCTAGGCACCGGATTATCCCCGGAGCTCAAGCTTAAAGTTATTAAATTTTTTATATATAATGTCGATTGTTTTGAATGGTCTTATTTAGGTAAAATAGGGGTCTCACCGGAAAAAGTACCTTCAGTTGAAAGGAATGAGACGATGGGTGCATTCGGACGAAAGACTTTGGGACTGGAGTGAATGGATGTGTTATCAATAGGGAACAGAAGTATAAGGGAGGCTTTGATCAACAGTATTGTGGTTGTCGGAATAGCGGTAGTTCTAAGAAGTGCGATGAACATTATTCAATGGGGAGTTACAGAATAGCTGGTTGAAATGGGCGAAATTGAATTGCTCGAGAAGGAGGCCATTGACTTACTTCAATATGGAGTTATGGAATTAATGGTAGCCACCAGAGGCAGAGAAGGAAATGTGAAGTTTCGAGTAGTAGATGAGGATGAGGGTTTCAAGGTTGTACTGGGAATCCTTTGGATTCAGGATACGAACGTCGTGATCTCAACTCCTCTCAAGCGGCTGGAATTCCCGACCCCAGAAGGAGTGGAGTACATCCCGACAAGAAATTTTAATGAGTGGAATACCCGATAGGGGCACAATCGAAGTAGTTGGCAAAAAAAAAAAAACTTGCAGATAAGGCTGAAAAATAAACCAATGATGAGTGAGCAAAGGATATAAGCTAAGGACTGTTTGATCGGAGAAAATATCCGAGAAGAAAATTGAACCAATCGGAGAAGAAAATTGAACCAAAAATTCTCAGGCCAAGATTGTTTTGAGGTAAGCTTAAATTATTTGAACGAATCTTTCTGCAAGTATGTTTTAATATTTATTGCAAGAACAAAGGATTGATTCCGGAACGTTTCCCGGCAAGGAGGGAGCCTGGAGGCAAGAGAAGGTCACAAGGATATTTGGAGGACTTAGGGAACACGTGTTGCACTCTTTTTCTCTTCGCCCGATTTTTATCCCCAAAAATAGAGAAAGGGTTTTTCCGATAAGGTTTTTAATGAGGCAGCTGTTGACACGTAATTTTTGACCTCCGGTAATTTATTTTAATTAAGAAGTTATTCAGGCTAGCCAAGGTGAGGGAGAGGAAGGCACGGGACCTAGATCAAGTAAAGTACATCAAAGACGAGGATGGAAAAGTATTGGTGGAGGATGCTCTCATTAGATGAAGATGGCAGTCATACTTCTATAAACTCTTGAACGAAAAAGGTGACAAAGACATTGTGTTGGGAGATTTGGAGTACTCTGAGAGGCATCGTGATTTTGGGTATTGTTGGAGTATAAAGATAGAAGAGGTTAAGGGTGTTGTTCGTAGGATGAACAGGGGAAGAGCGACTGGGCTTGACAAGATCCCTGGGAGTTTTGGAAGACTGCAGGCAGGGTAGGTTTGGAGTGGCTGACTGGGTTGTTTAATGTCATTTTTAAGACGGTGATGATGCCCGAGGAATAGAGGTGGAATACGATGGTTCCTTTGTACAAGAACAAGGGAGACATTCAAAGTTGCAACAACTATAGAGGTATTAAGCTACTGAGTCACACTATGAAAGTGTGGGAAATGGTGGTAGAGATGAGGGTGAGAAGAGGCGTGTCTATTTCAAAGAATTAGTTCGGATTCATGCAAGGGCGCTCTACTACAGAAGCCATTCATCTTGTAAGGAGATTGGTGGATCAATATAAGGAGAGGAAAAGTGTCACGACCCAAATCATGGATCATGCGGGCACCCACACTAACCTTCCCTGGTGGGCGAACCCTTCAGATAACTACCTTAATTTGATACAACATGCGGAATAAATGCTATTATTATAAGAAATTCCCAAAATCCGGTCTAGACTCATACAAGAGCTTCTAAGAAGTTTACAATTTGAATAGATAACGAGACTACCCCGGATACGACTTCGTTGAAGGATAGAGAACAACGAAATCTAAGGAGAGACTGCGGGTTGCAATATCTCAAATAGCTCACCCTGACGCCTTTGACGAATGCCTCGAAACGGTCGTGAGACTCGAACATCGCACGAAAATAACTCTACACTCCGGAGAAGGAGTGTAGCAAAAAGTAGTATGAGCACAACACTAGGCTCGTAGGTATCATAGGCCGACAATGGTTAGTTCACGCATATAAACAAGAAGCAACTAACAAGTAAGCGGATAAGTAATCAAACACGGTCACACATCTAGCACATGAGAAAGTCTTGCATTAACGATAGTCACAAGGGATCTCAATATCTCGGATTATAAGCCAGGGAGAATTCTATAAACCTCGATTCCATCCAACCTTTAAAATAAATACTCACAAACAACAACTCGATAATTCAAATCAAGAATCAATCGAGAATGTGCCATGCAATGACATGAATGACCATTCAAATGGAGTGCTATGCAATGCAATGTCGTGCTATGCAAATGTTATGCAATGCGATGAGTCACCTCTCACACTCCACTCCCGTACACACATGGCAATGCCTCATAGTCATGACCCATGGGGGACCAACGAAGTCCATGTACCCCACTCGCTCGGAATATAACCTCGG